>NC_064578.1:15635227-15942613 GCF_937001465.1 Orcinus orca | reverse complement strand
CTCATTCCTCCTTCTGTGGTGCACATCTTTTCTCACCATTCAACTCAACCGGTATTAATTGAGTGCTCCAGAATGTGCTGCTGCTGGAAGATATGCAAAAGACACGTTTAGCAGTCTCTGACCTCTGGGTTAGGGTTAGGTAAGATTACCTTTGTTGCAAAGACCAGGGTTAAGGTGGCAGGTGCAGCCAGGTCAAAAGGAAAGTGGAAACATCTTAGAAATGGCAGGGAAGAGAACAAGCTCTCGGAGGTATAGCCTAAAGGAAACAGGCTATTTTTCTAGTAGTAACCTTGAACTGTTAATTTAGTGTTTCCTCCCAGGAACTCTGCAAAGGAAGTTCAGCTTTGGCCAGAGCTTCTAATTAACTCCAAAGTTTCTACCACATCCACAAACACCTAAAGACCACCCCAGTGTTCATTTCTTACCTGACAAAAGTCAAAAAACTGATGTAAGTGAGAATTACACCATAGGAAATCCTTTTTTCACTATGGGAAGTGGTTGCTGTATTTCCCTCAGTTTGATTATTTGGGGGACCTGTAATCGTACAGCTAAAAAAATATTATTTATGATACTGAGAATAAAAATAGTAATATTAATTTATTAAGCACACAGTGTACACCAGGACCTGTTCTGGGTGCTGGGAATACAGCTTTTAAGTGTCTCACAGTCAAATAGGAGAAACTCACTATTGTAAAACTGGGGTAAATGCCATGAGAGAGGGAGGCAGGGTAGGGGGCTTGTGGCAGCACATGACACAAAGTGAGAGACTTGGGAGGGTGGATAATGCTTCTTCCTGGAACAGAGTCTTGAAGGTGAAGAAGGAATTGGCCAGATGAAAAAAGTAGAGTTGAACATTCCAGGAGGCGGGAACACCATGTGAAACCCTAGAGGCATGAAAGAGCTATGGGTAGGTATTGAATGACCTAGAGCATAGAGCAGGAGATGGAAGAGGTTCAAGAGAGAAGGCTTGGGAGAGGAAAGACCCAGATCATGAGGAACCTTGAAGGCCAAATTAGGAAAGTGGAATCCACTGAAGGATTTCACAGAAGTCAGCAAAATAATCCCATTTGCATTTTCTCTAGATTAATTAGAAGTAGTACAGAGAATGCACTGTGTTAGAAAAGCCACTGGGGAAATAAGCCAAGAGAGGAGCAGTAGGAATGTAGTGAAAGAGAGAGGTTAGAAAGCAGTTAGGAGAGTAGAATTGAAAGAACTTGAAGAGCAGTTGACAATGGGGTGGGGCCGGGGGAGAGGGAAAAGGGATGCAGAGGAGGAACAGATTTGGGAATGATGATGAATTCAGTTCAGGGTGTACTGAGTCGGGGGTGCCATGGACCAACCCAAGGAGAGGTCAGCATACAGCCAGATATCTGGGGCTGAGTTCAGGAAAGTGGTTTGGGCTGGAGGTTATAATTTGATGACTGGTTCATATGACTACTGAAGCCAGGGGCTTACACTTGCACAAAGCTAAGTATGTACAGTTGAGACTAGAAGAGAGCCATAGAAACCCTCTTTGGGAGCACTAATATTTAAGGGACTAAAAAGAAGGATGTCTGAGGTGACACCACCATCAATGAAGGAGAAAATCTAGCATAGAATAGTGTCAGAAGTGACAGAGGATAAGAGTGCCATGGAGGAGGGAGTGGTCAGTGGAATCCAACCATGCCAGGAAGGAAAGCACAGTTTAATTGGGCATTAATGACCTGAGCAGTTAAATGGGGAAGTAGAAATGAAAACAGAGTGCTCTGTGTAGAGATGCAAAAGGGGGTGAAGCAGTAAAGACATGGCACATGTAGACGAGCCTTTGGCTAAACTAGATTTTCAGGGGAAGGAAAGAGATAGGAGCAAATAGCAGAGAGTGGAAAGTTAAGGAGGGTTCCTGCCACTGCCAGTTGGAACTTAGCAGTGGTTCTTAATTGCTGTCGGGGTACAGGGAGCATTTTCAAATTGCACATGACTACAAATTACACAGACTACAAGATGCAAATCTCATAGTGAGGGAGTGAGGTGGGGGAATGATAGAGGATCAAGAATACGGGAAGCATTGGGTCAGGGGTTCTGAAGAGGATTTTTTTTTATGAGACCTATGACAAATAATAAAATGGCATCAGATGAAGACTCAGAGGACCCGTGAATGCCTCTCAGTAGCTTTCAACCTCAAGCAATTTCATCACCTCTCTGAGCCTAGGATCCTCATCTATGAAATCAGCTAAATACTAACTATCTTGCCTGGTTGTAGTGCAAATTAGACAGGATAATATGTGTGAAGAGCACCCTGGAAATTGGAAAGCCCTGTACAGTTGTGTGAGGAGATGGGCTCTCTTGCTGCCCTTCACCATTTGCTGAGGTGCTTTTTCCTGTTGAAGTTATTTCAGGTGCCGTGGAAAAGCTTTCTTCCAAACTAAAGGCAGGATCTCTCTTTCCTGGGGATTTCTATCTTTTTTTCCTACTCAGTTGCAATGAAGAGTTCTGTTGATAAATAAGAAGAAAAATGTTTTTAAATTTTTTTGATGTTAAAATACTACTAATCACTAATTGTCTTAAAAATTGATGGAAATACACATGAAAAATATTCAAACATATTCCTTTCTAGATAGTTAATCCTCCCAGTTATAACCTTTGTGAAAAATCTTTGTGGCTCAATCACTACCTTAGATAAAGCTAACATTAGACACTGCCTGCTAAGATGCCAGTGACCAGCAGACCAGCAGGCCATGCAGATATCTATTTCCTTCCCCACCTGATTGTTTTGAATTAGCACTTCCCTCTTGGTCCAACAAAACACACACTCCCATGATATTTGCCATGCAGTTGCTAATATCTATATTTTTTAATTAAAATATTTCACAGAAAGACTGAGCGTTTAAAAAATTACAAAATTAACAAAAACACCTGTGGTAGTTATTTTAGACTAAAATGAAGACTGCAAACTGTCATGCTATAGGCCAAGGCTGTCCCCACAAATATGCTTTATTTGACCTGTAGAATTTTTTTAAAATAACACTTTGAGCCAATATTTCAAAATTGATATTTTTTATATTTAAACATACCAATTTCTATTACCTCTTGGAACATTGAAAGGTCAGGCGGCACAAGGCAGGGCCTTTATTCCCGTAAATAAAAGTGAGTGGCTGTGTCTGAAGTTCATCCCAAGCCCCACTCCTCCCTATTGCCTCCTCAGGCTGGTACCCACAGATCCCTGGAGAGTTCAGAGTGTGTGACCCCTGGCTTAAAGTCAAACCAGTACAACACAATGGAAGGGGAGAAGTTTGTTTCTAATGATACAGTGGCTAAGATAAAGAAAAAGGAAGCCCAAATACCTGGGGTGGAGCCTGATTCTTAGCTCTTAGGCAGCATTCTGTCTGCCTTAGTATGGGGCTCTACAGGAGTGGAAGTTAAATTTCTTCCTTTGTGTACTTCTTTGTATGATAGAGATTAAAATGAAAGCAACTACTTCCTTTGGGAAAGGCCAAAGCATAGCCCAAAAGAAAAATCTGTATTACTTCAAAAGCTGAGGCAACTGGCCAAAAGATTCCAGAAGGCTCTCTCTAGCCTCACAAGGTCAAGAAACTTTGATAACCTGTGACGGCATGGAAAGACATCTGGTAGACCACACTTTACAGTTCGGAAGATAAAGCTCATTCTAAGTTTTATTAACACAGACATACTGGCCATGGCTGTTCTTTGCCACATAGAAGAAATTCCCAAGCAATGCATTCTTGCGCTCTCATCAAGGGGTCTGTTGGCTGTGGAATTTCCTATTCTCCAGCGCCAGAACAGAAAGCAACCCACCCCCACCCCCAGCTTTGGCCGACATGAGATTTAAAGAGGATCGTTTGTTTTCATTACAGCCCCTTGAAGCCATTCCTTCCCTCCTCATTAATGAATTTCCAGTCTTTCATCAAAAAACAAAAACAAAAAAACAAACACAAAAAAGGACCTGCCAGAGGACATGGTTAAGTGGCTCGCGCGTAGCGATGCCGGCTTTAAAGAGAGGAGACGGCCATTTACTGATTGCAAGGAGGGGTTGACATCCTTGGTTAGTATGCTAATTTCATCTTCTGCATTTAACATTCAGATCAGGTCTGTACAGGCCCTCCAGAGTGGCAGAGTCCAGGGATGGATGGCTGTCTGCCTTGCAGCATTGAACATTCAATGCATGAATTACATAAATGCCCAAACATTCCGTCTGCTCCGACTTCACTCTCTTCCTCCCTCTGCGAGAGACACACAGACACAGAGCCATACACATGCAAGCAAACACACGCGTGCACGTGCACACACACACACACACACACACACACACACACACACACACACACAGACCCTATAGACACAGGTCTCTATGAATGCTGAAGAAATGCAGTTTAAGATGCCCGAGCCATCCACAACTGGCTTAATTCCTCCTCCTTTGAGTCTCCAAGGCACACTTCTGCAGGATATATTTCTCCTGCTCAGGAAACTTGCAATGTACTGGGGTGTCTGAAATAAGGAAGCAACATGAAGAGTAAATCCCCTGTGAGAAGGAGCATGTCTTTCTATTGACCTTCCAGTCCTGGAAATCCTAACAAAAAACAAAAAAACAGAAAAACCCAACTCCACTCATCTGTAGGGGAACAAGACAGCTCAGTTAACTGAACGCCCAGAAAGAAGGAAGATCCAGCTCATTTTATTCTTTGGGGTCCCCACTTTGTCGTGTGTGTTTGGAACCCTGTGTTAAGAGTCTTAATTCATCATGGTTGGCTTTGGACTCACCAAGTCACAGCTGGGTGACAACAGAAGACGAATCCCAAACTAACTCCCACATGATGGTCCAGATATCAAAGACAATCACCTGGCATGTTTTGCCAGAAGCCCGGTCAAGGGAAAACTGAATTTCCTCAACCTCCTTTTCCCAGCATCTTTCTGTAATATTGCAGCAGCTTCCTGGAGACAAACAGAGAATCAGCAGCTCCTGTTACCAGAAGGCACACTTGGAGGTTGCTTTCAATAGACAGAAGCTATTTTGAGCAAGCAGGGGCTCCCACTAAAAGAAAAGGACAGGTTGGTCTTTATTATTTTGTTTTGTTTTGTTTTCTCAAAGTATGACATAACTGTGTCACCTGGCATGCCATGGCTCTTTCCTCTGGATGTTCTTGTGATCCCTGGCTCTGTCCCCTGGTGCCCACATAATATTCCATTGTCGGCTGAGGAACACTGGGCAGTTCCTGTGGGAGCCTCCAACAGGAGTGATGGGTGTTTTCTCTGAGCTGCAGACTTGATTTGACCGGATTTTTTTTTTTTTTTGGCTCTGGTCCAAGATGTTTTCCTGTCATCATTTCACTGTCTTTTCCAGTAATCCCTTTTTTAAACATGGCCAACAATTAGTCGATTTATCTCCACCCCCGCCCCCACCCCCACCCCATCTCCACACAAACACACAGTCCACTGAGCCCCATCACTGTCTTGTTTTGCCTTGAAGTCTAAGAAATTACAGCTTCTCATTAGCCGGAGAGCACGTTTGGAACGGCTTTGTATTTACTCACTTAGTAAGTGATGCTGGCCTTTTTAATTACTCTCCCTCCGCGTGCCATCAGAGAGCTGCGAGCTGTTCCAGGCAAGCCAAGAGACTGCATGTCCTCCGCCAGGCGGTTGGAAGTAATCGTGTTTTACCTCCCGGCTGCTGCTTTCTTCCTTTCCTGTCAGCAAGCCAAGGAATCCCCCCAAAGCTCTTACGTAGGAGATACCAAAACTGTGAGTCACTTCTGGCTCCCCGAGCAGAGGGAGTCCAGGGCAGGATGCACGGAACAGCAGACCCAAGATGGGGGTTTCCTCCAAGCCGCCAGGAGCCCTGCAACCAGATGTGCAGCCAGCGCTTGGTTTTTCTTGCTGTTGCTCCCTCTTTCTCCTCCACCCTCATCCATTCCTTCGTTTCCCAGCACGTTCCTCTTTTTCTCTTCCTTTCTGTGTTGCCGACAGCCGCAGACCCAGCAAGAGCTGGGTCCCTCTCGCCTTCTGCTGTTTCTTTCCCCTGCAGCAGGCTTTGGCTGCTACCTCTGCGAGCCGGATCACCAAAGACACACGACTCCCTCACAATGAATAATCAATACAGATATTGATCTGTGGAAAATGTTTGTAAATTCCTGAAAGGGAATCAGGAGCACGGGGCAGGGAGGCTTGTGGGGGACGACGCTGAAGTGCTGGTGGCGGCAGGCAGCCGAACTGGATTTGGATCCCAAGGCTGGCTGGCTCCGAGGTGACGGTACCGGAATGCGTGCGGACGAGGGTGCGCGCGTGTGAGTGCGCGGGTGACGCCGGTGTTCTGTATTCCCCTTTCTCTACAGCTGCTTTCCCCGAAGAATCAAGAGCCGAATGGTCGGGAGCCCCCGTCAGTGCCATGCCTTGGCTGCGGGCCAGCACTGTTTTGTTTTCATTATCACACGCTACTTTGCAATTTGCATAAATACAGGGTTATTTTTTATCGTGTCGCCCAAAAGATAAAAAAAAAAAAAAAGAAATAGAAGTCTTTGTTGTGTGCAAGAGGAGCTCGCTGCACTCATCATGGCTAAGGATTTAGCGTATGTAGAGGGCTCCAGAAGAAATACCGGCAAAGAAGTGGTAATCACAGAGAGAAAAGAATAGAGGAGACGCGAAGAGAGGGATTGAAAGATAACTGCAGGGGATTCAGCTTGGTAGAACCAAATATTAGGGATACGTTTTCCTCTATGGAGAAGTGGTAGTGCCTTAGTAAAGCAAAGAAGATATAAAGACCACCAAGGTCTAACCAGTGCCCTGTATGGTATACACGTGTCACTCTTCCAGCTGGAATGCACTATTTATCTTTGGTGGAAAAGGTACACAGGACGCTGAACACAAACTTGCTTTTTCTGCCTCATCCAAAACCTAGAAAGTATGGGAGCAGATGGAATGTTTCCAGCAGGCGAGACATTTCAGACCTTGGTCTTCTTTCCCCTCTTCCCTACAGCCTGAGCAGCTCAACGGAGTCTCCTGAACTGCACTTGCCCTAGTATTGAACGGAGTCTCCTGGACTGCACTTGCCCTAGTATTGAACGGAGTCTCCTGGACTGCACTTGCCCTAGTATTGAACGGAGTCTCCTGGACTGCACTTGCCCTAGTATTGAACGGAGTCTCCTGGACTGCACTTGCCCTAGTATTGAACGGAGTCTCCTGGACTGCACTTGCCTTCAGAAAAGTGGGTACAGGAGTGTCAACCTGAACGCAAGCTTTGAGTGACTTTCTCCTGAGTGCTTGGAGTCCTGGCTGCAGAGAGGAGGCCTCCTGAAGTCATGCCCCCACGTGGATGGCAGGCATGCTCACGGGTCCCAGGAAGTAGCACCTTATGTCAGAAAAAGCTTCTAGCTCTCTCAGGCCATTGGATGGTCCCCCCGTCTTCGATTTCCTATCCTTTCACCTCTCCCCCACTTACTCTGTTTCTGTGATTCGGTAGTAAAATCTCTTTGGGATCATTCTACTCTCTTCTCTCACTGCTCTAGCTGTCTCGTCCTGGCCTGGCAACAGAAGGGATGCACCTCCTTTGAGATAGCCATCTAGAGTAAGACCTCCACATGAGGACTCAGTTCCAGCACCCCCCGTCCTGAAAGGAGCGGTCTGCTTTATCAGCCAGCAGCAGCAGCGGGAAGACGGATTTTTTTATTCCCTTTCTGGCTTCTGATTAGCTCCAGCAATCCAATTAGCAGAGGAGTTTATATCACACAGGCTGAGGTGCCCCTACTCATCACAGCAGCTCAAACGCACTCTTAAATTCGGCCAATAGTACATCTTCCTGTGACGTAGATTAATTACAGCGCCAAGCCTTCCCGAGTAGATCTACCAGGAAAGGTATATATGAATATCAGAATTAAAGAAGAGGCAAAAAGCGATGACTTTTGTGTATCACCAGGGATGCACGAAGGCTGCCTTGTGCACCCTCCACTCTGCGCATCTCCCATTGTCCTAGTGTGTATCAAAGAGGCCAAGCGAGCATTACAGAGGATTCAGAAGTGGCTAAATCATGGAACACCTGTGCATTTCCTCCCTATCACTGACACATTTATTATGAAACTTCAGAGCTCTTAGACACTGACTAATTTCCTGCCTCCAGCCTATACTTCCCCCAAAAGAGTTAAACTATTTAAAGTAGCTCCATGGAGAGAAATGACATTATCTTCATTGTTATTCCATTCCAGTTGGGTACAACTGTGATATCGTTGTACCCTTGCATCTATCTACAATTTCATTCCAAATTTATCCTTACATTCATCAATCTCTAGCATCTATCTCTCCATTCATCTCTCTATATTCATTTATATATCAACTATTTATTCTATTTCCCAGTCATCTATTCATCCATGTGCATCTAGCTATCCATTTTCTAACCATGTATTGATCTATGAATATCTTTCTATTATCTGTCATCTACTTGTCTATCCATTTGTGTCTCTATTCATTCATTCATCTGTATTATCCATCTATCTGTTTTTCTATCTATTCATTAATCTATTCGTGTATCTAGCCATTCAATCATCTATCATTTGCTTATCAGCTACCTTTTTACTTTGTGCCTTTTGTTAGCTATGATCTTAACGGAATCCCAGATTAACATTCTCGATCATTTTTAAGGTAACTAATGCCCAGTTTCCAAATGAAGTCTGTACATGCTATGTACTTGGTTATCTGTTCTCTAGTTTAAAAGAGTCTTGTCAACTAAAAAAGTAAGTCAGTAAAATCATACAGTTTTAAATGTGTTAAAAACTACAAGGAAGATATTTTATCCCGGATTCTTGGTACATTTTTCTTACTTACCATGGCTTTAAAAGAGGGGAATTTCACATAAAGTCTACACATAAATCTCATTCAGGTTGTTAAATCTACCACTGAGAGACCTCATGAAAGTGATCCAATTCAGCTAGAGCTAACCTGAGATTACTTTTATCATAAAGCAAAACAGATACTAAACCCTTACATGGTAATGTGGTCAGACATGTTTGAATCTTTCTTGTATCCAGGCTGGGAGTCGAGTAGCAGTTTGGGAACGAAAAATAGATTTTTCTGGTTTCCTCATTACTTTTGTTCAGAATATATTCAAGTTGGGGCCAACACTTGAGAGTCAACACCTTCTCAGAGTGACCCCTAGTTTATTAGCTCTTAAGAACATGAAGCATGACTGGGTTGGGAGGAAACGTCAGTGGATGAATCTCATTTGCACTGGGGACAGAAACTACAGTTTGTTGCTATGAGTACTGTGGGGTTTGGCTGAATTTTTTCTGTGTTTCTAGGGAATCACTTCCCAAATGGGGGCCCAGGTCAGAATCCTAATAGAGCAGTCGATCGTGTCTCTGACAACACTGGTCATCTCTAATATTTATTAATCTGTAGGCAGTACTGTCCATTAAGGATCCAAGTTTGTTTTTCTTTTTGTCATTTTTTTTTTTTTTAACTAAGCCGTAGTATATTGATTAAGGTAAAGCCCATAAACACCTCATCAGTTCCGAAGTTGCCATCCTCAAAGAACCGGCAAGGACCCAAGCCATGTGTCCTCCAAGAAAAAAAGGAGATGAAAACCTCCTCATTCCTCTTCTCATGTTATTTCCATTCGTTCCATCGCCGTAGCTTTGTGGACTTGGTTGTAATCAGAGATGAGATTCCATGATCTCACGTCCTAGTCCTGGCTTTTTTGTCATGCTAACCACGGCTGACTTCGCGAGATAACCGTAGACGCAGTGCCTAGGGCCCACCACACTTTGAGGGGGCCACGAAAGTCTTTTAATTTCTTTTAAAATCATGAAAAAGGTGAACTTTTTGGTCCAAAAATTTTTAATATGTATTAATATATTCTAATGCCAATGC
Organism: Orcinus orca; assembly: GCF_937001465.1. Lineage (NCBI taxonomy): Eukaryota > Metazoa > Chordata > Mammalia > Artiodactyla > Delphinidae > Orcinus > Orcinus orca. The sequence goes on along the minus strand of NC_064578.1, from coordinate 15,932,767 downwards.
AATTAGAAAATAGAAGTTTGAATAATTTTTCAGGGAGAAAGAAGCCCATGAAGGCAAAAGCACCCAGAGCCAATGAATGTGGCTTTGACACTAACCAGCTGCTTATAACTTAGTTACGCTCACAAGAGTGCAGTGGTTAAGGACCTGCTCAGGAGTCAGACTTCCTGGGTTCAAATCCTGGCACCACCACTTGTTAAAGTCATTTAACTTCTCTCAATCTCACTTTCCTTAGCTGTAAAGTAGAGATAATAGTGCTTAATGCATAGGAATGCTGTCAAGATTAGATGATATTGTATATTTAAATTGCTTAGCATAGAACCTACACGTAACGAGGGCTCAAAGAAATTTGTTATATTAATTGTTATTATTATGATTGTTTTGGCTTTGTTTTAAATGTCTACCTCTCCTAATTTCAGCAGCCATGACTAAATTAATTTTTTTATTAAAAAAAATTAGAATGTCTTCTAGTTACCATAGACAGAAGAAAAAGTTGCTAATTGAAATGTCCTCCTTATTCTGGAAATCAGGAAATTTTCTCTCCCAGAAGTAGCAAATTCTGTACTCTCTACCTGGAGCTAGGTCTTTATTCTGTATTATAAAACTCCTCCAATAAATCAGCATCATCTCTCTTGGTCGGAGATTTGATTCTTTCCTAACCTAAAACAATCCTGCAAAAATCTTATTAAGAACCACAGGTTAAAAAGAGTATTGTCAAAACTTTCTCTCTCCTTTTCTCTTTACTTTATTATCCCCTCATTTTTTTTGTCATTTAACTCCAATTATGAGATGCTAAGTGCTTTTGGAAATTTCATTGTTAATATCTTCTTACAGTGCTATTAACGTAAATCAAGTTTAATAGTGTCCCAGCAAGTGTAAAAGCAATCAAAAATTCAGTACTCACGAATCATTCTGTAATTTCAGCATAAAATGTTAATAGAAATAATATCCAATACCATAAAATATCAGTAAATTCAACTTTAAGTATATGTGATGAATTACTTCACCATCCTATAGCATTCATGGAATATTCTAGTATGAAGTACTTAATTGGCCAAGCCATACCTCAGTCATTCTCAGGCTGCCAGAAGTCCCCTCCTCTGCTTTCCCCCTACTAGCCAATCCTGGAAGATTGGACAGCCCAATGACAGGCATTTTTTCATCCCAGGCACACTGAGTTATTTGGCCATAAGGAAAAATGACTCAGGATCAAGGTGGGAAGTACAGTCAACTTGAAGGAATTCAAATTAACGAGAACAAAGACACTGTATTCAGTTCTAAGAATATTGATCAGTAGCTGCAAGGCCTTAGCTACGTATAATCAGCAAAGATGGTTAAGATAGAGGCCCTGTCCTTGGAGAGTTCACATCTCATGAGACAGGCCAAGGCTGAGACACGTACGACATACAGTATTTCAGGCCCGGCAGTGAGAACAGCTGTCGTGTATGCCCTTAGGAAGGCTCTAATGGAACAGGAGTTGGTTGGTTAATTTTAAAATTTGTCTAAAGCAGGGAAACATAAATGTATATATGATCACATGTACTTTAAGCATCTTAAACTTAAAACAACATACATCTTTTTGCGTGAACCAGCGCCATATTGCTTGTCCACAGCTTCCGATCTTTGAAGTAAGGGGAGAATTTAAGGCACCCAAGAGGCGCTTAGAGTGCAGAATCCTTCAGTTAACACTTCTCCTACCCACACGGCAATTTTCAGCAACTCAGCTGAATGTTTTCACAGAGTTAGTTTAGCTGTCATAGAAACAACTCTTTTTGCACGCATGTATCTCTGGTTTATACTTTATTTAATTCAGTTATGAATTTCATGAACAAGAACAACCTCCATAAAGAGGCTTGGGGACAAACACAACTAACTCTTAGGAAGGATATAGCTCAGCTGGTGGGGCCAGGACTGCTCAGGTGCTCCAGGGTGTAGATTATGACCTGGGACCACACTGAGTGCATGGGCCTCAGTCAGCAGGATTTCCAAAAGGCATGGAGAGTGACTGTCAGTTCAGCTAGTTAGTGAAGTGAGTGACGCTTAAGGAGTTTCATAAACAGAAAGGTGAGCCCAGAGACAAAGAATGTAACTTTGGGTCAGAACAAAGAACCACGTTGGCCAATATTTAGTTTGTTCTAGGATTATGTGACGTTGGACAGTGTTAATGGGTCCATCTGCCGTCAGAGTCAAGTTAGTGTCTTTAATACCGCTAATTGAACAGCTCATTGTGGCTCTGACCTCTAGACATTTATTTAAATCTTCTTAAAACTGGCTTCATTTATAGTCTATAAGAGTTTCAGAGAAACAAGTCTCAAATGTTTACTCTCTATTATAGACAGTCGCACTTTCTGCATTTGTTCTGAAAGAGCTTTCCTTAAACCAGTATGTCCTCACGTGTGGATGCATAGCCACAGTGATGTGGAAAATCATGTTTGGAGGTATACTAACAATTTTTTTTAACATTTATGTACCTATAAAAATATAATAAGCACGTAATCTCATGATTTCATACATATTGTCTCTTAGGATGAGGCTAAATCTCTTTCAATAAAATTGTGAGTCCGTTGAGAGAAAAATATTTAGTCACAGTGGAGATGTTGTAGGAATAGGACAGAATCATGAAGATGATAATCAAATGACTGAAGTTTAGGAAAGCCAGCTTAAGCTTTGCGGGATATCTCTAAGTTTGAGAATTCTACAATTCAGCCACTCTACTATTCATTTTTCAAGTAGAAGATTCTGGAAGTCATAGGTTGTTATGCTCATGTGAAGCAACTCACCGTCTTGATTTTGTGTTTTCTGTGCCTTGCTGTTTTCGTCTATTTGAGTGAAACATTTGAGCTTCCACTCACAGGTTTACATCAAGCAAGACACCTGAGAGACCTCTTTTAAGCAAACAATTCTAGGGGGTTGGTGCAGCCTTTTCATCAGTCTGCCAACATGGAGTCCTTTTTCCCGTAAATAAGACTCTGCTTGCCACAGTTCTGCACAGGCTCTTTCTGCACAGGTCACACCTAGAGATATGGTGCAAGGTACTTAGAAATAGCACTTTAAGAATATTGCTTTTTGGGGCTTCCCTGGTGGCGCAGTGGTTGAGAGTCCGCCTGCCGATGCAGGGGACACGGGTTCGTGCCCTGGTCCGGGAAGATCCCACATGCCGCGGAGCGGCTGGGCCCGTGAGCGATGGCCGCTGAGCCTGCGCGTCCGGAGCCTGTGCTCCGCAACGGGAGAGGCCACAGAAGTGAGAGGCCACAGAAGTGAGAGGCCCGCGTACCGCCGAAAAAAAAAAAAAAGGAATATTGCTTTTTTGACTGGGCTCGTCTTGCTTAGGTGAGGTCAGCCGGCTCCTCATGACTCTGTCCTGGGAAAGTTCCATGTCAAGAAACTTGACAGAACCACAGAGCAGTGATCTAGAAGCTCAGTATGTGACTGATTTGAACAAGAAAATTTTCTGAGTATTTTATATACATATTGTGCTGCTAAATCCACTTTTTATTTTGCATTTTCTTATGTTGTAAGGGAAAGTAATACTTTAAATTTATTTATTTATTTTTGGCTGCGTTGGGTCTTCATTGCTGCGCGCGGGCTTTCTCTAGTTGCAGTGAGCAGACGCTACTCTTTGCTGGTAGTGTGGGCTTCTCATTGCCGTGGCTTCTCTTGTTGTGGAGCACAGGCTATAGGCACGCAGGTTCAGTAGTTGTGGCTTGTGGGCTCAGTAGTTGTGGCTCACGGGCTTAGTTGCTCCATGGCATATGAGATATTCCTGGACCAGGGCTCGAACCCGTGTGCCCTGCATTGGCAGGCGGATTCTTAACCACTGCACCACCAGGGAAGTCCCATGGGGAGGTAATACTTTAAAGCCGAGTATTTTCAACATGCCATTTTGTGTTACTGATCTTCGTATATGACATTCACATGAGGAGAGATTATTCACACCTGGTAAGTATCTTGTTCATCTTTGGAAAATAATTATAACCAGCAGTGATGACTGTAGGGTTTATAGTGTTATAGAAGTATAAGAAAAAGATGTGAGAGGCTTCTGGGAAACAATCAGAGATGTGGGAAAAAAGGGGTTCATCACTGAGTTATGTATAAGAGAAGAATTTAAAGCAACCTAAATATAAAACAATGGGGGTATATTAAATAAAATATAGCTTGTCCATATAATGGTATACTGTGCAGCCATGTTGTGAAGTGATATTTAAAGACAGGGAAAATATATATAATACATTAATAAGTGATTTTTTTAAAATTAAAAGCATAGATAAGAGATCCCCATTTTATTTTAAAATCTATTAAAATGAAAATTTTAAAATAAAATGTATAGTCATATGTAAACAATCTATAAAAATAAAATACATACTTATATATAAAGGTGTATAAAATGTATACACCAAAATTGTAACCGTGAACAAAGGTATTACAGTGGTTGTTTTTATTTTCTTTGTGTTTTTTTATTTTCCAAATTTTCTACAATGGTCACATATCTTTTATAGGCAGAAAAAAATAACACATGATATACAATGTGTATATATATATTTATTACAAGGCAAGAAATAGACAACAAGCTGACGTACAGAATTACTTTTATTTATGAGCCATTTGGCTTTAATGCCACCAATTTTGTAATCCTAGAAGCATGTTTATCTAGTAAACCCTGTTTTCCATTATGATCACGGCCATGGTTTGGGATGTTGTGATTAGTCAAATCTTCTTAGAACTATCCCACATGGAGTACCAGTTTTCAGAGAATTTGAATATAAATACATGAAACTAGGCAATATAAAAAATAAGTTAATCATCCCGAGTTGATTCAAAAGGAATCTCATAATCCCTTAGTGCTCCAATATTCTTTTCATTTTGAACATCAGTGACCTCTGAGGGGAGGAAGCACAGAGGTGAGAGTTAATAGCTGTGTCCGATTCAATGCCCAGCTCAACTTTTCCCTGAAGACTTTCTGGACTGTGCGTCCCACTGATGGCTTCCTCTCTGACTTCTGGGGCTTTTAGAGGATGTACCTCAGCCTTGGGCTTTCTGTCAGCTCCTTCCCTGCCTCTGGTCTCCCAGACCTTCATCCTGGACTTCCTAAGACCTTCCTCCTGACCAAAGAAGAAAGCACAGCCTCAAGTTCAGTCTTCAGGGAGGTCAGAATTAAATCAAGTTTAGGACCTCAGAGATAGGGGCTCAATTACAACAAGAGGGTTCTGCCATGCTTCCCGAGACTGCTCATCCCTAATGAATTCCAAGGTGAAGTGACTCTAGGCATCAACCCTTGGATTACTGTCTTTCCCTGTTCAGGCTGCTCTAACAGAAATACCATACACTAAGTGGCTTATAAACGACAGGAGTTTATTTTTCTCAATTCTGGAGGCTGGAAAGCCTCAGATCAAGGTGCCAGTAGATTTGGGGTCTGGTCAGGGCCAACTTTCTTGTTCATAGCTGGCCCTCTTCTCACTGTGTTCTCACATGGTGGAAAGGAGAAGTGAGGTCTCCAAGATCTCTTTCATGAAGGCTCTAATCCCATTCATAAGGACTCTACTCTTAGGACCTGATACCTCCCAAAGGCCCCATCTCCTAATATCATCACTGGGGTTAGGTTTCAACATGTGAGTTTGTGGAGAACACAAGCATTCAGTCTACAGAAATTGCCTTGTTCTTAGTAACTGGTCTTTCCCAGGGCTACAGCCTTGCCCTATTTAGGATATGCCCAGCAATTCCCTAGAATTGTTTGTTCCCTGCATACATCTCCCTCACACACACACACACACACACACACACACACACACACACACACACACACACACACACACACACACACACATCCATCCCCAGTGCTCTACCAAAAAGGGTTCAGGGACTCTGCTACCTACAGAGCACACTTAGGAAGGTTAGAAAAGGGAGACCTTTCTTGGAAGACAAACAAGAACGCAAGTCCTCTGGCTGAACACAGCCCCACAGACCCTTAGTTTGGCAGGCGGCGCACAGCGCACATCCTTTACAGTGCACAGGGATTCCACAGTCAATGAATTTTAGAGAATACTGCATACTGCGTCTGGCCTCTTGGGGTTTCAGAATGCACATGCGTGTATTAAAACTCTGCCAAGACCTGTACACCGAGATCTATTTGACTTCCTTTAACCTAACCTCTGACCATATTTCTCAGACTTACTTGTCAGTGAAACCCATTCCTTTTTTTTTTTTTTTAATGGTTTACAGTTCACATAGCTTTCCCCCAAATATATTTTGCAGAGGAACTCTTACCCGGTTTCCTGAGACCCTACTGACCAGGAAAGGCAGCCTTCAAGCTCTCACCCACCTGAACTCTGGATAGGGCCAGTCCAGGAGAAGCCAGCACAGCCCTCTCTACTCTCTGTCTTATGGGCCATTCCCTTTAGTTCAGGATCTCTTACCACCAACCATTTGTCCAAACAATGATAGGAAATTACAATATCCTTCAGACAAATGGTCTCACAGTCCAACAGGGCACATCTTGGGTACCTGTTCTGCCCTAGCCAGCAGATTTCACCTGATATCCTCCTGTCTGACACATCCATAGACCACCTGTACTAATTATTTTGCAAAATTCTTTCAAGGACATGAACTCATCAAGCAGTCTTGACTGAGTGCCTCTAGTGCCAGTACATGTTGACGGGTGACTGAGAGTAAAATGTTAACAACCTGACTTGTTAAAAACAACTGCAACAACAGTAGATCCGTATGTTGTTTCTCTGAATTTCTGTTACCACGAAGAGAAGCAAAAATCAGATCTAAGAAGCCAAATGTCCATCACCAGATGAACGCATAAACAGAATGTGGTACATCTGTACGATGGAATATTATTCAACCGGAAAAGATAGTGAAGTGCTGATACATGCTACAGCAGGGGCCCCCAACCCCCGGGCCATGGACCTGTTAGGAACCGGGCCCCACGGCAGGCAAGCGAGCAAAGCTTCATCTGCCGCTCCCTGTCTCTCCCCATCGCTCACATTACTGCCTCATCCATCCCCCTCCCGCCACCCCGTCCATGGAAAAATTGCCTTCCACGAAACCGGTCCCTAGTGCCAAAAAGGTTGGGGACCGCTGTAGCTACAGTATGAATGAAACTTGATGACATTATGCTAAGTAGAAGAAGCCAGACACGAAGGGCCACGTATCGGATGATTCCATTTATATGAAATATCCGGAATAGGCAAATATATAGATAGATAGAAAACAGATTTTTGGTTGCCAGGAGCTGGAGTGAGGCGGGAATGGGGAGTGACTGCAAACAGGTACAGGGTTTCTGTTTGTGATGGTGAAAAAGTGCTGGACTTAGTAGTGATGGTTGCACAACATTGTGAATAACTTAATGCCACTGACTGTACACTGTAGAAGCTTAAAATGTTAAAGTTTATGTTATGTGTTTTTAGCACAATTTTTTAAAAAATCAAACTAATTCTAAGAAGGTTCTGGGTGTTGTAGAGATGCTTAAAAGTATTAGTTGGGAAATGCCCTGGATCCAGCCCAGGATTATTCTCCGTGATCCTTGTCCAAAAAGTTTCCTTGGACAGGTTAATCACTGCCTCTCTGTCGTGAGGTTTTAAGATTGGAATTCCTTTTAATCGAGTGGGCCAAGGCATACTGAGCGGTTTCCTTTTTCTTATTTAGTCATGGTTATGACACATTACAGAATTTTCTAGTGAGCTGTCTCTGGCCTCCTAACGTATATAAATCCCAGTAAGGCCACACCTTTTATTATGCTCCATTCTGGGTACCCCATTTCGCAGGATGAGTGATTCCAAAACTATACTAAATATAGGATAATTGAAAAGACATGAGAATTGGTGGAGAGGATGGAGTGACATAAAAGCTTTCACTCCCAGAATAAAACTGGAGGCAACAGTCACTTCTGTACTCTAGAAATGACTCATGGACAATATAAATCACCAATCAGTTCTTTTTATTAAGTTCTGGCATCTATAGGTTAAAAGAAATTGGATTTTTTTTTTTTAGGTTAACTACAAAGCCACCAGCAGGGGGAAGTATATAAAGCGATGTCAGGATGCTTTGGGGCCCCAAAATGTCCTGGGCTCCTCTGTAAACAGGGAGGCTTCTTTTGTGCCTTCAGTAGGAAAAATAGTCCTATTGTGAGGCTGTGAGAGAAACAACCTTTAATCCTTGCAAAGCCCAATAATATTATGTATATTGACTAAAACCCTGTAGAGTGGGCCTGACGGGGTTTTTTCATTACCACGGTACATTGTAACCTAGCTACCTCTGAAAAGTAACCAACGCCAAGAGGCACTTGACATTTGCAAAGTATTATGGGTGTCCTCTCTATGTCCTCTCAAGTTCCCAAATTTACAATGGTCTTAATTTAAAAGTTAAGCTGGGGGATCAATTGCTTAGTGTAGGGCCAGGCTGCCCTTTTTAAAACAAAACAAAAAATATCAAACCCCTGTGGGCCAGTGTGACCTGACTTCCCCATGTGGCTCGGGTTTTGGTGGGTCGCATGTTGTCTTGTGTTTAATTTTGAAGGAAGGTGTCTGAACCCCAACTGGACGGTCGTGTTCCACTCCTCCAGGTGTTGCTGAGTTGTATGAAGGAAGCAGCAGCTGGTAATGAGTCGGGGAAAATGAAAAAGGAACATAAGTAGCTTCTTTAGCAAATCCCCTGGAAATGACATGGATCCTTGAGGATCGATAACATCGATCTATCCCAGGGCTACAGCCCTGCTCCATCTGACTCATCTGCAACAGTCAGCCCGGGGAAAACAGCAACATTATTACAGTCAAAACTGCAACCAAATCAACTGGGAAAATCAAACTCCAGCCCGGTTTCAGCTCCCTCTATTTGGGCAATGGCCATGGGTCAACATTAGAGCAAGGATCAGGCTGAAATCCCAAGGGGAGAACTTAAGTAGGCCATGGCCTTGCTTTCAGAACATATCTTTATGACCTTCAATGATATTTGCACCACTATCTACCTCCTACTGAAACTCAGATCATTGTGTAAACCTAGACTCCTGACCTAGGAAACTGTGGAGTCAAAGTTACTTTTTAGAAAATGTTCAGATGACATTTGAGTCTGTTGTAAGCAAATGGTCTGTCAATGTTTTCTGTCAAAGGCAGGCAGGCTGTAATCATTACTAAGTAAAAGTAAAATTTCAATTTGTTTACCATAAGCTAGTGCTGAGACTACAAAGTTGAACAGACTGACTCTTGACTCTGAAGTTTCACAGTCTTTCCAGGGAGATAGATGTAATACTAGTGATATCCAGTGTGGCGACTATGGTTGTAGCAGATCATGGGACGGCTCTGGAAACCCAAAGGAGGGGAACCAATTCAGTTTGGGAAGGCTTTGCAGAAAGACTGACACTCAGGCCAAAGCTGGATTGGGAGAGGCTCTGAGTGCCATGGCAAAGAGTTTGAACTTACCCTATACATGGCAAGGAGCCATGAAGCAAGAGGCTAACATAATAACATGGCAGTTTTAGAAAGATAACTCAGGTGGCAGTGTATCAGTCAGCTATTTCCACTATACTGCTGTGTTACAAACCTTTCCCAAAACATAGTGTCTGAAAACAGCAAACCTTTATGTTTCCCTTGTATGTCTATAGGTCAGCTTTGTCTCCACTACGCTTGTCTGGGATCAGCTGAGCTTGGCTCCAGGTTGTAAGATGCATTCAAGTGAGACACATGCACCGAGTGTTTTGTCATTCTGAGACCAGTCACTATCTAGGGCGTATTGTTCCTGTAGCACATCAACAGAGCATAAGAGTGGGAACAGAACAATGCAGTGCCTCCTGGGCCTCAATCGAGGGCTAGCACCCATGTGCGCACGCACACAGACACACACTCACATTCCATCAGTCAGATAAATTCACACGGTTGAGTCACACACTAATTCAATGAGCAAATACACTCCACTTTTAGTGGAAGGGACCTCACAGTCACAAGGCAAAGGGTGTAGGTGTACAATCCAGATACAGAGAAGGCATGAAGAACTGTGAACAGTGATCCATTCCACTGCACCTATGGAGAGACCACAGGCAGCTTATGTGGAGTACGGTCTATGTAAAACAGAAGGAAACAATCCATTGAGCGACACGGAACTTTTCTGAACCTGCATAGTCCAACCAAGTTGGTCTCCCCCATCTAATCAGAACAGGGAGAAAACTCCAGCTAGAACATGATTAAATGCTTGGTTGAAACATTTAGGAATTCCTGGTTGAATTATAGTCTCGCTGCAGCTGCCTTCCAGACCCATCTGGTTTGAATTGGCAAAACTGCAGCTGTGCTTGTTGGTATGGGTGAGCCTTTCTTTTGAGTAATGGGCCTGCATGGAAGGGGTGGAGACGGGGAAGAGAAGGATGAAACTGTTGTCATGAAAAACGGGTAGAGAGAACAAGAAAGCTACTACTGTTTCACTCTGCAACATGGAAGTGGGCCTGTGGTTCTGGACTGGAGGACAGATTCTTGTAGGATTACTGGGTCCCCTCTGCTTCTCTTGAGCTGTCGTACACAGTAGATGCTGTCACATCCCATACTTGGGTTATGAATTGATTGTTATGCTTTTATGGCGCTGGTATAATTAGTTTCACATTTTTAATTTATAGCATCAGCTAAGCTTTTTAATCCGTTATTTATGGCAAAGACCTAAGAACTAAATTGCCTCCCGCCCCCCCTCTCAGAAAGCATTTCAGTCCCACAGTTTGTAATCAGTTGTTTGGCTAAGACGTGTGGCCTTCTTAAAGGAAAACTTTTCTCACAGAGGAGTTGCTGCAACTTCTTTGGATTTCTTCCTATGTGAGTCCTGGAAACCCTGAAAAAAAAAAAAAAAAAGCCTCAAATATTTAAATGGAGTAATGTTTGTCTAAAGCTCTGCTTTAGTAGAAAGTGAAGCTGGCAGGGATGAGACAGTCATGCCAGAAAAGTTCCATTTCAAGAAAGACTCTTGTGTTGGGTCACATTTTCTATCTTTGGCTGCCCCCCTATGCAGCACTCAGGTGTATTTTTTTTTTTTTTTTTTCTAAAACAACTAAGGAATGTTGAGTGTATGAGAAGTGAACTCAAGGAGCTGGGATATGTGAGGAGAGGTCTGTGCCGGGAACCAAGGGTCTTGGAGATTAGGCAAGTGAAGGCCAAAGCAGCCCGATGGACTCAGAAAACATCCTGATCTACTTCTGGTTCGTTTCATAGGGCTCCCCATGCATCTGGTCTGGTTTGGGAGAGCAGCTGCGAGGTTTTTGGCATCCTCCTCCTGTTGAGTTGTATTGATGGCCACACCATAAGTCACTTTGAAAAAAATCACAGTCACACTTGCAGATCTGGAAAGACAGGGTAGCCCGTAGCTCACAGTCAGCGTTGCTGTTGAGAGGGCACCAGGGGAATGTGGACAGCTTCCAGACTGGTAGCCCCTGTGGTAGCTTGAGCTGCGAGCTGCAGTTTCGGCTTCAAAGCTGACTTTGATTCTTTGCCCAAGTCCATTTGAGCTGGAGTGTTGAAGGGTTAAAGATGAAGAACTAGACTGCGGCAGGAGCAGCTCCTACAGGACAAAGGAAAGCATTGATGCCGGGCTGGGGTCCTCCCCCTTCCCCCCCGCCGCCCCCATCGAGGCTAAAGGGTCTCAGTGTTTACTGAATGTTAAATAAATACCAATTGAATAGTATGTTTAATGAGGTGTATCAAACATGTAATAAGATACATATCTATTAAACAGTTGTGAAATCTCAGTAAATATGTTCTTAATAATAAAGGATGCAGATGGCTTACAGATTGGACCAAAGAACAAAGGCTAAAGGAGCTTATGGAAGGAATAGGAGAGCCATCTTCTGAAAGCCGAGAAGACAGCTGGTTTTCAGCCAGAATTTGATACACGTATCTGTGCTCAACGAGAGCAAAAATGGGACCCAGGCCCACAAAGGAGAGGACTATAAACTTCGAAACCTAAAGACTAGGAGAAAGAGCGACCAAAATTAAAGACAGAAAAATGGTTGCTCACAAAAGTGTCAGCAAGATTTTAAATATACCTTCAGGTTTTAGCAGGATACAATTCTCAGTATCACATATTTACCCCTTGAATGTCCCCAAAGTGTAGAGACTAGCCAAGTATTAGAAAACAAAAGAGTCACATGATACGTAGGTAAAGGATTATTAACTTGTTTTCCTTTCTCTAAAAAGTGGTAATTATCATATTATATTGCAATATGCTATTGAAGTTACATCAGAAAACTACTATTGAAAAACAATCTCTCTCTCCTTGCACACACAGGTCAGGCTGAGAGTCTGGTTAAGTGTGATTGTTTGTCAAATAATTGGTCCTTAGAGTTGAGAGAAAAGAGGGAGAAAGCAGAATTTGCAGAGCAGAGGCAGGGTGTCTTACAGTGAATTCGGAAACAAACATGAAGCTCGTGGCCATGCTTCCCATCCTTTCTCGAGTCTTTGCACACAACAAAAACGATCCTATTTGTTCAGCACCCTGGGACAATCGAAGCTTGGGTGCTACCAGCTCAGGGGCTCTCTGATCCCTCAGGCATTGCCGCAGTCTTGAGGGCAAACAAATCGCCATCTCATCATACTGTTTGGGAAGCTTTGTCCTAGGCCGTACAGAGGACTAGAGCTTCCAGACCCCAAGTGTAACATTCTGTCTCTCTGATCAGAAACCATTCCAGCTTTGAAGTAGTCAAAAAGTGTGCAGGTGTATATACAAGGTTCATTGACATTTTGATTGCTTTCCATCTGTTTGACATTGTTCTAAGTGTTTACATGTATTAACTTATTTCAATAACACAATAACTATGAGCTCGATATTATTACATCCGCTTAAGAAATGAGGGAATTGGGGGATACAGAAAGTCACTTCCCCAAGATCCCCCCCACCTCGTCAGTGGCGGCACTGAGGTTCAAGGCCAGCTAGTTTGGCTGGAGAGGGCTTGTTTGTAACTCCTACTCTCTATTTGATGCTTTCTAAGAATTTTAGAGTCGCGGGTCACAGAGAAAAGCCCATTTATAGAGTATATTGAGGTAAACCCTGGAGGTAGCTCATAGCCGCAGGCATAGGGGTGGGGACAGAGCAGCCAGTGGGCTGAGTGGCTCCATACTGCCCACACTGGAGCCCATTTGCTCTATGTGCCATGTGCCGTGGCACACCAGACTGGAGCTTCTGCTCTCTATAGCTCTCAGGATGTTCACAGCAGGGTTGTTTACAATATCAGAACGAATGCCTTGGACAGACTAGATGCATAACAGAAGTGGATAAAGTCCATATGCTAACATCTGGGGAGCCTTTACAAGGTTTGACGTAGAGGTATATTTGCTGGTGAAGAGAAATGTTCATGATATATTACGTAAAAAAAAGTCAAGTGACAAAACAGGATATAGAGTTTGATCTCATTTTCATTTTTTAAAAAAGGAGGTAGATAGATAGATTGATCTAGAGAGAGAGAGAGAGAGAGAGAGAGAGACAGGCTTATAGAATAGTCACCAGATGTGTACAGCTGTCAGGATAATGGGCTTATAGGCGGCGTTTTGTTCCTTTGTCTGTTTTCTCCATCCTTTTTCTATAATGAACATGGATGACTTGAAAGTTTTTTTATAAAGAGAAGTCACCTGTTGAATTCCTGTGGAAGAATTATTAACGTTCAGGTTTCATTTCAGTCCAAACATAGTTTCCCCAGACCAGTGACTTTCAACCTTTCACTGTCATTGTTTTTAGCAGCAGATTTCTTTTGCTAATAAAATCTAACTCATAGCTTCAATATATAAAAGCAGATCAAACAGAACTTCTCTGATTGAAGCCAGATGTCGGGCCCAGATCCCACCACCCAGTTACTGCCCCCTTCCTCACCACCCCAATTCCCCAATTCTTAAGTGGGCCTTGTTCACAAATTGCTGCCCTGGACCACTACGGGAGAATCATGGTAGCCTGAAAAACATGCTTGGAAGGAATAATATATAGATATATAATCAAAATAATAATAATTGAGAAAAAATAATAGAAAACTTGATTGTTTAAAAAAAATGATTCTTTGTAATTTAAATTTAAATGCATAGACTTTTGCCAGATCCTGCTCTATGGGCACTAAAGGGGGGGTCGCCAGGTGGTTCATTCATGAGGCAGCCTCCTTGCATCCAACATGATGCCTTTATCACAGATACAGGGAAATGTCCCCTTCTTTGTAGTTTGACTTCTACTGTCTGATTTCTGCTCATTTCTATATTGTCCTTAAGTGTCATTGAACCTCAAGAAGAGTCCAGAAAGAAGCTGAACGCCCAGAAACTCTACTCTCCCACCCCTTGTTTAAGCTTGCTTTCATATTTACCTGCCCCATCAAGGGGCAAGTCAATTGCAATTGGTAGAAAAAGATTTTTAAAGAAAACTGGGTTGTTTATCCAAAGAACACAGATACACTGATTTGAAAAGATTATATGCACCCCTGTGTTCGCTGCAGCATTATTTACAATAGCCAAGATATGGAAACAACCTAAGTGTCCATCAGTGGATAAGTGGATAAAGAAGATGAAGTATATAGACACAATAGAATACTACTCAGCCATAAAGAAGTCCTGATCTTTGCAACAACATGGGTGGACCTTGAAGGTATTATGCTAAGTGAAATAGGTCAAATGGAGAAAGACAAATGCAGTATGATTTCACTTGTATGTGGAATCTTAAACAAGAGAAATGAACAAAGAAAATTAAACAAAAATAAACTTACAGATACAGAGATCAGATTAGTGGTTACCAGAGGGGAAGGGGAATGGGGGTCTGGGAAAAATGAGTGAAGGAGGGCAAATGTATGGTGATGAATGGTAACTAGATTTGCATAATCACTGTGTAGAGTAGACAGATGTCAAATTACAATGCTGTACATCTGAAACTTATATAATAAAAAAGTAAGAAAACTGGGTTTTTGCTTTTTTAATGCAATATAGTCCCCAACAACCAACATTTTTGGCTGATAAATAATGGCATTGTGAGACAGACCAGAATCAAGCCTCAAGACTGCCCTTATGTGGACTTCGAATCTAAACTTCAGCCTCTATTTCTCTAGAATGAACCCAACAGTCAACGAAAGAGATATCTTTCTGCTTGTATTTATCATTCATTCACAAGAGGAAAGCTGAGTAGATCCCTAAGAATTGGATGAATCAGCATTCAATCACTGGAGGGCTATTGTCTTGTTACCTTTGCTTCCTAACCGTTCAGGAAACCAAAAAAATATTTGAAAAAAAATCTTTCTGGAAAAGAAGCCCAGATATTCCTACCACTTTCTTCTTTTCATAGCTCTCTTGTCTGCCATCTCTGCTGTTCCCGCACACCCCACATAAGAGTAGCTTCGTGACTCTTAGAAAGGATTGTGACACTGTGGGCTCAAGTCCACTGAGCTGAGCTGAAATCTCGTTCTGCATGCTACAGGTTATTAGGGTTAGCCAAAAGAATGTACATTTATTTACGGAAGGTACTTTATAAATCAATACCTTGTTTTTGAATTCAGGTCAACAGGAAGAACTCTGAAACACAAGCAACAACTACAGCAACCCTAAAACAGCACTTTCAACTTATTGATTTTCAGGAAAGTATCTTTTCCTGGCATTATTCACACACCCTTGATAAGCAACTCAATGCAATTAAAATTTTTAATGGATTTTTTTACCCCCCCTTCCCAAATATATATATTTATATTTTTTTCAACGTGTCTTTGAATTGCAACCAATTAAGTTCTTGAAAAAGATAAGTTGGGCCGGGGGGGGCGGGGTGGCAGTGAAAGATGGAGTTTGCAGTTATTTCTTCCCATTTGTATGGGGAGGCATTTTGCTGATTCATTGTTAGAGCACAGCTAATCAGATCCACTAGCTGTTTACTATTTAATTTCATTCAGTCTTTGGGTGATTTTAGATATTTCTCTAACTTCACTGAGAAAATTTTATTTCTTCTTGTGAAACAGTATTTATCACGTACTTAACTGAGCATGGTCCTGAACCGGGGCATTTAAAAAGCAAAAAGCAAAAGTAGCTGGAATAATTCTTACCTTCCTTTCAGGCCAAGTATTTTTTTTTTTTTTTTCGCGGTACGCGGGCCTCTCACCACTGTGGCCGCTCCCATTGCGGAGCACAGGCTCCGGACACGCAGGCTCAGCGGCCACGGCTCACGGGCCCAGCCGCTCCGCGGCATGTGGGATCTTCCCGGACCGGGGCACCGACCCGTGTCCCCTGCATCGGCAGGCGGACTCTCAACCACTGCGCCACCAGGGAAGCCCCCAGGCCAAGTATTCTTAATCTGGGGTGCCCATAGACTTCAGGGTATTAGGGAATCCCCAAAGTTGTTTACAAACTACTGTGTGTGTGTGTGTGTGTGTGTGTGTGTGTGTGTGTGTGTACATGTGTGTGCATGCTCCTTTCTTGGAGAAGGGAGAACATGCATGGTTCTTGGAAGAACCATGACCCTGAAAAGGACATGAATCATAGCTCTAAAGCAACATTTCTCAAAGTGTGGTCTGAGAACCCCTGGGTTTCCTGTGGTCTCTGAGGTCAAATAATTTACATATGAATGCAAAGACATTATTTTTCACTCTCACTCTCTCACAAGTATACAGTGGAGTTTTCCAGAGGCTACACAACATATTATATTGCAGCAGATTAAATATAGAGGCAAATCTGAGAATCCAGCTGTCTTCTCTTAAACTAGACATTAGAGATTTACAAAAATGTAACACAGTGGCACTCTTCTCATTAAATTATTTTGGTTTGGGAAATATAATTATTTTTATAAAAAGATGTTACTTATGTTAATGTATAATGCGTTTCTTATTTTATTTTTTACATGAATTAAAACATATTTTTTAAATTTCTCTTTTTCAATCTCTAATATATCCATAGATATAACCTAGACAGACAAAAGCTCTTTAGCATCCTTAATAATTTTTAAGAGTGTAATTAGGCCCTGAGACCAAAAAAGTTTGAGAATCGCTACTTCATAAGATTTCGGGCTTTCTCTGAACAATACTAACAGACAGAAGTAAAAATAAAAATAGACACTCTGGTAATTAACTTTACAAGTAAGCAGTTGTGCTGTTCCTAATACAGGGTTGAATCATATGAAATTGCCAGCATGTTACTGTTATTTGCCTACAAAAATGGTTATTTCCTGTAGTAAAACTAGTAAAAAGATATTATTATTAATCTACCAGATGGGTTACAGTTGCTTTGGCATTTCAGAGTTGTTTGGGCAATGCTGGTAAAAGAGTTCACTGCTTTGTCTGCACGCTCTTATCCAGGTTCCTTTTGTAAAATAACTTTTTCTTTTCTAAGTATTTTATTCATTAACTTTGATTATAAAAGTAATACATGACCTAGTAGAAGTACAGAAAAGTACTAGAATGGGCATTCATAATTCGTCATCCAGAGGTAGCTTCCTGTGGAGCTTTCTTACCAACGTATTACTTTCACTCAGTTTTCTAGGCATATTTTTACCTAAATAAGAACGTACTGTATTTTTCTATCTTGAATCCTACTTTTAACACTATTATATAAACATTTCCCACTTTATTTTAATCTCTTCATTTAAAAAAGTAAATATGTTTTCTGATTAGAAAAATTAACATGCTAACTTTTTTAATCTTTGAAAATATAGAAAATTGTAAAGAATTAAAGTACTCTACGTCACCACCCAAAATAATCATGCTTATGATTTTTGTGTTTTTCAGTATTTACACATAATGTTTTACACACTTGATATCATATCGTTTACACAGTTTTATATTCTTTTTTTCATATGATGAACATTTTTTGTATCAGTGGAAAACTTGTCATAGTTGGTTTACAGAATATTTTATCATATGGATATAACATTAGTTATTAACAATTCCATTATTTTTTCTATTGTTTGCACTTTTTCACAAGCACAAATAAGGCTGCTGTGAACATCTTTTTCTCTACTGGAGGTCTTTTCACCTCATTTCTCAAAAATGGAATCATCCCATTTCAACTCAGAGGCTCTTCACACAAGTATGCCACTAATAGTGTTAAAGCATAGGGCATAGTAGAGAGAATGTTCTAGAAGAAAAGGGCAGCTTCCCTAATTCTGTAGGCTAGATTCCTAGAAGTAGAACTACTGGGCCAAAAAGCTTGAACATACATTTGGCTCTTTATTGCCAAACTGTTTTCCAAAAAGTTGTGCTAATTTCCATTTCCATCTGCCATGTTGGAGTGGTTGTTTTATTTATCCATGCCACAACTGGGTTTTCTCCCTTTGTCTCTTACTCATCCTCCCCTCTCCCCTCCTCCCCTCCCCTCCTCTCCCCTCTGCTCTCCTATGTTTTCCAAATGAACTTAACAGGAAAAATGTTATCTTATTTTAATTTGCATGATTTTGATCTTTAATGCTGTAGAAATTGGTTTTCCAAATATTCTTTGCTGGCCACCGACTGTGCCTCTTCAGTGAGTCGCTTTTATTTTCAAGATGGCTGACTAGCGCTAGAATCAATCTTTCATATCCCTAGTCTGTAGTTAGAAAATGGGCAAAGCCAACTGGTCTGCAGGATTCTGAATTCATTCTTTCGGATTCATTATTACCTATTTGCTAACCAAATGAACTAATGCCAATCAAATGCCACTGTTAGAAATATCTCTGGCCAGAAACATAAAATGTTGAAACCACAAGTAACCTTCTCATTAGACCCTGCACTGGTCAATAACCCCACTTCAGTCTAACTTGAGGCCCTATCATTTATACTTCAAAAAAGGGCAGTAACAGAAGAGTAAACTTGAAATGGGTCTTATTTAACTGGGAAACTAGTGCATATCGTCTAGTACCTTGCTGGCTCTTTCCTCTGGCTTGAAGTCTCTTGAATGACTGAACATCCTTTCTCTGTGGATGTGTATCAACATATCTAAAGACAAAGGTGGTGTTTAGTTCTCTTTTTATAATTCTGCACAAATAGATCCTTTATAAGTGTTCTGTTTGTTTGTATTTTGAGATTGCGGCCACATGTAGGGAGGAAAGAAGGAGATTGGGGAGAAAAATTGTTGTAAATATATTTAATAGAAAAAAATACTGAATATATGATAGTAAAGGAGAGGACTCCAGATGCCAATAAGAATCTTTGAATGAAAAACCTTGAGAAACCCTATTTATGATGTTAACCAAGCTATGGCCTTGACAGGAAAGGCAATAGTGAACTGTAAGCTTCCCTAGGGATATAAAGGGATCAAAATTGAAAGGGAAACACCCTGACATAAATGTCTAAAAACAGCAGACTCCCTGTGTTCTGTTGACCAGATCTCTTTATTAACTATCTCCCAGGCCTCACCAGTATCAATAGTGGTTCATAATGATGACCTGAGGGCAGAGCAAGATCTCGAAGTGGCCTCTGACTCATCAAAGAAATATTAAATTAAATGTATTTTGTTGTGGTCTAATTCTTTTAAAATTGGTAATCCATGTGGGGTATAGATGATAATTCCCTATTAATCCAATATTTTATTCGACCAGAGCAATCTTTGAGTCATCCATTTTCCAACCACAAGGAAGAGTTGATGCTAGTTTTTAAATGTCGTTGAGCATACATCAGTTGCGTCTCTATTGTACGTCGCTTGAGGAATTTACATAAGCACAGCTGAATATCCATTGTTTTCTTGCTCTGTGATAAAAGTTCATTTTTAAAGCCTCAAATTGTGATTTGTCAAAGTCCATTTGCCAGTTCTCTAACAATTTCAGCCAAATTGTAAATTGTATAACTGTCTGCATCATTTGCATACGTAATCATGTTAGAGTGATGGTATAATCTAGGCACATCATTTATGAGAAGAGGGAACAATAGCAGGGAGCTTCCAATTCTTGGGATACTCAGAGTAATTTATTACATGGCTGATGTTTTCTTTCTAATTTCCACCAAATGATCTCTTTTAGAATGATGAGCACTAAGGATGGCTGTCCCTTGTGTATTATCTTTACTGCTTTCCTAATCTTGAATTGAGAGCCAAGATGAGCACCGTGTTACACATCTGCTTCATTCTCTCACATACACACACACACACACACACACAGAGTAATTTCAGTCCAAACAATATCAGAAGAGTTCAATGTTCAGTGAAACATCCTCCTGAAATGGTGCCCCTGTGTTAAATTAATTTGATATCTGGATCTAGTTATTGAGTATTCTTTTCTGTGCATTGACAATTTACCAATTGCTTGCTTCCTATTTTTAATCAGCCTTGCAGATAATTTACCAGCCAACTAAATTGTTTTACTGGCCTATCACA
Source organism: Orcinus orca (assembly GCF_937001465.1). NCBI lineage: Eukaryota > Metazoa > Chordata > Mammalia > Artiodactyla > Delphinidae > Orcinus > Orcinus orca. The sequence goes on along the minus strand of NC_064578.1, from coordinate 15,912,527 downwards.
CTTCTCTACCTGACAGAGAGCAAAAGTAAATACAATCAGTCTTGTGTTGCACCATCGGAAATTTACGATGACCCCAGGCAAGTAGCTTTCTGCAAGACTAATTTATGTATAGTCACATCTGTCACTGTGGCACTTGGACACATCTTAGGCTTTTTTATTAGTTATTCCTGGTAACAACCCTGTGAGATCACAAGGTGGGTCAGATATACCCTTTCTTGAAAGGCCTCTGAAATTTCATTAGACACCTACATTCTGGGACTCAGCCCTCAAGTCGGGAGTATGGTCCAGACCATTGATCAGGGTCACCTCGAGTCCTAGGACTCAGAATCTCTACCAGGCCCAAATCCATTACTCCATTTATTAATTTCTTCCCCCACAATAAATGCGGAGAGGAAATCACTTTCCAGGGGTCATAAAACAATTTAGTAGTAGTAAGATTAAGCTCCCTTGTAAATTAATGATTAACACAGACTCAAACCTAGATTCTCATTCTGACTCAGCCATTTATTTATTTATTTTTAAATAGAAATTGGTTCAAAGTATTTATTTTATTTATTTATTTTTGGCTGCGTTGGGTCTTGGTTGCTGTGCACGGGCTTTCTCTAGTTGCGGCGAGCGGGGGCTACTCTTCGTTGCAGGGCGCAGGCGTCTCATTGCGGTGGCTTCTCTTATTGCAGAGCACGGGCTCTAGGCGCACGGGCTTCAGTAGTTGTGGCTCGTGGGCTCTAGAGCGCAGGCTCAGTAGTTGTGGCTCACGGGCTTAGTTGCTCCGCGGCATGTGGGATCTTCCTGCACCAGGGCTCGAACCTGTGTCCCCTGCATTGGCAGGCGGATTCTTAACCACTGCACCACCAGGGAAGTCCTCATCCGTTAATTAATGGTGTGACTTTGGAGTTGCCTACCATCTCTTGAAAAACTGTCATCTTTCTGAAAGTGAGGGAACTGATGCTTATCATTCGGGGGTTGTTGGTAGTGTTGGAGTAGAAACAGGTCCCTGTCTAAGTGTTTTCTGGGACTAGCTATTTATACTCCTTCCTGTTATTAATCCACACCACAGCCTTGCCAGGGGTGGGGGTTGTCTCTGTATAGAACTCCTAGTACAGGATCTACACTCATTATTATTATGATGCTATGTGGTAACTCATTATTATTAGGATACTATACAGTAGAGAACATCACCACGGTTGTCTTTCTTTCCTGCTGTTTATTTACTGTAAACATCTTGGAATTCAGAAAGGAATCTTTTCCATTCAAGTTGCAAAATTACAGTTTAACAGAATTTGAAATAATTTTGGCTTAAAATACTCAAGTGTGGGCAGAGAGCAATTGATGAATCTCTCTGCTGACTCTCGGGACAATCCGCATAATCTCAGCTTTCATAGACGAGGCTGAAGCTCGCCAGATCCAGCTCTCTCCCGAGTTACAGACGCACAGCTGTCACTGCTTCCAGCAGGGGTCGTGCTCACGTACCATGGAGCATTATTGAGTGGCGGTTTTATACACATAAGGCTCTTAGAATAGCACGTGTCCTATAGTAAGTGCTCAGTAAGTGTCAGCTAGTATTGTTGATATAAGTATTACCCTGCTCCCATCCCACCCGACTAGTTATGTCTGCTGGATCAGCATTCTTAATGTCCAAAGCTAGAAAGATTCTCTGGTCCAGTATGAGATTTTTCTGAATGGCATTCATAGTTTTATGGCCTAGTGATACTACTTAACTTTCCATAAATGTTTATGGAACAGAAACAAATGTGCACACCCTGTGGACAAGGCATCTTGAGGGATACAAAAATGAAGAAGCTTTGAATCCTCACCTCAAAGACCTTATACTCTGTTGAAGGAGAGGGTGGGGCCTGTTCATTAGGGAAGTCAAACGGGGGAATTTTTTTAACATTATGTATGTGTGTAAGTGCAGCAGGATATGGGAAGGATTAAGGGTTCAGTTATCCTTCCTTCCTTCCAACCGTCTCTCCGCCCTTCCCACCAAGCACCAGGCGCTAAGTGATAGGACTGCCAAGTCAGTGGCTGCATGATCTCAGCTGTCTCGGTCATTCCACGGAAGAGATACAGGTGTAGGCCAATGGCTATTGGAGAGTGGAGTAAGTGCTCATAAAGTAGGCTCTAGGAGGCGCTAGAAGAGCCCAGGGGAGAGCCTTCTGAACTGGAATGAGAGATCAGGGAGAGCTTTCAGGAAGAGGTGATGCTTGAGGCAAGTTTTGAACGATAGTTTGAGGAGGTCAAGAAGAGGACAGAAAAGAAGAAAGAAAAAGAGAAAGAAGCTAGGTCAAGACACGGAAGCAAGAAAAGGGCTGGAGCTTTACGGCACCCCAGGCAGTTCAGAACATGCAGGCGGGCTGGGAACGAAAGCAGAGTAAGGTAGGCAGGATGGTTAGGTCTTTAAACGGGGCAGGAGGGGAGCAAAGGAGGCAACAATTCCAGACAGAAGGACCAGCATAATCACAAGCACAGAGATGCAAAAAGGAAATTAACGTGAAAGAAGGCCAACAGGTGGCATAGCTGGAAGAGAGGTGAGTCTGGAAAGGTAAAATGGGGCAAAGCCCACCTTCCTCCTGTGGAATTCCTGTCTGGCTCCCTCAGCACCATGTGGCTGGCCCAGTTCTCAGTGGTACAGTATAGTCATTCTGATTCCAGCAGCCCTAACACCCTCCCCTGCCATACCAATGGTCTTATGACTTTGATTTTGATTCTGGGCCAACTTGGCCATATGGCTGGGCTGCCTTAGTACAGAAACTCTTTGAGCCATTTGCCCTGAGTAATGTTTATATTTTCTTCAGATCTCTCTTCCATGTGGCTTTTGACTGGCCTCCCATTTCAGCCAACAGCATCAGAAAAAGATGGTTAGGAAATAAATGCCTAAGAGATAGTTGGTTCAAAATGAAAGCATTCTTTTTTTTTTTAATTAATTTATTTATTTGGCCTCACCAAGTCTTAGTTGTGGCACGTGGGATCTTCGTTGCAGATGCGGGATCTTTTTTAGTTTGCGGCATGCATGCGGGATCTAGTTCCCTGACCAGGGATCGAACCTGGACCCACTGCATTGGGAATGCAGAGTCTTAAGCACTGTGCCACCAGGGAAGTCCCTGAAGGCATTCTTTTAACAGTACTTATTCCAGAGAATTTCAAGGGCTCAGAAATATTGGGTATCTCCCAGATTTGGGCCACGTCTATGCATTCTAACACGGTTTGCGTTCTTACACATCATCCTGAGGTAAGGAGTGAGTGATGGGCTACAGCAGCCGTAGAATGAATAATAGTGAGCTTAAATCTTTGCATTCAAATTTTTTTTTCAAAGATGATCATGTGAACCACAGAAAAAGGAGGCTCTTCCCATTGATTTATGTTCTTGGTGTTTTCTTGGAATTTTGTCAGTCTTCAGAGAACAGCCTGATCATTTTTAGATTGCATTAAATTCCTCAGAAGTACTGGCATGCCATAAGTGCCTTTCACTTTTTTTAATATATATAGTAAGTGTTAATAACTGTCAGAACTTTTTTCTAATAAATTTAGCCCCAAAAATGCCTAGTTTGCACCTAGCTCTTTGTTTGCTGTCGAGGATGTCAATGAAACACAGTACATTTGAGGAGATTTTGTATAATTCAGTACTCCCTAAAACAAAACAAAGCAAAAGTAGCAAATCTTCCTCTTTCTTATGATTTTTAAGGATTTTTTTATACTCTTCTCTTACTCTAGAAGAGTCTTTCTCAGACCAAGGCAGTTTGCAGGGTCAAGTCTAAGATGTTTTAGCAACATTTTCTTCTCAAATGGACAACAAAATCATTAAACCCCTTTGAATTCAGTGAACCTGCCTACACGTTCCTATTTCAGAGCAAAAAGAAATCCATTTGAAGTATGCATATTGTTCATAGACAAAATTGCCCTAATTAATAAGGCTCTTTAGGTTGAAACTAACTGGAACTAAACTCACATTAGCTCAAGTAAAAATAGGAATGTATTACTTCATATGCCAAAATGCCTGGGGTAGGTAGCTTCAGGATCAGCCAATTCACCAGCTCAAACAGTAATATCGATCTCACTTCCCTTCTCTCCCTGCTCCCACACCCACCTAGGTTCTGTTTGCCTCATTTCCAGGGGGACTATTTGCATGTGGTAGTCCCTGGCAGCTCCAGGCTCACATCTACCAACATTACCACTCCGAGGGGAGAGAGCCTCTCACTGCCAAAGGCTCCAGCAAAGTCCTGGATTGGGCTCTCATTGTCTCAACTTGGGTCCATCATTGTGGACAGTGGTATGGTATCCAACTGCCAGGCTTGGGTCAACCTTGAACCTGGGGTTGGGTCAGCCCTACCCAAACCAAATGGACTGAGAACAGAGTAAGGTACCTCCCGCCGCAAAGAAATTTAGAGTACATGTTCCAACAGAAAGGGAAGAGAGCAAACAACAACTATTGTCCATTACAATTGCCTCAGTAAATTCTAGTGTACTGGAAAAACAGGTGGTACAGTCGAGTGAAGGACATAAAGCCAAAAAGTAATAATAATAATGTAAGTGGCAATAGACAATTGAAAAGTAAAATATGTCATCAAGTATTTGGGGTTTTTTAATCTTTAAATGCCAAATAGCTCCTTTGATCGGAGTATTTTCACTGACTTCAAAAAATTAAACTATAATTGACCCAGTTGATTCCTAAGCTCACTTTAAGCTAAAAAAAAAAAAAAATTCGGGCTTCCCTGGTGGCGCAGTGGTTGAGAGTCCGCCTGCCGATGCGGGGGACACGTGTTCGTGCCCCGGTCCGGGAAGATCCCACATGCCGCGGAGCGGCTGGGCCCGTGAGCCATGGCCGCTGAGCCTGCGCATCCGGAGCCTGTGCTCCGCAGCGGGAGAGGCCGCAGCAGTGAGAGGCCCGCATACCGCAAAAAAAAAAAAGAAAAAAAAAAAAAAAAAAAATTCTATAATTCTATGTATTGGTTAGGTTGATTAGTTCATTGTTTTGGAACAATCTAGAAATGGCTTTCGGGTCACATAGCTAGGTAAAGTACATGATACTGTGTAAATGGTCTGACACTTATCAGGTTTTTTCAGACGATGGCTTCCCTACAAGACCAGTCTAAGATATACTCCTTCAGGGGATGTTTTTATTTAATATCACTTTGTAAAAGAAACGAAGAGAGAATTCAACTCTATATTTGGGTGAAAATATATCACACCGTTTTTTGTATGATTAGTTAATAATATTAAATTTTTCCTTGAAATTTATAATCACATTCTCACCATAACTCTAAATATATGAAGTAGAAATTCATGAAGGAATTTTACAGGTAAAATAAAAAGTATTCCCTAGAAATATGTAATAATATAGCTGATTAAGTTTTAATTATAAACTTTTAAAAAGCCAAATAATAAAGTCCAAATGTGGGACTAGAAATTCTACCAATTTGATCTGATTTATTACTATGAGCCTAAGTTCTACCTGTCTGGAAAAAAAATACAATTTTTTTTTGTTTATTTCTCTTTTTAACACTGGTGTGTTTTACTCAAACAAAACCTCTCACAAAGTTATTTATTATTCTATTCTATTTTTTCCATCATGCACACATGTCCTTTCATTTCCATCTCCTCCATGTGGAACATTGATTACAATAAAAGGCAAACATCTGTTTCACAAATTGACAAGAGCAGTGATTCTTCTTTTTTAAAAATCATAATAGATACACATTTATCAGCTTTAGGGTTATTTCACAGACCTTTTTTTTTCTTTTAACTAAGTACTGCCAATCTACAGAACACTCTTTACCTCATTTCTGAAATAAAATTTGCATAGAATTCAGCAGCACATCAAGAATGTGACAACATTCACTTTGGAGTTAGCATTGTTCATGCTCTCATTGTGCATCTGAACTCTTGTGAAGCTACCTTTTCATCCACCAAGGCCTCCCAAAGGTACTTGTTTTAGCGATGTGTTTCACCAATTTTTCCTCAGTCCAGAAAAGACAGTAGCCGACTGTCTCTCTCCAGTGGAGTCGGTGATCTTACCTTGAGGTGTTAAGAATTGCTAAGGGCCATAAGGACTTGTGTAAATTACAGCCATGCAGAGAGGCTTTGAAAAATCAATAAGTAATGAAATAGTACTGGAGTGAAGTAGCCAAGAGAGCAATGGGTGGGAAACTCCCAAGGACACAGTTTCATTTTGTCAAAAGGTAAAAGAAGATGTTCTGATGTGTATCTATAAAACAGGCTTCCTTGGAAACAAGAGGCTATTGGCATAGATGGCAAGAGGGTCACTCCAACACGCCACTAAACGCAGTGGACTGTGGACTTCTTGTTGGTACAACGGTTTTATTTTAGACAACCATGCATTTTATTATTGCAGTTAAGCAATAAATACGGCGTTTTCATCATCATTTTGTGTGTCTGCCCCACCATAATTTTTCTGTCCCCTGGATACCCAAGTGTACCCCATTTCCTGCATTCTATAACGGACCATCCATATTGCCTCCACAAAACATCCTCATCCTTTCTGACTGGACGTTAGCAGTGTTTCCCAAGAATGTGATGGTGTGGTTGAATCTGAACATCAGTTCCCAAGGATTCCCACCCATTCACAGATGACTCTGGATACATATGGCCTGGAGGCTGGAGCTCTGTAGTCTAAGGAACATTCATATGGTTAAGAGTCCCTGAGCTGATAATTAAATCTGCTGCTTCTTTTTCTTTCTTTCTTTTTAAATTTGAAAGGAAATCATGTTGATATTTTTGATATTGATGATTTGTTTTGAGATGGTAGAACTGATTTTTATAAAAAAAGATATTGTGGCATATTTGAGTATCACAAAGAAGTAGGTAGTGGGAGGGATCCGATGCAGCCAACTTTGCTTGGGAGAACGTGTTTCCCTCCTGCTGACAGATGAAGGTCCCCTTTTATCTCTGCCCTTTCCAAGGTGATAATGCCTCTTGCTCCTTACATATCCATCTGGTATATAAATGAAGCTATCTGTAGAGAAAGATGAGCCAGGCACCAACTGAATCCCAAGGTCTAGATCAAGAAAAAGGGAACCATGAAGATGTTACCCAGGAACTGATTGAAATGACAGGATTACATTTGCTGTCTCTCTGTGTGTGTGTGTGTGTGTATGTTTATGTAGCTTCTGTCCTTTGTTTATCAATGGAACAATGAACACTGGTCCTCAAGCTCTATTTTGGGTCAGCTGGTGTCACTCTAGCTATGGGAGTTGAAAAGATACCCGCCTGGAAGAGAAAAAAATAGCCATGAGTGTTTGTACAATTAAAAGACTTGTAGTCTTGGTGAATTGTGACTTGAGTCTTAAAACACCAAATAAAATATTCTACTTATCTCCTTTCCCTTTACTGACACCCAAGTACACTTGGAACACTGACAAGCAGAATCTTTTATATCTGATGAAACAGGGCAGTAACCATCGAGTGAAAAGGATTGAGATGTGAACCAACCGCCAGCCTATTCCCAGACCATTTATGATATGTCGGGTATGTTTCCTGATAACTAATGAGCTAATTTTTTAATATAAATGTCAGTTATACAGCATTATAATTCAACATGTGTATATACCCCAAAGTGGTGATCACCGTAAGTCTAGTTACCATCCATCATGATCGATCCCCTTCACCCTTTACCCACCCGTCCCCTGAACTAGTTTTAATTATTATTTTTTATTTTCAGGCTGTGTCTACCTATTATTATGTAGCATGGGAAATGAAGACATATATCACATTTAATAGAAATCTGTACAAATCAGGTCCAGAGAAACACTTTCTGATAAATAATAAGGAAGCAATGTAGGTAGCTTGGGTTGTTTGACTTTCCTCTTCTCCTTACATGAACATACAGAATCAGATTGCTTTCTTTGTACCCATAATGTTCTGCCATGTCTGGATGAGAGTGCCAAGGTGAAAAATTCAACAGACAAGTACTTGTGCCACTCACCACACCCAGCTTGCTCGTCTGCCCACTGCGTGCTGTACTCCTAGTAAATCCCTGCTGGCCATGTTCCACACCATGAGCAGAGCAATACCCACCTCCTCCAACAATTCATCCGTTGATGCCATTATCCACTGTTTATGACACTGCAACCACAGTAATGAATTGATATGTCTTGATCTTTGAAATGCTTAGACAGGAGGCCACACATTCTAAGAAAAAACAGTGTCAAGACAACTCTATTCGGCAGGGGTTGGAAATGGATACTGTGCAGGAAAATGCATTAAAGTTGAAGAGGGTTTTGTTTAACATGGTGGTTTTAAAGACGTAAACAATTATGATGGGCAATAACTCCCTCAATCGGAAGGTTATGAAGAAGCCCCACATAGGCCAGGGTGCTGGTATGATTCCAAGTGGTGCTACCACGATGAAACACTAGGGGTCACCATATTAATACCAGTGTCCAGGCTCCATTGCTCTCCAGAGAGCCTACCATCCAGGAGCTCTTGGCTCCCTGTTTATTCAAGGAATGTTGCTCAGTGCCTACCGTTCATGACGTGTGACCCTTTGCAGTTATTTCAAGCACCACTGAAACAATGGGGTAGAGTCCTCTCTAAGCCTCTTTCTGGTGAATGACATTTTTTAAGGGCCACCTAAGTGTATCAATCCATTATTTGGGGCTAGAGATAATTATAAGGGGTGTGTAGGCCAATTAACCAAATATAGAACATTTTCATTCAATAGCTGCACAGTATGACATTTCAGATGTTCTGCTTAATCCTGAGTCTCTCAAACCATGTCAATACTTTTTTACTTGGCAGGATTGATATTCTGTTGAGTGTTGACTAAAACATTAATCTCTCTCTTCCTTTGCTTCTCATCTCTTTATGTTTTCAATCCCCAATTCAGAAACTATTCTCCAAAGAAGAAATTTAAGCAGTTGTCTATAATCTACAGATACGTTATCACCAGGCTGTACCACAGTCCCTAGAATCAGAATGGGAGACTGCTGACCCAGATCCACAGGAGGCCCCAACCTCATAGTGATACGATTCCACTTACTCCTATTTTAGTCCTAAGGATAGTGCTACCCGCCCCACCATCATAAGTAGGAAACTCTAGTTATCTCATTTGGCGTAGAGCTTCTGAAGGCTAGGATGCAAGCAGTTGATGATCTGTGAACAGCATTTAAACCACATACACGCAAACATATACACACACCAAAAAAAATCAGTATTGCAAGGGAAACAGATAGCAATTGATAATAATGGTAAATTCATAGCCTGGATAAAGTGCACATCTAAGTCAAAATTAATTTCAAAGCTTCTGGTTTTTTTACGTGTTCTCTTTGTCTCTCTTTATTTATTGAGTATCTAATATGCAGAGGCATGTGTCTGGCAATGGGGGAGATAGAAAGATATACATGTGCAAAGAAGGTAACTAGTGATTACTATGGCTTTCTCTTCCCTGCCCCCACCATTTGTGCAGCTGTCTTACCCAAATACATCCCTTCTTCATCCACCATTTCCCTCCCACCCTGTTCAGTCATGGTCTCGTATTTTCTTCAGCATTTCATATTATTCTGGACTGTTACTTTCACCCAGCCTTTTGCTCTGTCTCTAGCCCATTTCACTGTACATATCTGTGGAGAAACTGAAATATATTTTGCAGTTTGCATTTCTCTTCCTTATCAGGCCTTTCTTTCTCTAAGAAAGAAAAATGTTGATATTACTTTTATTTTTGTGTGTAGCTTTCAGTCAGTTTGTTTCTGTGGGTTATCATGCCTTAATAGTGAAAACAGAGGATTCCCCCTTTTCTTCCCCTACAGCAACCATGGTTTAGCGGGAAAGTGATTTAAGATATTTCTATGCAGCAAATTAATTTTGCAAAGCCAATGGTACAGAAGTAGAAAAATAAATCAAAACCATGCCAAGAGTGGTGTTTTTTAAGAAGGTATTTGGGGAGACTTGAAATATGCTTCTGTTGAATCTGAAAATTAAACTCTTGTGGGTCCAACCCTTAATTCCTAGCAAATTACAACGGAGCCGTCCAGGGTATAATCATATCGAAGGACGTATTTGCTATTATTTGTTTTTTAATTTAAGTTCTTCCAAACTCTAGCCTATAAACACCATACATAAGAGAGTTCTTTATCTCACTTGAAATAAGGAAACTTTCATTGTTAACTAAGAGGTTCACAACTTTGACGTTCCATTTCTCCAGAACTGGAAATTCTTAACACAGTGACCCTTGGCTCTTTGCAGCTGCCAAAGGGTGGGAAAGAAGGAGAGAGAGAATGTCTCCAAGGCTCTCTCAGAGCAGTGCGGGCTTGGACAAAAATTGCAACAGCATACGTCAAAAGCACACTGCTCAAGAAAGAGATTGTATAAAGTCTAGCTCCAGTTCAGTTATATCATACATTTTATTTTCTTTCTGGTTCTCCAGTTGATGTTACCCATAATTTAATTTTTGAATCAGATAAACATCCTCACTGCATACAAAGCTATACTTGGATAATCCTGATAAGCTCATAAACAAGAAGGCGATAAAACAGAAGTTTCTAACCGAGGGTCTGTGGACCCCAGTAATTCCGTGGTTTGGTTGTGTTGAAATCCTCGGAAAAACATATGTGAAATTTGGGACTCATATTAACTTTTCTGCGGAGGGAGTCCACAACATTTATCATTTCCTCAAACAAGCCATGTGCCCCCCTACCCCAGCAGCCTAAGAACCCACTGGACTTGAGTGTCTTCTCTGAGTGAGGTGTTCCGTGACTGAGTCAGGAATCTCCTGGTCAGGCTTCATCACTGCATGGACTAGGAAATTTCAATTAATGATAATACCGTTAATATTTACTGTTTTCCACGTCCCAGAGCACTGTTGTGAGCACATTCTGTGTAGTCATTTCACCTTATCAGGTGGAAACTACTCTTATCCCCATTTTATAGCGGAGAATGCTGAAACACAGACAGGTAGGCAGCTTGCCCATGGACACAAGTTGGGAAAGTGGCAGAGTTAAGACAGAGCCCGGGTCTGGCCCTGTAGCCCCTGGGCTTAGCCGATGCTTAGCCACTCTGCATGCGGCCTCCTGACTGAGGGGTCCTCCCAGACAGGGGCTGTCCCTTTCAAAACAAAACAGGACTGAGAGTCTAAGGAAATGTGAGCACGAAGAAGTGAGGAAATCAACTTCAACTTCCCTCATCCCCCTCCAGGTTCCCAGGACACTAGCAATTCAGGGCAAGGCTAGCAAAATGCCAGGGCACTGCTCGGTGCCAGAGAGGCCTCCGAGGGCAGCAGGCAGGTCTACGGGCCCGAGGAGTCAGTCATCCACCTTCGGGGCCCTTAGCGCCTCACGTTTGAAGACCACTTTTCCAGTTGACAAGCCATAGCCGCGTCTCTCCCCTCCCCACTGCCCTGCCAGGAAGACAGGTGGAGGTCATCTCACAGACAGGAAAACTGAGGCCCAGAGTGGTCACGGCCTAAGCTACAGCAGAGCGGTGTCTAGGGCCCAGGTCTCCAGACCCGCAGTCCGGTTCTCTTTCCATGGCTCTCTGTTGCCTGGCCCATAGGTATCCCTTGGCATCTTCAACAGAACAACCAGACAGGCAAGAATCCACATACACTCAGCTCCGCTCCAGTGGGAGCCTTTTTATCTGTGGCCGCAGAGTAAGCCCTACCCTGACCCAAGGCAACCACGTGACTTTCACTATCTCATTTAATCCTGAAAACAACCCAGTGAGGTGACTATTATTTCTTCAGTTTCACACACAGGGAAACTGAGACGTAGTAGCACAGCTTGTCAATTATAAAACCCAGACATCATACCCAGGCATGTCCGATTCCCCAGTGTTTGCTCTTCACCGCTGGGCCATGCCACCATCCAGGGAGGCAGGAAAGAGCAGAGGAGTAGGAAATGGACAGCCCCATTTGCATGATGAGCAAGGCTTTTTACCTTTTCCGAGGACTGCACAGACGGAAATCTGTTTCAAACACTAGCGCATGGGGTCAAAATTAAAGAGGACAATTACGAGTGATTCGTCACTGGAGTGGGGCTCCATGGGCATCTTCAAAAATAGGATCGGCTCTCACCCACTTGGACCTGGCACAGAGGAGCCGCCGGAGAAGTCCTTTCTAGGCCTGTGATTCTGTGATTAACTCTTTTAAAGGAGTCAGACTGCTGAAGCTCATTAGAAACAATGGCCCCATTTCTCAGGGGCTGTCGAGTCAAGCGGGTCCTGAGGAAATCTCTCTGGCACCCAGGGATCATGAAATTAACACCAGAGCCGCTGGCACCAGATCACTGTCCTCTGTTGAGACCTCAGGAAGGGAACAGTCACTCAACCTTTTTGTCCTGAAAACCCAGGAAGCCCAGACGGCGGGTGGTTTGGGTTTCAGCACCTCTGAATGCATCATTTCAAACAGCCGCTCTTCCTAAATTTTCATTCATTCCGAGTTCCCAGGAGAAGCATCCTGAATGAACAGAGGGGCCGGGAGGGCTTTGAAAGGCTGGTGGGAGAAGGTGATTGGGAAGGACTCTGAGCCGGATAGAAGGCAACAAGTGAGGCTCACGTGCCGGTGCCAGGGCGGAAGGGGCCCTTCTGTCTCTGATCCCTGAAACAGGCCACCTGAACAGGGGCCTTCGGGAGTTTTGCACAGACCCCCGGCATGGACAGCCGGCCAGCGCCACCGAGCTGCCGCCAGCAGCGCTTCCAAAGGGGGAGGGTAGAAGGCCGTGTCTTTAATGTGCTCAGTGGGTAAAATTCCTCTTTGTGGAACCTTCCCTCAGTTTCCAGCATTATGTCTACTGAAGACTGTTTTCGCAGCCCAGAGGAGACCTGGCCGCCCTGCAAGCCAGAGAGGCTGTAAGCCTCCCCTCCAAAGGTGGCTGGGATCCCTGGGGCAGCCCAGAGGGAGAACCAGCCCCAGGCCCCAGAGAATTAGGGTTTCTCCTCCATCAGCAGGAGAAATGTGTATCTCAAGGGTTCTCGCTGAAAGAACTATGGGCTGGAGGGAGCCAGAGAAAGGTCTGACTTATGGCCACTGTAAAAGAAAAGACGAGAAACTGAAAAGAAAACAAGAAAAAAAAAGAAACAAGTAGGGTGGAGGAGTGTAGGGAAGGGTTGGGGGTTTCTTCTGCCACAGTTTCTCTTTCAGAGATCTGAAATCGGCAAGTGTTACGTCAAAGCTTTCTCCAAATGACTTGATGAGGGTTTTTGGTTGGGTTGCTGCACTCCCGGGACTCATTGGGATGGCAGGATAAAAATTAATTAGAGGCTGTTTGGAGGGAGCTTTGCAAGACAGCCTGAGGCTACGCTTCAGTCTGGTCCTTAGAAGCAATATCATCACCACCTCCTCGCCCAGAGAATAGACCTGCGCTGGGGCGGCTGGGGGGAGCCACGGAACGTTCAACACAGACATCAGAGCCAAGACTTCCTCCCAGAGAGATTACTTACCACAAGCCAGTGGATATACCTGCTGACAACCTCAGAAATGTGTCTCGTTTCATTTTCAGATTTTTAAGAGGGGTTACATCTGAAGCTTACAGAATCCTGATGAAACGCCTGGTGGAAGAAGAGGTACTTGCCTCTTCCATGCCTCTCAATGTGACCTCTAGGCTGGGTAGAGCCACCAGACAGGCACAAGGCAGGCAAGATCCTTTCCAGGATTTGCTTCCTTCCTGTAGGGGGTGGCACACCAAAGAGGAGGACTCTAGGAGTTGGCACGTTTCTGCATGACCAAGCCTGACCCATGATTATTTCAAATTCAGATACTTTACAAGAAAAGTAATGCAAGCCCTCTTCACTCCTCTGTTCTTTCTCTTTCTCCCTTCCCTTCCTCTGCCCTGTGGTCCTCATGCCTCCTCTCTTCTCTCACCCATACGTAATCCTCCTCTACCTGAAGTACTGGTTCAGTGAGTGACCTTGAGGTTGGAATAATTGGGAACTGGCTCCTTAATTCTGGATGAAATAGTTCAAAGCATGAGATTAGTCCCAGCATTTTGTCAGTCACAAGTAGCTTTTCCAGCTGTATATTTCACCCTGAAATGGAAAATGCAAAGGGAGTGAATGCCTGGGTTTCCTTCTTAAGAGCACTTTTAGCCATCATGAAAGATCCTGTGCGCTTCATATATATTTATCTCCATATCACGGTAAAAATGTTAGCTAGTTAGTCCTTATAACGTTTCCTGTGATGCAAGCAATAATTAAGATCCCTGTCTTATGGATGGAAAAGCTGAGATTGTTCCTATTTCCCATGTCCAGGAAAAGGCAATCTGTGTGTGAGCTCAAAGAAAATTTGGAACCTCCGAGGGCCCTCCCCTCTCCCTAGACTTAGCTGTGTCTGTTTTATTGCCTATAATTGCTTCCTTGCGTCATGGTGAGGATGGGGGTAGGGTAAATCAATGGGAACAATTACCAAAAGAAAAATAGCAAGTTTCCCTCCCAACCGGCCACTTCCAAAATGAATTCACCAGTTGCGTCGTGATATGAAGTCACACTACCGCGCATTTCAGCAGCTTCCCGCTTTGAAAGATATCAATACATTCTTTAAGGTGAGACTTGTTCCCTTGACCTTAGACAAGGAGTGATCATGGCACTCACCACGTCTTCAGAAGACACAAGAAGACTTCCTCCAAGGAAGGCTGGCCATCAAACCTGAACGCTCGGCTTATTTCAGAGGGGTGTGCGGCAGTGGTGAGCCAAGCTAACACCGCTTCCGTGCCCTGATCTGCTTATACATAACCAGAGAGACAAGACATAGTCCCCAGTGCACAGGGATGATAGTGGCTGGTTAATGAGCTCAAGGGGGAGCCTAGGACCACCCCTTGCTCACTCGCTCTCTGCCGAAGGGAGGTGAAAGGAGCTACTTGAGGGCTGCTCTCAGAATCCAGGCCCAAACTAAAGTCAAGGTCAAGGGGTATGGCTACCTAAAGCCAAATCCTCTCCACTAAGTGCTTTCAAAACCAACCGGTCTGCCCGGAAATCAATCTACTGCTTTCTAAGCAGCCAGCATATTTAGAACTGTGGAAATTAAAGATGGAAAAGACCTATTAAGCCTTCTAGATCATTCCCTAGGGCCCAGTGCAGGCTCATTCCCTGTAGTACATTTGTTAGCGCTGTGTCAGGCCTAATTTCAAGTGTCTCAAGCAATGAACATAAAGGAGACAGAGATAGTGGTGTCTGCCCATGGCCGTGAACAATGATCATGTGATTAGAGTCCTCCGTGCTGCTCGCTGGCCTTTGGCATGCCTGGAAAGGGTTTGGATTCCCCAGGGCTCGGCCCAGAAGACACCAGCAGCTTCTAGAAAGTGGAGACATTTAGAGAACTCCTCACTTCTTTCTGTGTGAGCAGAGTAACACCCTGCCTTTCGGAAGTATCAAGGCACCAGGCTCTCTGTAAATAAATTGCCGTAAGGTGATAAGAGAGAATCCAGGTGTACCAGAACTCATTTTAAAATGAAATAAACCCTACCCCCAAGGAATCCAAGCTTCTCTCTCACAGATTTTATTCTGGGTCGGTCGTGGGTTCACTGAACCGCATTTCTAACCAGTGGTGAAATGGAGGAAACATTTTCAGAGATGCCAGGGCTTTATTCTAGAACATTCAGGACCCAGTGATAGGAAAATAAGAACAGATGGTTCACAATAGCACAGTCAAGTTTTTTCTGAGAAATCATTTCTCTTTTTATCTCTGTTCCCAGCTAGGGAGGAAGCAGGTCACATTCACAATTTCAGGTGGAAGAAGACTCTTTAAATGAGGGTAAACAGAAGCCAAAGCTAATAGAATCCAGAGAACAAAGGGATCAGAATCGAATGCAAGCCGTGTTCTTTCTACTTCTCCGTTTTGAGACGATGGAGAAAGTCCCTTTAGATATTCACATCAAAAATTCCAAATGCGTGCGTTGTAAAGCCCAACTCTGTTACAGGACACGAGCAAAGGGAGTCCTTCACGGGTCCAGTGCAAAAACGGTGTGACAAGGACTTCCCTGGTGACGCAGTGGTTAAGAATCCGCCTGCCAATGCAGGGTACACAGGCTCGAGCCCTGGTCCAGGAAGATCCCACATGCCACGGAGCAACTAAGCCCGTGCGCCACAACTACTGAGCCCTCGTGCCACAACTATTGAGCCTGTGCGCCACAACTACTGAAGCCTGCACACCTAGAGCCCGTGCTCCACAACAAGAGAAGCCACTGCAATGAGAAGCCCATGTACCACAATGAAGAGCCCCCGCTCGCCACAACTGGAGAAAGCCCGCGTGCAGCAACGAAGACCCAACACAGCCAAAAATAAATAAATGAAATAAATAAAATTAAAAAACAACAACAACAACAACAATGTGACAGCTCATCGACCCCAAAGATCTTGAAAAGGGACCACATTACATTTCCTGGAATAAGAGTTTCCTCCAAAGAGACTCTCTAACCCCATACCTGTTCTCAAGGATGAGGCCCATTTTCTTTCCCGGATACTTGAAGCAAAACTGAACTTTTCAAAGCCTGAAGTTTGACGCTCGGCCCAGCAGCAAATTCACTTGCCAACGCCCCCCCCCCCCCCACTTCCTCCCTGTAGCCCTGTTCTCTTCCACTTTAAAGCATTATCTCATCTCAGCATTGCCGCTTTTTTTAAGTTCAATGTCAATAGCTAGTTAGGAGAGGGCAGGAGGGTCAGGGTTTAGGACTCCAAACCGTCCTTGACGTTTCTCTGTAGACGGATCTGCTGTTTGCATCAGCCCCATAAAAAAATAAAAAAAATAAAAATCCCTCTTTACTATCTGAGAAAAGATCAGAACAGGAAAATGTCAGTTTGAGAGCTGACAGAATTCTGATAAGAATGAACTGGAAATGAGAGAAAGAAAGGAAGAAATGCTGTCACTCAGAGTTTTTAATTTAATGTTTTTAGACAAACATGTTTCCCACTGAGTGTATATGTTTTTTTCACACACGAGTCTTCCATCCCTCCACCTCTTTTCCAAACGCTCTTCTTGAGAGAAAGGCTGTCTATTTTGACTTGATTTGATTTGATTTTTACGGTCTTTCCACAACCTTTCAAAGATCTGGAAGGGTCAACCCTCCTGGCCTGAGAGCTGTGAGCACATTCACTCCACAGCATTTCTTCTAAGCCCTGGAATCGTTTCCACTTTCAGAAGTATCTATACATATTTTTAGAGTTAGGGAGATAATTTAAATTCTCAGGCTTAATTGAACCGACAGAATGGAGAATGGAGCGCTCCAGATGGAAACACTTTCAGAGTGTGACGACCTCTGAGTTCAAATTTAATACCTACATAATAAAGGCTTGAAGATAATATAATGGGCATTGTTTCTGTTGCCTTATTTTTTTTTTCACTTGTGTAGCAACTTTCCTATTAGAGGAAATGGCTAATGTTTTTAAATACAGGCTACACGAAACATCAAGAAATGACCCCCATTAAAAGATATATTTTTCATGAAGAAAAGGCCAAGTCTTTGATGAATAAAATACTCAGTAAGAGTTAAGTGTTCTTCTGAATGGAAAAAAAAAAAAAAAAACTTTCTCTGGAAACTAGGCAGCTGCCCAGTTCACCAACAAAGCATTTATTGAGCACCTACTCTATGCCTGGCACTCTACCAGACATTTTATATCATCTCACTTAGATATTATTATCCACATGTTTCAGCTGAGAAGAATGAGGTGAAGAGAGGTGGGTTTGCCCAAGATGGCAGAGAAGTGGCATGACAGACCCAGGGTGCACACCTGGTGGGGCTGCTAAGCGTCCTCTGTGCACAGGCCGTGTCCAGCATGTAGTGACTTTTGTCCTGCATCTTTATGCAGGGTGCCTTAAATGTCCTGTATTCAGCTACCTTTAATAAGTTACAAAAGCTTGTTACAGCTACTTTTCAAATTTAACTAAGCGTTCTGTATTTTTATTTGCTAAATCTGGCACCCCTGATATCTGTATCTCAAAATCCCAAATCTAGAGGTTTGCCCCTTCTTCTACACGAAGGAAACAAGTTTTTCTGGACACTTGATGCAATGAGCAATGTACACACTAGGCCTGATCTATAGTAGTTAGGAGTGTGCGCTCTGCAGTTGTTGAGACTTGGGTCTCATCCTTGCTCCACCACTTGCAAGCTGTGTGACCTTGGACCTCCCTGAGCTTCAGGCTGCCTAGCTGTAAAATGAGGACAAGAGTAGTACCTACTTCATAGGTTGTATGGAGATTCAAGAAGAGAATGCATGTAATAAAATAACCCGGTTTCTGGCACACAGTAAGTGTTCAAGAGACATTAGCTATTACCTGTATCTTCAAAATTATTCTACTATGGCTCTTCTAAAGCACAGCTCTGCTCAAGCATCCCTTTGCCTTAAAACATCAATTCTCCTGCTCGCTTCGGCAGCTCGTATAGTAAAATTGCAACGATACAGAGCAGCTTAGCATGGCCCCTGCTACTTGAAGCAAGGATGACACGCAAATTCGTGAAGCGTTCCATATTTTTGCAGCCGCCTAGCACAGGGAGATCAGCTCAGTGCTTTGTGACCACCTAGAGGGGTGGGATAGGGAGGGTGGGAGGGAGACACAAGAGGGAGGATATATGGGGATATATGTATACGTATAGCTGAGTCACTTTGTTATACAGCAGAAACTAACACACCATTGTAAAGCAAAAGATGTTAAAAAAAAAAAGAAAATCAATTCTCTACAAGAAACAATGCAGATCCCTTATCTTTGTATGTAATGTCTGACCCCACCAAACTATTCCCTGCTACCACACATATGAGACAGTCAGTCAATGACTGTCAGCATAACCTGCTGAATACAACTCTGAATGTGACTTAAGGAAATAATTATGGTTTCAGATTTAAGTGTGAATTCTTTTTCTGCCAAATAGGATTAACTGATATCGCGTCCTTGGGCTTCTTTGTCCTTATAGGTGGATTTCACTTTTTAATTAATGATGCCATATAACTTAGGATGTTCTGGGACCCTCTGCACAAGAACACCGCACTGGAGGAGGCAAAATGCTAGAGAAAGTGTCAGTGGGAAGATTTTTGTGGGGAAAAGAGTTAAGGTTCTGTCTGTCCACCACCCTCGAGGCTCACACCCCTTCCTCTGACCAAGCTCACCTCCTGGCTTCAAAGCAGTCAGGCCGTAAACACTAAGGAGGGATTTTACTGGCCCATCCTCAACTTGCTATTTTATTGTCTGGCATTTCCGCTACCTTCTCTGGGAGTTAACAAAAATATCTTCCATAAAACGGTGTTTGGTTTTGCAGGCTTGGATTCACGTTGTTCGCGGGGGCTTCCTCTGTAGCTACATTGTCTTCTCTAGCCCTTGCCATGCTGTCTCCTGGTCACCCTGTGTTCTTGGGAGGCATCAACCACTGTCTGGACGCTTCTGTCCCTGACCTGGGAGACATTGAGAAACACCAGGCCCTGACGGCACCCCCGTGCACGGGGCAAACCCTAGAACCCCAGGACGGGGACCAGGAGGGAGGTTAAGTCAGAAGGAAGGGTGGGAAACAACCCCAAGGAGCCAGCATTCCCCCTGTGAGAGAAAAGAAGTGGTAGGCCAAAGGCTTGCCTTAGTAACAACCAAGGATACAAAGCAGGCCTCTTTATAGACACATGACCTGCATCCCTGAGGCCCTGCTCTTTACGGATTCATGCACTGGCATAAGTTCTAAATTGCTGCCAGTTTCACAACTGTTTTTAATTTAAAGGCCTCCAGGCCATGGTATTCCAGGGCAAAGAGAGATTTTTCTTCAAGCCGAGCAGAAGAACGAGATCAGAGCGCCCCCATGGCTTGCGACAGCCGACTTCACCTCCTCAGCTTGGGAAATCGTTATTAATTTCTCCCCATCTCCAAAACGTACTTCCATTTGGAGATAAGCGAACACACTGGAAACCATTCAGAGGAGGCTCCAAGGGGCAGAGCAGTCAAGCGCAGCGGCTATAAACATAACTTCCTTTTCAAAGAAAATAAAAGGACGTCTCAGAGTTTTCCAGAAGTTAAGACGGTGTGTGATGTCTGAGCTGTAACACCAACCATCTCTGGAGGCCGGTAGAAAGAGAAGGGCTCAGTGACACCCCAGGAATAGAGTTCACGCGGACAGGGAATGCTTGACAAATCCCTTCAGGGAGGAAAAAAACGAAGGGGCGCTCACCTCACTTTACAGTAACCCAGTTGGGAAAGAACAAGAGAGTGAGCCAGGGTAATTATACAGGCGTTTTATTAGCCACCGCTGCCTTTTAAAAGGCAAAGTATGAACTCCTAAATGCTGTAGTTAGGAAAAGGTGGCCACACTGGGTAGACAAAAGCCCATGGACTGCATGCCTGAAGGACCAACTTTTCCCGTGTATGAAGATAAATTTACCTGCCCTTCCATCTGGACACCGCCCTGTGTCCGGGCACTCTGCGAGACAGCTTGGCAGATAGAACATCAGCTGGTTTCAGCCCCCAATTGTCCCCTCAGCCAGGCACGTTTACAAAACCCACAAAACACCCAACCATGCATGGTGGCCCTAATAGGAATTATGCCTCCAACACACTTCTGTGACATATTGACCTCGTATAGATGATCACCTCCCTCCTCCCCAATCATCAAAGCCTACTTATCCCAGAGCAGTTTTGCCCAATTCCCTTTGAGTGATAATTGCATATTCACAGCCAAGGGCACAAAAGGAAAGAAATGGAACTTGGGTTAGAAGGGCAGAATTTCACCCCGACACTGCTCATAGATAACGCAGCCAGTGGTGATTTCAGCAGCCCCCTGAGGGCTTCCCCATCCATCAGGTGGAAACCTGTGCTGCCCCCATCAGAACAGAGGGGTTTGGGGTGACGGTCTCACTCCCACAGGAAGAGCTGGCATAAAGAGATGGCTCTGAAAACGAAACTGCAACCTCGCTTTAGGCCCTCCTTACACAAATTGCTCCAGACATTCCCATAAGCACTTCTCTCACTAAAGAAGATCCCCATATAAAGAAGCAGGATGACACTGACCATGCAATGCGCCTGGGGAGACCAGGATGGCAGACCAGAGCTCTTGTTGCCCTGGCAACACCAATATGAATATGCCCAAAAGGGTGGACGGGGTGGGTTGGCAGAAAAATTTTATTGGCTGGGACTTCCCTGGTGGTCCAGTGGTTAAGACTCCATGCTCCTAATGCAGGGGGCCCAGGTTCCATCCCTGGTCAAGGAACTAGAACCCGCATGCTGCAACTAAGACCTGGTGCAGCCAAATAAATAAATAAATGTTAAAAAAAAAAAAAAAGCTTATTAGCAACGGTTGCCACCCCCAGTCTCCCTGTGGGAGTGGGCTTCATGCCCACTCATGTCTCCTATGCCGTCCCTTCAGCATCTGTGGCCTCATGACCTCCGCTGGCAGGCAGGGCACAGAGACCAGGTGATCTGGATCCTTCTAGTGAGTCTAGACCAGACTTGAGAGTAAAAGCAAAAAAAAAAAAAAAAAAGAAGAATGAAATAAGAGGATCCCTTGTGAATGGATCTGGGTCCTGAATCTCTTCCCAACGTGGCTTTAAATCTTCCCTACAAATATTTGGATCTGTGCATAGCAAGTCTGATTTCATGGAGCAACTTGCTCTCTCGATGACCCCTGGGTCCAAGAGTTGGCTGGAGCCAGAAACGACTGGCCAAAGCCTGGATGGATTCAGCTAGCTCGGTCCCTGAAGGCTTTGTTCTTCAATCTGTTTATACAGTTCCCCGTAGGAGTATATAGTTTTAATCAGTAACTATCTCCCTTGGTTTATCACCTTCTGTTGACACAGTGGTAGTTCAAGCAGTGGAACTAAAGCTGGGCCTGCTGTGTGTTTTTTCCCCTCTTTGTGCCCGGCCTCTGTTTGATTTTTCTCCATCCTCTTAGGTAATTGGTCCGCCTCTGACACTCTCTGTATGACCGGCTGCAGTCAGGGGTCAGTGGGTTCCCCCTTCCAAAGAGCAGAATATTGTAACCAATCACGATGCAAGCCCATCTCAAGTTTGCAAAAACCAGAGCAGACAAACCACAGACTAATAGGACCCAGTGGATTTCATTTTTAAAGTAGAAATTCAAGATGCTTATAAAGAACACTGTTATCCTCTCTAGGCCCAGAGACAGTTTGGAGACTTAATCCGCTGATTTAGTATCTCTGAGTTGAACAGGGAGATCCTCTATCCCAAACCTTCTGGAGCTGCCAATTTCCACATTAGTGGATTGATCGCTCTGTAAACACGGGGTTGGAAAAGGCCTGGTATTCAGTTCTACCTTTTATTAATGCATTTATTTATTTAGTATTTATACTAGTAAATTGGTAAAAAAAAAAAAATTCCTTGGGCCCACTGTATTTTGATTTCAATATCACATTTGACCAAAAATGATCTCCTTGATAGCCAAGATAAAGAAATGAGGCCTTGCTAGTCATAGAGCTGGATGGATTCAAAGCTGGCTTGATATGCTCCAGGGTTCCGGACTAAGCTACTGGTGTTCGTAGGTGGACTAGAACTAAAAGGAAAGGCTTGATGTTTGGAGGACAGGGTCTAGATTCCCAAAAGATCTCAATAAACTGAAATAACGGGCTGAAAGTTCAAAGGCCAGAATCAATGGAACGTTCTGAACTTTAGTTCCCAAAATCAAATGCCAATGCACTGAACAAGGGCAATCTGTTTAAGAGTAAGTTTTGCGAGACTTTGTTAGAAATTTAGGGGTCCACAAACTCAGTAGATGCTAACTGTGTGATCCACGGCTGCCAAAGTACTAATGAAAGCTTAGGCTGTGTTGGTAGGAATATGGTTTCCTCCAGTCATCATCTCACTAGACTTGACTTTCATTGAAGTTTTTCATCTTTTTATCCCCTGTAGTAACTAGAACAGTGTCTCCTATCACAGAAGCTTATTTAAGTGTCATTTGGATAGATGGATGGATGGATGGATGGATGGATGGATGGATGGATAACAAGGGAAGAAAGCGACCCACTGGTCAACACATATCTAAAGTACTACGTTCAGTTTTCAATGCCAATTTTAAGGATGGACATGAATAAAGTAGAAAGTGTAAAGAGAAGAATGCCCAGATAGTGAAAGATTTGGGAATCATGCCCTAGGTGAAAGAGTTGAAGAAATTGGTACGTTTAATCAGAAGTAGAAGGCAAAGGAGTCTTTGGGAAGGAAGGCATGCTGGGAAAGGGGAGAGAAATGTCATCCAGATTTAGAATTGTGAGGGCAGGTACATACGAGAGGGATTACAATAATTTACATTGCTTTAGAGGATACAGCTAGAAGCACATGGTGGATACCTACAGATATCTACCTACAGACAGGTAGGTTTCAGCTCAGAACAAAGAGGAAATCTCCACCAGTCAGAAGGGTTCCCTGGTGCCTACTAGGGAAGTGGCCTGATTCTACCAATGGCTCTTTCTCTTTCTGATTGTTATAAGCAGCCCCCAACCGGAGCAGCTCCATCCCTATGATGTCTCCACAGCTAGCTGCCAATACTCCTTTCTCAGGGCTTTAATTTAATAGTGCTTTATATTACATTTAGTTTATACGTCTGTCTCCTTCACTAAGTTACAAATTCCTTGAGAACAAGGCCTGTGCCTTTCGTATTCTTTATACATAGTAGACGCTTAATCAACATTTATTTGTTGAGTTAACTACAACCTGGCTGCCTCTTTGATTCAAGTCTAATACCAAAAAAAAAAATTGTTTGGTCTAGCCTGAGATCTGTGGAAACACAGAGGGCTCTGGAATGGCAATATAGCCGTGTTGGCTTTCCTCCAAAGTTCTGTATCTGGGGGAAGACTCATCTATGAATCCATTCTTCCCATCTTTAAAGTAAGGATATTGTATTCTTGAGGTTTACAATACTGTGTACATAATGTTTCATATTCTTTCAAATAGAGGTAATCTCTGAATTTAAGGTGCCGTTATAATGATATATATCACACTAAAGAAACATTTTCTTCTTTCTCTTTACCATCAGCATTCTTTTTTGTTCCCAAAGTTCCCACTATGAAATTCTAGAAAATTCATTTCAGTAAAATCATTTTATCTGCTACCCATCCAAACATATATGTTGGGTTGCCCAAAAAGTTCATTCGGGCTTTTCTGTAAGGTGTTACGGAAAAACCGAATGAACTTTTCGGCCAACACAATATAAACCAGTGGAATCTCTTTTGCGTATAATGGAAGAGATCTTTATTTTCTTCTTCTTAAGGGAATTAATAACTATTTGGACTTTTCTCAACAACTCAAATCACTGAATAGTTTAGTCTGGGGGATATACAGATTTCACCTTCAGGTCACATTAAGGGAACAGAGTCTCTCAAATGTGGTGGTAGACGTGTTTCCACGACTGAGTCACACCAATGGTGCAAATGCAGGTGGGGCCAGGAATGAAATGATGAAGACAGTTGTCCTCAGGCTTATTCTGTTGGATGAAAAGAATGCCTCTGATGGCAGCCTTGTGCTATTTCTCATGATTACATCATTGCCTTCGTAGCGCATTAGGTTGCAGGGTGGGGCTGCACCAGCGCTTCAATATGAAGACTCTTCTGGAAGCTCAGTTTGTATCAAGCCTACATTCCATCACACTGCCACCTTCTTTCCCAAAGGTGGCAGCTATCTGGTGAATGGTAAAGTAAAAAGATTTCCAGAGAAGTAATCAGTAAAGTGCACGGAGGCTTAAGAACAACAACCAAAAAAGACAGGCTATCAGTCAATAAACAATAAAAACTTTAGGCGAGGACATTTTCCTCTTAGTGTTCTTGGCTATGAGAGAGAAAGTGAGATTCACGAGGACAGGTCAGGTTACTGCGTCTTAGCTCACGTTACACAGTTTCTATATAATACAATGGACACCCATAATGAGTGGTGAGAAGGATCAAAAATGGGGACTATCGTTTCCTACTATCACTTTAGGCTTTCAGGTGGGGCGGTAAGATACCTGATCTTGGGTATTCATGGAGTAATTGCATAGACATTGATCTCTTAATGGTAGACGATGAGTTAATTCATCCCCAAACCCTTCTAACTTGGCCGATGAGGAGTTATTAGTCATAGAACTCACTCTGGGCATTGCATATTCTATTATTTATTATTTACATATAAATGAAAGTGTGAGCCTTTCATTGGAGAAACTGGCCCACAGGCAAGAGAAGAGAATGGAGTGGTGGTGGAGGGATGTGGCAGCCCCTGCAGGATTCAGAGAGTTTCTGTCGCCAAGAGCCCAGGGTCAATACTGGCAAAAGGATGAGAGAATAAATAAATAAATATAGGAATTGGAGAGGAGTGTGGCCCAGGAGACAAGGTGGCTTGAGGGTGGCTCTGGTATCAGAAGAGGAAATGTTAGGAGTTTGATTCATTCCTTTACTCATTGATTCAGCAAATGTTTCTTGTGCTAGATCAGGATATACAGACCTAACCCTGCCCACAGGTAAACAAATAATATGTAATGACAAGTGGGAAAAAGTGGTATGAGGGAAACAAATAGGCTATTACAGGAGAATATAATAGGGTGAGGGGTTAAAAGGATGGGAACCTATTTGAATAGACTGGTTAGAGAAGATCTCTAGGGGAGTTGACATTTAAACTTAAACCTGAAGGCTAAGAAAGAAACAGCCTTACAGATATAAAAACATGAATGGCGGGTGTTTGTGAAGCCCTCAAAGCAGGGACGTTCTTGGCAAATTCAAAGAGGTAAATGGAGCGGCACTTCCATTTACTGAGCCCCTGTCACAGTCAGACCCTGGTTTAGGTGCTTTGTGTGTTAAAGCATTTACTCCTCCCAACCCTTTGAGTAGACATTGTTGTTGTTCCTACTTTATTGGTGAGGAAAATGAGGCTAGCGTGTCTGGAGCATGAAGGACCAAAGAGAGATGGCTCAGTATCAAGTTGGAGAAGTGGGCAGGGCCCACCCAGTAGGGTTCTCAGCAGGGCAATGGGATTCATCTGATTTGGGTTTTCCAATGATCCCTCTGGCTGTTCATTGATGAGTGGACTGAAACAGGGCAAAAGAGGAAACAGAGGGACCATTTAGAAGGGCTTCGGGTTCCAGGCAAGCGTGGATGTGGTTGGGCCAGGCAGGTGGTAGAGGAGATGGTGGGAAGTCGTAGCTTCGAGGCATGTTCTTGCTGTGTTGACATTTGAGAGAGGGAGAGAGAGCTGAGAAAGAGACACTTGGAAATTGGGAGATTTTCAGGCACCTAACCAGGATCCCGACTCACTGTCAATCTGACTTAAATACCCTTGCCTGCATGTTGTGGTTTGGCCGCCCTAATTCCTCTCTTGTTTTTTTGTCAAATGGACACACACATACACACACACCACTGATCCACTGAGCACTCAGGAACAGTCAGCAAGTAAGGCTTGTCTCCATGCAGAGGAGAGAGACCTGCTACCCAGAAAAAGAGAGAGAGAGGAAAAAAAAAAAAAGAAGAAGGAGAAAACTAAGATGTGAAGACAGCTCACCTGGGGAAAGCAGGACCAGCTAACCTCAAGCCAATCATTAGCTCTGCCCAAGGCCACTCACACACTTGGGAATTTTAGGAGCCCGGAAACTCAGAGCAAAGTTTATTTTCAGAACAAGGCCTGAAGAAGGAAGCAAAGGATAAACAGGGACCAAATGTTTTAATTACTTGAAATGGTTTCCACCGCAACACCATTCCCCAAGTGTTAGAAAGAATGGCCGGGAGGGTTTACGGGGGACCCTTTCCCCCCAGCTCACTGCACCAGCCCCACGCACCCACTTGCATGACAGTTCCTTAGCAGGATGGGTGGGGCGTACCCATGGCTGTCTTGTGACTGTAGCCAAAACTGGGCGTCAGAGCCTGGTGAGTTTTCCAGGCGGCCGCCTGGAACCGTCCTTGGCTTCAGAACAGTAGCCACAGTTGGTTCTCCAGAGACCGCCTCTGAGTTTCATGTGATACAGTTCTTCATCTGGGTTTTATAGAGAACAGGGGTCTTGACCCTGGAATGGAAGAGAGCACAGCCTTGTTAGCAAACTGTCCGGGGAAAACTTTAAGGAAAACGAATGCGGTGGAGGCCAGGGAAGCCAGGAAGGGCTGAAGGAATACAGGCCTGTCACCCAGCACGGGGCCCCATCAGACTCCCCGGGTGTGGCCTCCAGACCAGCAAATCAAGTCCAGCTAGCTCAGGGAGAGCCAGAGGAGAGGACAGACGTGTCGAGGGGGGGAAAAAATAGCTGCTAAGATGATAAAATGACAGAGGATACGACAAGCCGCGGCCCATCGAAGATCTCAGGAAACGCAGCTCGGAAAAAGTACAAAAGTCCTTCAGTGTGAGGTAATGAGGCGCGTCTAATTATATTTAAGAAAGAAACAGCAAGAAATGCTTTCAAAGCCCTCCCCTCTTTCTTCCCTCACGAACCGAGTCCAAATCCCAAACCAAGAGACACCGTAATTTCAGAGAAAGTGAGGAATTTCTGAGAGCATCACGGGAAACAAGGTTGTGATTTTCCCAGAACTGAGAAAAACTATCACACCAGCCCTTCCCCGCCTGCTGCCTTTTTCCCTCCCCAAAAGAACTCCCATCAGGAAACGGCAGGGGGAGGAAGGAAAAAAAAAACCAAACCAAACAAAATTCAGGCAGCCCCACCATGAGAAATCAAGGCAGTCGAAATGACATTTGACACCGCCAGGCCACAGCTGAAGAACAAGGGAAAAGTTTTAGGGTGACTGTCACTGACCCATAGTCTCTCACTCCTAACCTTGCTCTCCAACATATGTTTCTCATTTCCTTGCTTATAGCTGGTCCAAGCTAATGATATGTGTTTTGGCCGGGATCCCGTGCTTGGCATACAGCCGGGCTTGTTCTCATTGTCCGGGCTACTTACAGAAACCTCTTTCTCTGTCTCTTTCTCTCTCTCCAAAAACCGGCTTGAAAGAACAGTAAATATGCAAAACAGCCCCCGTGCTCTATACAGCTACCATCTTGAACATGGCCCCCTCTACCCTAACACACCCCATCAATAAAAGCCTAAAGAGACCGTCCACGGGTGAGGGGTATGTTCAACACAAAAGCAGTGGAAATTCAAACAAATTGGCCCATTAGAGTCTCACACGGCTATAAATACAGCTCAGCTTGGGCTATTTTGAGGGACGGTGGCATGGGAAAGTTCGGCCTGGAATCTTGAGTTTGTCAGAGGAGACGGATCTCTCCCAAGACATGGGAAGAAGACGAAGCGCTCGGCAGGCCTTGAGGAAGGAGGGCATCGATTCTGGTCAGTTCCAGGGCAAGGCTAAAAGCGGCCCAGGAGGCACGTCCAGGCCTCGCCCCTGTTCTCCAGGGCTGCTGGCCTTGCCATTGGAAGCATGGGCTCTGCTGTCATTCAGAGTGTCCATAACCTTTAAGAAAGCTGAACATGCCCTTTTGCTCCCCAGAGGTCAGTGGACCATTGCACTCTCCCTGAAGAACCGGGCAGGCTGGTGGAGGAGGGGTGGGAACAAGAGTGGCCAAGCAAGTCTGGGCAGGCCCCAGGCTGCGACCGGCATCTCTGGCTGACGCAGAAGGGAATCCTGAGAAGCCCATTTTTGCGGAGCAGACCCCAAAGTATGGCGCCCGTTACGTATATATTATAAAATCAGGGCACAGTCGCATGGATTTTAGGAAATGGGGACCCATGCATGCGTGTTAGCAAAGTAAGTAGGCAGACAGTGCACACATGCATATGTCGAGAACTGCTTCCCATTTCCCCCCAGGGTGTGTCAACAGAAGGCAATTAACTGCTAACAGTTAGGGATGGATAAACACAGAATACACATCTACTTATGCATGGGTACCTGCCTACTTTGGGGAGAACACAGACCACGCCTTGTAGTGTCACTCCTGGGTCTGTTTGACCGAGGTTCGTGGACCCCATATCAATTTCTGTTCAGAAAGCACACCGAGGACAACTTTGGATCTACTCATTCGGTTAATAAGTTTGAGCACCTACTGTATACCAGACACTCTCTGAGGCGGGGGGTCACACAGACATAGCCCTGACTGCCAGGATTTTCAACCCCGGGAATGCATTTAATCTGTTCTTGACCCTAGAGTTTTCTTGACCGCACATCCCATTTTGCCCAGGACAGCCCAGCTGATAGCTGTTGTCCCAGTGCGATTATTAATAGTGCTTTCCATTCTCCAAGCTGTCCCAGTTTGGATAATAAATTCTACGATTACTTTATCTAGAGTCCCTCTTTCCGAAGTGCTCTTTTGGGTCTGAAATCTAATACACAGAGAGAAAGGTGCAAAAAATATAGCGTCCTCTATTTTAGAGGCTCTTTGGAACTTGCAAAAGTCAAGAGAGGGTTCCCAAATTGTCAGGAAAATAGCTTTAGTGGATTAAATTTTAATTAGTTCAAGAACCGACTCTACTGCATCCTGGGCTTGAATCCTTGCCACGTGCTGCAGTTGGGTCTGTCGTGGCAGACCTTGTCTGCTCTGGATTTTCCATGATGCATCTGAAACCTCAAAGTGACTGCCTTCCCCCCAGCATGGGGACAGCCGGGGCACACGAGGGCACTTGTCCCCATACAGCCAGGAGGGGAAGAGCCAATTCAGGTTACCATGACAACACCCTTTCCTGAAAATCTCTGACTGACACTTCCTGGGGAGACGGGAAGTAAGGACAGGAAGACACCAAGGTCACTCTCTTCCCAAGTCCAGCTTTCCCCACCTCCCGGACTTGTCTGATATTTGACCTTTCCTAGCTCAGCCTTTCTTCTCCCATTGCCATCAGCTTTTGTCCTGGGGGTAAAAGCAACCAACTGCTTCTGTCCCCTTCTCCACAGCCAGCCATTGGAGCCGCCAAATGGTTCAATAATATGCCGTATAGAAGTCACGAGTAAGGGAAAGATGCCTCAAAAAGTTAGGCGGCTGATTCCAAAGTGAAAAATAAACAATGCGTGGACTGTCTGCACTTTTGTAATCAGTGTTATTATGACATTAATAATCACTCACCAAATGTTATTGAACACTTACTACATGCCAGGCACTGTGCTAGAGATTGTGTATAGAGTATTGAACAAAAGGGATAAGGTCCCTGCCTTCCTGGAGCTTACCTACAGCGTCCCGAGGGAGACAGACACGAAAGGGATAATCCCGCAATAAATCCATAACTACAGATTGTAGTGAGTACTACAAAGGGAAAGTACACAGTGTAGGAGAAAGTACAAGGAGGACTAATTTCTTTTTGGGTGAGTCAGGGAAAGCCCCCCTAATAAAGCAACGTTAATCTAGGACCTGAATGATGAATAGGAGGTAGGCAAAGAAGTCCATTTATATAGAGTCCACGAGTCTCCACCATATTGGGCATCACTTTTATGCACTACTCAAATATTTCACTTCGAGAGTAGAAGAGTTCTGGAGGTATGACCTTCAAACCTACATATTGATAACCTGCATCAAAAATAATGCAAGAGGTAATAATCCCTCGCTTCTAGGTTGTTAGTTGTGTGTGAAGTTCCTAGTGCAGGGCTTGAAATGTAGAAAGTAATCAGAGCATGGCATTCACCTCTCTGGAACTATTTTAGCAAATGTAGGGTCTCTCATATCTGAATCCCCAGCAACTAGCATGATTCAAAGTATTATTACCATGTAGTGTTTTATGCATTAAGTGCTCAGTGTCCAATGAACGAATAAAGGAATCAATGAACCCATGAATTAACTTTTATAGGATGTCTTCTATGGATCAGGCACTGTGCCAGGTACTTTCACAGATATCCTCTAATTTCAACACCATAACATTGTTGTACCCATCTCAAGGCTGGGATCCTAATGTGCCAAACCAAACAAGAGCTCTGAAAATAAGTATAAAATATAACCCAAATGAAGTTTGGAGAAGCAGATAAGGCAGCAGATGCACTTCCGGGGGCATTTTGAAATAGCAAGCACAGATGCAAGCCAATGAAATGAAAAGCCACAAATGCGCCAAAGAGTAATGAAAGTGGGATGAGAAAGAGGCTTTAGAGGGAGAGGAGGTGTGAGGCAAAATGGTGGGCAGCATTGCTAAAACCTGGAGCTCCTTCAGCAGCCCACAGAATGTTTTGTAGACAAAGATGATGCAGTTGCATCCTGTCATCCTTGGGACATGTGTTGGATACGCCCCTAAAAGTCTAGGTGTGTGAGGCTTCCCTGGTGGCTCAGTGGTTAAGAATGCACCTGCCAATGCAGGGGACACGGGTTCGAGCCCGGGAAGATCCCACATGCTGCGGAGCAACAAAGCCCATGCGCCACAACTACTGAGCCTGTGCTCTAGAGCCCGCGAGCCACAACTACTGAAGCCCACGTGCCTAGAGCCCGTGCTCCTCAACAAGAGAAGCCACGACAATGAGAAGCCCGCGCACCGCAATGAAGAGTAGCCCACGTTCACCGCAACTAGAGAAAACCTGCGCACAGCAACGAACACCCAACACAGACAAAAACAAACAAATTAATTTTTTTAAAAAAGTTTAGGGGTGGGGGAATTGGGTTTGGAGAGAATTCAGGCTCTGCGGAACATTTAAGTGCAGAGAAGCTTCAGAAAATAGAATGTTAAAAGGCTGGCATTTACTGTGCAGGTGGTAGGTAATAGGGCCGTGTTCTGAAACAAAGGTAATGAGAAGAAGTATGAAGTCAGAAGTAGCTCCAAATCTCACTGGCTTAAGAAAGGACATTGGATAAAGAAGAAAACTAAGCAGATGATTTTATTTTAAGAGGTTTCTCTAGTCTAAAAGAGGCAAGTCTTACCGTGAACAATTTAGACAAAAGAAAGTTTAAACAGAGGTAGTGTATTTCATCAACGATGGCAGTGGGAAACAGAAAGTGGTTTTAGGGTCGGAAAATCTCTACATTTTAAAACCATTCACATTAAACAGGGGATGAATGCAAAAGGGAAATGTCTGAAAAGCTTCAAGGGGGTCGGAAAAAACCTGAAGGCAAAAATAATTGCCTCTTGTAGGGAGCTGTGATGTTCTAGAGGATTTTCTGCAGAAATGGACATGGGTTTAAAGTTGGTGCTCCTCTGTTGAATTCCTGCAGTTACCTGAGATGAGGATAAGTTCCATCATTGTTCTAGCTTTATTGTTTTTCTTCCACAAACCTATTTGTGAAAGCGCCATAAAATTGTCTTACCTAACGCTCTCAGTTTCAGGAAATACGATATACAGCAGCTCAGGAGAAATTAGTATTTTTTTCCGATTCCGCAGCCTCTTGGCACAAGTTCAGCATTGAAAGGGTTAAAATATCAGCACATTTCACTGGTCTTGGGTTTTACTCATAAACATTCAGCAAAGCAATTTCGCTCAGTCGCACATATTAACTGCTTAAGTTCTTCTCTCTGAGGATGTGGACTGTTATTTTATGCCAAAAGTCCCGTAATTAAGTTTGACATAAGCGCATGGATTAAATATGTGGTTGGGGGGGGGCGGGTGGAGACGTGGAATGGAAGGTTTTCTCTCCTCGCCTTTTTTGCCATATGGAGACTGTAACCAAATAATGTGCAAAAATTTTTAAGAGAATTTCCAATCTTACTACTCAGAGTTGTGTATCAGGTAATTCATAAGGCCAGTACAGTTACAAAACCAGTTTTTCTTTTCCCCAATTTAGCAATAAGAACAACAACAAAACATTCCCCTTATAGCAGTCCTGGACCCTCATAGCTGAGTCTTTATAAGGCAGAGAACAGAACAGCTACTAGAAATTCTTCCAATGGGCAAGCGACTGTGGCTATAGTTTGGAGCTAATTTCTCAAACTGATCTAATTCAGTGTTATATTTTAAATGCTAAAACCATGATGGGAGTGCTGTGCATTGCATTGCTTCATCAGTTACATTAAGGTAGGCAACATTCGGAGGTACTTCATTCCAAGGGGACTTTTATTGTGTCCAGATTTTCCCTGTCTGAAGGGTCATCAGGTGACTCTGAAAAGGCCTGAATCACGTAAGCGGCATAATAACAAATTTACTTTCAATTTCTGGCCATATTCATGAAGGTTTCTTGTGGTTTCAGAGAGGAATTCTCTTGTTCCTCCCTTCCTAAAAACAGCTGAAAATAGCTTTTACAAATGTTTGAAAGAGAAAACATCCTCCTTGAGTTTCCCCCAAATCGGAGTGAGCATGCAGGAGATTAACCCTAAAAGTCGGGCAACAGGCCACCTTCCAGCTTCCCTCCTGGTGAATTTGCTCCAAAGCTCTTGCCCAGTTCCAGATCTTTCTATTCATTGGTTTCACTGAGTTGATTGCCTTCTTGGTGGCTCTGTCCTTATATAACTTCTTTAAAGTATCAAAAAATGTTCTCCAAATCATTGCCAGGGTCAAGTTCTTTATACTTTATACTGTCACTGGGGAAAATGTCATTACAATCATTCCCAGCTACCTTCTGGTTTGTCTCCGACTCTGAATCTTTTCCTTTTGGAGGGCTACAGTCAAGGCTGTTCATAACTTTGGAATCCCTGTAAATCTGCATGTTGTGCTGACTTCTAGAGTGGGCTTCTGACCATTTTAGTATGTCCATTTTTATTTTACAATAAGTAGCTCAAACTGAGTGCAGTGTTGAGATAAAGCCTTGATATTTGCTGCACAAGAGTGAGAATAATTTACTAGGCTCCATACAGCCCTCTATTTGGGGCAATATCTACTTCATCGTTCAAAAGCCCATCCCAAGCCCTTCAGGAATATTCCTGTTTCTTAGTTTATCTTCCTTGTTTTATAACTTATATTTCTGCTCATTAAATTACATAAGCCTGTTACTAGGCCCACAGCCTTAATGTCTTCCAGGCATTCTGAATTGTACTATACTCTTCTTTATTATCCCCAATCTGGTGCAAAATATAATTACCTTCGACTCTACTGTCCATGTCATTATTGGGAAATGTCCTGTTCTCTTAAATGGCTTTCACTTTTTCCTTGATATCTTAGGCAGTTCTTTCTATTCTCAAATCTTACTGTCTAGGGGGCTCA
The DNA here is from genome assembly GCF_937001465.1 of Orcinus orca. Taxonomy (NCBI): domain Eukaryota; kingdom Metazoa; phylum Chordata; class Mammalia; order Artiodactyla; family Delphinidae; genus Orcinus; species Orcinus orca. The sequence goes on along the minus strand of NC_064578.1, from coordinate 15,878,684 downwards.
GTTCATAAGATTTGCCCAAGAGAGGTAATGAAATGCAAAGCCCTGCCCCAGAGCTGAGCTCTTACTTTGGTCATGAGGAGTGGAGAGAAAAGACTCTAGTGGGTTGCCACTCACTGAGTCCAGTCCAGTGACTTGAAATTAACGGGACTGACCCAGACTGCTCTGAGAGAGGTGGGCGCGTTCTGCTTTCTAACCATGTCTGATTGCATTTTCCATGGACCCAAGTCTGCCATTTTATTTGTCAGTATCTGATTCTTCCCTAACAACTCCAGAAAGAAGCAAAAGCCAGGCCAGGACGCATGTGAGTTTAGACTGGGCGCCAGGCTGAGTTGCACGTAGCTGATTTCAGCGGGGCTGAGTGTGCTAAGTGAAGAATGCAGGGGCTGTGGCGTAGTTGTGCAGTCGTTCTTGGAGGCCTATTGAAACCTTTCTGCACTTGCGCCTTTTCTCACCTTGGTTCCCAAATAAGAACTTATCCCCATTTTTCCTCTGAGATGCTGTCACACTTTGCCTCCAGGCTGAGGCAATTCCATCACGGACCATACATTTCTCCTGTGCTTCCTAGCTTCCCTCGGACATACCTGTAGGCATGAGAACCTATTAGGAACTTTTGAGGCCTGTGCTCACAGCTTTCTAAATCTGACCGTAGCCCTGTTGAAGGAACGGTCATTTTCCCTGAAGTTTATGCAGAGCAGTTTTTGGTTTATCTTCTGGAGCATGATTCAAAATTACACACCCCCACGCTTGTTGGTGAGTGGTGGTATGTAATAGTACAGTGAATAAGAACGTGGTAAGCCCTGAAGCCTGACCACCTGGGTTCAAATCCCAGCTCTGCCATTTATTAGCTATCTGACCTCAAGCACGTTAACTTAACCCTCATGACTCATTTGCCTTATCTGTATAATAGGGAACAATAGTACCTCCTTCTTGGGGTCACTGTGAGGATTAAACACATAAAGGTTAATGAGAGCACTTGGCGCATGGCAAGCCCTCAGTAAGTGTTGGCTCTACTCCAGATTTTCTAAGGAGTATCAACTACTCGCTAGCTGTTTTTGGTTTGAGATGAACTGGGCCTTCAAAGACCTAAGATGTTCAAGCTCTCAAGGGGATGAGGGATGAGCACATTTATGTCTTCAGGTTGTACTTCACTTGGCAGCATTTAAGTACAACCTTACATCGAAACTGATAGTCAACCCATGACTCAACCTCTCACAGCCAGGTGTTAGTTAAGGACATGGAGACTCAGAAAATGGAAAGGTTGGTGTCAAAATTAATCAAAGGATAACCAACAAGGACCTACTGTATAGCACAGGAAACCCTGTTCAACATTATATAACAACCTAAATGGAACAAGAATTTGAAAAGGAATAAATACTGTATATGTATACTTGAATCACTCAAGGACAAGGGTCTTTGTTAGGTGTTTGTAATGCCCTATTGCCCACTTCTCTGAGCCCAGCGCCTGGTTTAGTACATACATGTTAGATTAAACTATCACATGGGAAAATTATATATTTCTTGTGAATAGATGAACTTAGGTAACCAAGCCAGGCCAAATGCCCTGAAGAGTTAAATCAGGAGAAAAGACACGTAGTCCTAACAGAATGAGAGGTGGCCATCTGCACGTCAAATACATGAATGTAGGAGAAACGTTGCCCACTGATCACTGTCAAATCCTGAGGGAAAACCTATGGAAAATACCTGAAGACCACATGTTCCTGGAATCTGAGCTCTGTGCATAAGTAATGCCATAGAAGGCCAGGAACATGGGTAGCCTGAGTCTTTCCTAAGGACACAGTTATAAATGAACTCAAAGACATTCTTTAGAGGCAATTCTTATTATTATTCTTGAGTTTAGAATAACTTCACTGTTGTTTCCCACTTAGATTCATCTGAAAATAAATATTTTTATTTGTGGAAATATGACACTCCAGGGGCAAGTACAATAGTGGTTTAGGGCAGCAGGGCTTAGAGTGATACCTAATTCAAATCTATGAGCCTTTGAGTATGTTGCTTAACCTCTTTAAGCCTCAGTGTTTCCTTCTGTGAAACAGGAATTTTGTGAGGATTAAATGAGTACAGGTATATGAAGAACTGAGTATAGGGCTCAGGACACAATAAAGGTCCAGTAATTATTAACATCCAGTAATAGCAGTAGTAGCAGCAGTCAAAGTCAAAGAAATAAAAGATAATTCTTTAAACATATGACCAAGGAATTCCACTATGAAGCACATACGCAAGAGAAATGAAAACCTATGTCCACATGGAAACTTGCACACAGATGTTCAGAGCAGCATTATTTATAATAGCCAAAGAGTGGAAATGACCCCAACGTCCATCCACTGTTGAATGGATACACACAATGTGGTCCATCCACTCAATGGAATATTATTCAGCCACAAAAAGCAGTGAAGTACTGACACATGCTCCAACATGGATGAACCTTGACAACATTATGCTAAATGAAAGAAGCAAGTCACAAAGACCACATATTTTATGATTCCATTTATATGAGGCGTCTAGAACAGTCAAATACATAGAGACAGAAAGTAGATTGGTGGTTGCCAGGAGCTGGTGGGAGGGTGGTGTGCAGAGTAGAGAAGGGTGAGGAGTGACTGTTAATAGGAATGGAGCTTCTTTGGGGGATGATGAAAATGTTCTAAAAATAGACAGTGGTTACTGTTGTACAACTCTGTGAAATACTAAGGACACTTTAAAAGGATAAGTTTTATGGTATATAAATTATATCTCAATAAAGCTGTTAATTTTTTAAAGGCATTTCCTTAAAAAAAGTAAATTAACTTATCCTTATCAAAAAATAATCCGTAGTATATACCATCTTTTCCCTTGATATGAACTAGAAGTTTATAGTTTAAGCATTTGACACCAAAATATATATATTTCAGCCACACCACACGGCATGTGGGATCTTAGTTCCCCGACCAGGGATTGAACCCACAGCCACTGCACTGGAAGCGTGGAGTCTTAACCACTGGACCGCCAGGCAAGTTGTAGGGATACACTTTAAAAATGGCTTAGTTATTAGTGAAGTTCGTACATCCATAGTGTGGTTTTTTTTCTTTTCTTTTTCTTTGGCCACACCACACGCGGCTTTTGGGAACTCAGTTCTCTGACCAGGGATTGAACCCGGGCCACAGCAGTGAAAGCACAGAATCGTAAACACTAAGCCACCAGGGAACTCCCGTCATCCACAGTGTTTAAGTGAACTTATCAAGGACATATATACATAACCTTCATTTATAAATGCCAGTTAGTTATAAGAATTACTCAACGTCAAGAACTATGTGTTGAGGGTCTGCTGTGTGCCGCACATTACCTTGGACATAGGAACATAGGAGAAATAAGGTCCTAGAGTCACAAACCTTATAGCTCAGCAGTTTTTTGCACAGCACACCAACCAAGATGATTTGGTCATGCTCCAGTTTTCTGTAGTTTATGTCATAAGAACAATGCGATTTTGCCCAATATAAATCATATTATCATCTTATCATCATGCCTTTTCAATCCCTTCTCTCCAAGGGCACACCACCCCCAGAAAATCTCAGTTCTGGAATCTAGAAGTTTAAATAAGCTCAGGATCCCTAAGTTTTACATAAAGAAGTTTAGAGGTCCACCAGGCCGTACATATATGGATTGCATTTTCTCCCTTGAGGACCTGCAGTAAAAGAAGGAGTCTCAGGGACTTCCCTGGTGGTCCAGTGGTTGAGACTCTGCACTTCCACTTCAGGGTCAGATCCCTTGGTCGGGGAACTAAGATCCTGCATGCTGCAGAGCATGGCCAAAAAAAAATAAAATAAAGAAAAAAGAGGAGCCTCAAATTTTTATGAACATAAAAATCCCCTGGGGAAGTTTGTTGACTATGCAGATTCCTGGGCCTTAGCCCAGAAAGGCAAATTCAATAGGTCTGAGGAGCCCAGGAGACGGAGTATTTAACAAGCACCCAAAGTTACTCTGTGCAAGAATGCAGGAGCAACACTTTGTGAAATACTGATCGCAAAGTTTGGAAACCAATGCATTTCTGGCTGTATATTAAGCAGCAGCCTTAAGCATAGCACTGTCTAGGCACTTCAGGGGATACGTAGACATGTAGTGTCTCCTGCAAGGAACACACAATCAAGTCTGGAAGGCTTAGAAGACACAAGCATGATAATTGACTGTACACACTGGGTGTCATCAATAACCGATGAGTGACAGACATTCAAAGGGCTGGAAGAGCTCAGAAGAGCTGAACCGCTCGATAGGCCCCGGTGGTGGAGAACATCACGGAGGAGAGGGGTCCCTCAGGCCTAACCTTAAAAGGTAACAGTGACTGTAAAGAGGAAGACATAAGAATCTGGAACAGACAATGAGGGAGACTTGTCTCAGAGCAGTTGGCTATAGTGTGTTTATACGTGGAATAACAAGAGGCCCAGTTGGTAAAGTAGAGTGAGGGCAAATTCTGGAAGGCCCTAAAGGTTTGACCAAGGGACTGGGACTGGGTACCCACCTAGAACTTTTGAACAGAGAGTGGCATTCTGAGGTCAGTGCTGTGAAAGGGTTAATCCGATAATAAGTCACTGGGAGCATTTTTGGAATGAAATGACACATAAATAATGGAGCAATGGCACGATGGAGGTAGAATCCAGAAGGGATTGGAACAGGAGGGAGCCTAGGGATGAGAGAACCATTTGGAGGGGCTAGGATTGGCCCCCCACACCAGAATAAGCACGGTCCCCCCAAAAGAATAAGCATGCCATGACAGAATTCCCATTTTACTTAATACCTACTTTACTTAGAAGGGAAAAGCAATATTAATATCCTTTCTTTTGTACACTCGTGGTAAGAGAGGTGCCAACTTGAAGGAGCCCATTAGGGAGTGAGTGACCATAACAATAATAAGGGACATGAAGATAGAAGTAAGGGGGCTTCCCTGGTGGCGCAGTGGTCGAGAGTCCGCCTGCCGATGCAGGGGACACGGGTTCGTGCCCCGGTCCGGGAGGATCCCGCGTGCTGTGGAGCGGCTGGGCCCGTGAGCCATGGCCGCTGAGCCTGCGCGTCCGGAGCCTGTAAGGATTTAACCAGCCTCAGAGAGTAGGAAAAATGCCTGTGGGCTAAGGAAGAGGAGGGGTGGCAAACCACGTGCGCTGAGCCCTGTTGGAGTTCTCACCCTTAGGACCTTGCCCCTCATCACTAGGATAAGGAACAGTGCTTCCCGTGAAACGAGTCCACAAGCACATTAGAAGCAACCTTTACAAATGACCACAATGACAACTCAGGAAAACTTAATAAGATACGTAACCTGAAAGGGAGGGTTGGCATTGGGGAGCAGTTAACAATCGTATATCCAAAGAATGCCTTACATTTAAGGACAGATGTCTAATAATAGAGCTTTAAGGAGAAACGTAACGAGCTTGGTCTTCGTTTGTTACACGGCTTTTGCCATATAACAAACCACCCCAAAATTTAGTAGCTTCAAACAGTCAACCATTTCCTACAATTCTGTGGGTTGGCCAGACAATGCAGCTGGTTGGAGCTGGTTTCACTGAAATGGACAAACGAGAATGGCCTCACTCTCATGGCTGGCAGTAGGCTCACTGTCAACTGAAGTGGTGTTCTCACCCTTCAACAGGCTAGCCCGGCTTCTTCTCATGGTGGCCTCAGGGTTTCAAAGGGCAGCAAGAGAACCAGCCCTAATGCACAAGCATTTTTCAAGCCTCTGCTATGTCACATTTGCTATTGTTCCTTTGGTCAAAGAAAGCCACACAGCCAAACCACACCTGTGAGGCACTGCTCAAGAGCACAGGGAAAAGGAGGTGGGGCGGGGGTGTGCATGTGACCATTTTCACTACCACAGCGACGTATGGCTAATATATCCTGCACCTCTAAAGGAAGTGGCAATTTTCTACTTAATTCTGCCGAAAGGATCTGGAAGGCTAAGGGTTGGTGTTGGACTTACGCTATACTTGTCTGAACGTGAATGTTTGAACTACTGTGAAAGAAATTAATAAATATATATTACTGATGAAAAAAGTCTTCAAAAGGAGGAGAGAGAGAGAAGAAAAGAATGAAGGAAGGAAGAAAGGAAGAAAAGAAGGAAGGAAGAAAGAGAGGGAGGAAGTGAGAAAGACAGGAGGAAGGAGAGAGAAAGATATCTTTGTTGGCATATCCAATTTCATTACTTTGCATTGACCGAACACTACCAGTCTTATAAAGACCCTAAACTGTTTGGCTGTCATCACTTGTCTTGTAAAATAGCCTCCTCTCTCCTGAACTCCTGCGTGGGACAGATTTCTGCCTCTGCGGAGGTGCTCAGCGGTGTACGACCAGGACCCTGTCAGAGAGAAGCCCAAGTTTCCATTCCAGTGGTAAATGCTTGGACTGCAGGCTCAGCCTTGGAAACACCGAAGACCAGCCACGCCCCATTCTTAGGACATAATTAATGCGCTATTTTTTTCATCAACAAAAGATTACTAAAATACTGCATGATTTCCTTAAAAAATGTGACCCTCCCTTTCCTGTCTCATTTTTCTTTTCCTGGATCTGAACGTGGTTTCCATTGGCCTCACAAAAACAGTTATTTCTGTTCATTTTCCTCGACTCATCTCTCAGTTCCTTGATCTCAATGAGTCCAGAAATGCTAAAGCGAACTATTAGTAGAAACTTCGGGGCTGCTTCTCTCACTCGGGGTTCTTCTCTAAAATGCTTCTCCTCCTTGTGAGGCCAGTGGCTTCTTCTTCATCCCACAGCAAACCTCATGGTGTTATAAAAAGCCAACTAACTAAATAATGCCGTAGGAATCTTAATGACTAGGGCCATTTGGCCAACAACATTACACAGCTTTTCCTCTCAGAATTCAAGCATTTAAAATTACAAGTATCACATCCAATTCAAATTTAATTACCACTGTTCAAACTTCAAGAACTTTCTAATTTTCAATTATGTGAAATTGGAAATAATGAACTACTACTGCTGAAGAATGGTGAATTGATTCCTTTTTTAAGAGAGAGCAGGAAAGTGGTATAATTGTTACTTCTTCCTGATAAAATTTCTATTGCTAACTGGCCATTTCTTTACTAAACTTCCCTAAATCACCCAGGTCAATTTCTCCATATTTATCATCAAGCAAGAATGAAGCTAACCTGTGATGAGCCCTGATGTCTGATTTGGCCATAGAGACTGTCCTTTCCAGAACAGAAGTCCACGTCTGAGAGCTCGGCTGACGCAAGCTTTGACAATGGCAGAGGGCATTTTAAGTAAGAATTGGCACGGGAAATCCAGGACTTAGCAGTTGCCATTAACCCAAACTTAGAGCTATTTCTGCACCGTCTGTTGGGAGAGGAAAGGGAATGGGTGTTGCAGCACCTTAGGGGCTTCTAAAGCGTCCTATTCGTGACTTGTCCTCCTGCCTGTGAAAGGCTAGACTTTAGAGTCAGGCACTCCTGGCCATGCTTTAGAAACAGAGCTGCTGGGAAGGCTGGGCCCCGAGCAAAGGCTTCCTTCAAGAGAGCCCTGCCAACTGGGGAGATAGCAGCTTGAAATAATGATGGACTCATGGTAGCAGTTCTCTGAAAATCTGTTCCAGTATGCTTTGCAATCTAGTTCATTGTCTCTAATGATCATCTTTGAAAAAGAAAAAATGGTTTTCTTTTAGTGTCCCAAATCACTTTTTTTTCATATTTTTTTACTGAAGTATAGTTGATTTACAATATTGTGTTAGTTTCAGGTGTACAGAAAAGTAATTCTGATACATATGTATATATTCATATATGTACATATATTCAGATATAGGTATGTATGTATATATATATATATTCAGATATAGGTATGTAATATATACAAATCTATTCCTTTCCATTGTAGGTTATTACGAGATACTGAATATAGTTCCCTGTGCTAACAGTAGGTCCTTGTTGTTTATCTATTTTATATACAGTAGTTTGTATCTGCTAATCCCAAACTCCTAATTTATCCCTCCCCACTCTTTCCCCTTTGGTAACCATGTTTGTTTTCTATGTCTGTGAGTCTATTTCTGTTTTGTAAATAAGTTCATTTGTATCATTTTTTTAGATTCCACATATAAGTGATATCATGATATTTGTCTTTGTCTGACTTACTTCACTTAGTATGATAATCTCTAGTTCCATTCATGTTGCTGTAAATGGCATTATTTCATTCTTTTTATGGCTGAGTAATATTCCATTGTATATATTAATATGTACCACATCTTTTATAATTAATGAATTAATGAATTAAATTTTGGCTCTGTTGGGTCTTTTTTGCTGCGTGCAGGCTTTCTCTAGTTGTGGCAAGCGGGGGCTACCCTTTGTTGTGGTGCATGGGCTTCTCATTGCAGTGGCTTCTCTTGTTGCAGAGCACAGGCTCTAGGCACATGGGCTTCAGTAGTTGTGGCTCGGGTCATGGGCTCTAGAGCACAGGCTCAGTAGTTGTGGCGCACAGGCTTAGTTGCTCCGCAGCATGTGGGATCTTCCCAGACCAGGGCTCGAACCCGTGTCCCCTGCATTGGCAGATGGATTCTTAACCAGTGCGCCACCTGGGAAGCCCGTACCACATCTTCTTTATCCCTTCATCTGTCAGTAGACATTTACGTTGCTTCCATGTCTTGGCAATTGTAAATAATGCTGCTATGAACATTGGGGTGCATGTATCTTTTTGAATTAGAGTTTTCATCTTTTCCTGATATATGCCCAGGAGTGGGATTGCTGGGTCGTATGATAATTCTATTTTTAGTTTTTTAAGGAACCCCCATACTATTCTCCATGGTGACTGTAGCAATTTATGTAAGGTAAATAGGTATAGCCAAATCACTTCTTTAAGTGGGATCTACTCACCTACGTATCAAGTAGTTCATAAAATGAACCTGACTTTTGCACTCCAGGAAAGAAAGTTACAAATAAATAAATAACTGTTTGTGTACGTATGTATACTCTGTATGATGGCATAACGACATGTATCTGAAATATGTGTGTGTTTCATTATATCACTGGCATCCATTTGAAATGGGCTGCATCTTGTCACCACTGGCAGTTCTGTTTACGTGGAAGGTTGAGAGGTTGGGGTAAAAACTTTATTTGCACCCAGCTTCCTCTTTGGAAACCAGAGTCCTTGTGTCTAGGAGATGCTCCCAATTTCATGTAGGAATAACATCCTTTGTATTGACCACTAAAACCTAAAGCCGCAAGGATTATTTACCCTTAAATGTGTGCTGTTTTTGCTTTGGAGCAAGTGGAACTGTTTTGAGGGTATATGTGCCAACTGAAGAAAGAAGTCCTTCTTTACTTTTATGCTGGAATTCTATTCATCCTTCTTCATTTCCACAAGCTTTCCTTTTAGTTTTTTTTTTTAAAAGACTTTCACTAACCATATCTCTTCCATTCTTCACCTGTCTTTAGTATTACAATGTTTTCTGAAGGTTGAACGTTTTGTATCTGACCTACAGCTTTTCCCCAGAACATATTCCTATTTACCAAAATCTCAAATTACCGTGGTAGCTATCAAGAGGTTCGAAAAATGTATTTGCTTTTTCTGTACTCAACCTGCAGCGAAGTCACCACAAATGACCATAGAGATTACGTAACAACTACATCCAGGGCTGAGAAAGGAGCCGCCCACCCCCATGTCATTCATTTCTTTCCATTTTAGTGTGTCTTGGGGGAGATTGAATGGCAAACCTTGGAGGAGAATAAAATCGTCTGTACAGACTCTTCTTGTTATTTCACAGACAGGGAGAGACTGTCCAGGGGCTGTGTGTGCCCGGTCAGTGGTGCAGGAGAGAGAAGAGGAAGTGGTGAAAAACGGAACAGGAAACAGATGGGAGACGTGATCTCTCAAAACTCCCCAAATTCTGAAAAACCTCAGAACAGCCTGATTGCTTGAAGATTAGGACCAAAGTGAGGTCTGTGCATTTACCGAAGAGAGGCAGGCTGAAGCAGGCGCAGCAGGGAGTCGTGTCACGTGGATACGAAATCCAACTGGCCGCAGCGCAGCAGCAGCGCCAAAGGGAAGTGAGAAAGCTGGACCATTCTGAGTTAATTTGGGCCAAAAGGTGTGGAGCAGGTTCCCACTCTTGCAATGACTGCCTCAATTCTAACTCTTCATTGAAGGCTGAAATCTCTGCAACCATGTGATTTGGGGTTAAGAAGACTTTCTTTCTTTTTTCTTTTTTTTTTTTTTTTTTTGCGGTACGCGGGCCTCTCACTGTTGTGCCCTCTCCCGTTGCGGAGCACAGGCTCCGGACGCGCGGGCTCAGCGGCCACGGCTCACAGGCCCAGCCGCTCCGCGGCATGTGGGATCTTCCCGGACCGGGGCACGAACCCGTGTCCCCTGCATCGGCAGGCGGACTCTCAACCACTGCGCCACCAGGGAAGCCCAAGAATACTTCTTTCTTTACTCAGAATTCAGAGGTATTTACTAGGAATGAAGCCTGTAATGATGGCCAGAGGAAAAGGACTCAGTCTTCTACATCTACAGCCTTTAGGGCTCATGTAAGGGAAAGGAGGGAGCAGAGTCTGGAATCAATGGGTCGGGGTCATTTTCAGTGACCCCCCCCCCCAAGGCAGAAACGTCAAAAAATCTAAATGGTTTCATTAAAATTCATCCCAAGGTGCAGTTATTTGTCTAAAAATGATCCCTATGCCCAAGTTCAGAGCTCCGGGAGAAATGGTGGCGCTGATTGTTTTCCCAGGTTGGAACAAACAGCCACACTTGATCTGTTCATTTCCGTGCTGGTTTGGCAAGCGGGGTGTGGGAGAAGGGGGAACGATCACTCCCTAACAACCAGAAAGGGGAACCTGCTTCCTGAGGAGATGCTAAAATCTGATGGTCCAGCTGACCTCCTCTTAACAAAGCCTGATAGCAGCGCCATCCAAAACTCCCAGACACCCCTCCCCCTTCCAGGCAACTGCATTTCGGTTGTGATCTTGCACAGCCTGTGGTCAGGAAAGAGCCTTTGAACACATCTCCAGAGCTGTGGTGATTAGAGGGTCTTTGGTTGCTCAGCTCAGCTGGTCCTCCCTTCTCTGTATTTCCCAGGTCCCCTCCCTCAGCCCCCTTCACCTCACCCAGTAGCCCAGTTTTTTTTTAATGCAACCAATGTTTTTTCCTCTCTTTTCATTTTCCTATAACATCCTAAACCTCAAGATGTGGTTAACACTAATCCTGATTTATTTAGGGTTTATCTGCATTATTAATTCCAGTCATGAAAAAAAAAGTACTCTAGGCCCTAGTTTGTATACAAAGTTTCAGTGTTTATAAAAAAGACCAGCAATCCTTGGGAAACATATTTTCTTTAGATATCTTTTAAATCCAAACAACTTTCTTTTCTAGACTGGAAATATTCCTTGTGATGGGTCCCCTCCTTCGCAGTTTCATTTATTATTATTTTTCCCCCAGTCAACATCCTTTGAAGCTGCTTCCTGCATTAATCTGGACTTAATATGGATTTAAACATTTACAATGGAAAATAATTTAGGTTAAAAAATAATCTCCCTTGATAAAGCTAGAAAACCCCTACAACTGTCACCGTCTCTGACAGCCAGGAATGAAATGAGATTCTTGAATATGCATATTGAAGAAAAGGAGAAGCAAGACCAACAGGGTGTGTGTTATATTTTATATTTGTCAGCTGTTATGACTGACTGGAGTTGAGTGATATCCAGGGTCTTGACTTGTTGTTTGAATGAATTCATCATCACTCGGAACATATGAACAGTTATTTCGTGCCCAGGATGTACTAAAAATATCTCCCATTGGAGTGAGAGAAGGCTGTCTCTCCGAGGTAGCAACCTGCATCCATCACTCACAGAAAGGGTACTCACTAACAGATTCCAGCCCCTTCCTACCCGTCCTTTCCATTTTTGCATTCTTCAGCCTATTAACTGGTATAGCGCTGGATATAGAAAGTTTACATTGCTTTGGGTAGGCCCCAGGCAAGACCAGTGTTAGCAAGGAAATTCTTCCTGGATTTGATTCAAGGAGCACATGGGGATTAGAATACTTTCATGGGAATTCAAAGGAATTCAGTTTAGACCTCCAAGTCTATTTTGTCAGACCTCGACACTTAAGACTTGTTTTGATTTCTTGGGGACTTATAAAATGAGGCTAGGCTGAATCCAAGAAGCACCCCTCTTCCAGGGATGGAAAAAAACATGGCATGGATACTGTCACTTTCCACTCCTATACCCAAGGCAGACATCACTAATCAATCACAACATCCTTTTCCACTGAGCCAGGAGGCAGGCGCTATATCCTTCTCATCACAAAGCTACCTGCTATGGATCCAATTTGGGACACATGTTGAAAGCCATTTGCCATTCCTGCTGGGCCCTGAGACTCTTGGCTGATCTCCTGGCTTTTAGCTTTCCCCTTTAGCCTACCTTGTACATTGCTGCGGCTCCTATTCCTGTTCTTGATTATATGGGGACACGGTGTGGGGAACAATTCCAGAAAGAGGGCATGGTCCCTTTGATCACTGTAGCTTCCAAAATCACCAGTACTAACGAGACACATTGGAAACCTTTGCTCAGAAGGAGCTACCCCATTCCTGTTCCTGAGCCCCAGAAAGTCTGTCTCTTGTGGATTTCCTTCAGCATCCCTCAGTCACTTGGGCCAGGAGGTAGGGTGGCTGGGATAATCTTCTAGGACTCAATTGACCACTCAGAACCAATTATACCAGACTCACAGCCTTCACATAGTTCTTCAAGGCCTTCTTCCAACGAGCCTCTGACCATTTCACCAGGTTCATCCCTCTTAAGACCCCCTGTTACATCAGCCACTTGCCATATTCCACATGTGACATTTCTTTCCCATCCAGAAAACTTTCCAGTCCATACACCCTCCATTCCCCCCTAAGATGGCTGCCCCAGTTAACTGACTCTATGCCCTTCACCACTTTTTGCTGTATACTTTATTTGAATAACATTTACCTCTTTCCAAAGTAATATAAATTCATTATAGAAATTTTAGAAAATATAGATATACCAAAAATTAGAAAATTAAATTGATTTAATAATCCCATTAGGATGTACATATTACTGTATATGCTTCTCTTTTTATGAAATACTTCTTTTTATTGTAAAAAAAATCATATACTTAAAGTGGGTGAATTTCATGATTTCTTATATATCAATTATACCTTAATAAGCTGATCATATATCTATATATTATACACAGAAAAGAGTATACATAGTGTGTGTCTGAACTTTATATGCATCTTAAACAAAAATAAGAGTTTTGTGTTTTATGTTCTCTCTTGAAAAGTCTGTAAACTTCGTTGTCTGTAAACTTTTAGATCCTAAAATGTATAATTGAATAACCTTAGGGGATATACCTACATTTCCAGTATTCCAAAGATATCTCAATATGTTTGCCCATTCTTTTTAAAATTTCTTAACAGCTTTACTGAGATACAATTTACATACCAAGCAATTCACTCAAAGTGTACAATTTAATGGTTAGGGGTATATTCACAAGTTGTGCAACCATCGTCACATTCAATTTTAAAACATTCTCATCACCCCCACACCAAGGAGAGCCCCCCCCACACCCTCTGGCAGTCACTCATACTCCCTTTTTTCTCCAAACCCCCTCAGCCCTTGTCAACCACTAATCTACTTCCTGTCTCTCTGAATTTTCATGTTGTGGACGTTTCATATAAATGGAATCATTCAATATGTGGTCTTTTGTGAGTGGCTTCTTTCATTTAGCATGTTTTCAAGATTTATCCATGCATTGTAGCATTCCCTCATTCCTTTTTTAAAAAAAATTAATTTATGTATTTATTTATTTTTGGCTGTGTTGGGTCACTTGCTGCACGCGGGCTTTCTCTAGTTGAGAAGAGCAGGGGCTACTCTTCGTTGTGGTGCGCGGGCTTCTCATTGCGGTGGCTTCTCTTGCTGTGGAGCACAGGCTCTAGGCGTGCGGTCTTCAGTAGTTCTGGCACATGGGCTCGGTAGTTGTGGCTCACGGGCTCTAGAGCGCAGGCTCAGTAGTTGTGGCACATGAGCTTAGTTGCCCCGTGGCATGTGGGACCTTCCCAGACCAGGGCTTGAATCCCTGTCCCCTCCATTGGCAGACGGATTCTTAACCACTGCGTGACCGGGAGGTCCTCCCCTCATTCCTTTTTATTGCCAAATAATATTCCATTCTCTTTGCCCATTCTTTATAAGAGTTTGGGTTCTGTTTTTGTTTTAGTGATGTTGATTTTAGTACTTTACTGAATTGAGAGGCCCTCACATCTCCCATCTGTGCACCCTTTAATCATTCCAGTGATTATTTTTGGTAGGATTCTACTGAACTTACAAAGAAATCCAGTTCAGTTCAACAGGTACAAATTGCTGGGGATAGAGAGATAACTGGATGCAACCCTTGTCATTCAGGAGTTTACAATCGATGTACATCAAATCATGAGAGCAAACCATGTCCATGAGTCACCCTGATACCTTTAGCTTTCAAGTAATATTTTAATTTACATTAATTAGATAAATATATTAATATTTTCCAAGTTGTGTTTTTATGTTTATACCCATGCTATTCTGTAAGCTGCCCCAAAACAGTATCTATGGGTTCTATTTCTTTTCTATTATAATAATATTAATGATAACTACAGCAACTACCATTTACTGTATATTTATTTTATTTGATCTGCAAAACAATCCTGTGAGGTAGCTACTGTTATTTCCATCTGCTGATGGAGAAACTGAGGCTCAGGGTGATCAAGCAACTTGCTGACGGTCACTCTTCTGGTAAGGGTGGTCTCTGGACCACACTAGCCCCCAGCTGCATGGAGGGCATTCTTAGCAGCCAGTAGATGATATTGTCCACCTGCCACCCCAGCAGGCAGCTCTGCACTTCGGTCTGGGCACCCTGACATAATCTCTGGGGATAAAGGATAAAGTTAGAGTCTCAAATCTTCATCCTATGGCATCCGTAGTTGTGTCCATTCCATTATTCTCTTGATAGTGATGGAAAACCTACCTCCCCCCTCAAAGAGCTCCCTCTGCTTGGTACAGAAATCACTGGATGTCATCTCTGGAATTCACCATTTTGGAATCAGACTTTAGAGGATGCACCCAGGGATAACAAATTAGGAAGCTCTCAGCCCCCAGGATGTGCCACTTGATAGAGTAGCGTGACAAACGGCAGGATTTGAGAACTCAGGCCTCCTGTTTCGGGTCTCTAGAACTGTCCGACTCCTTGCTAAGACACACTTGACTGTACTGTGCTGTCGTCTTCAACAATGAGGCAGGTTACCTCCGTGAATCTACATATCACACTGAAGACACTCGATAAATATTAAATAATAATTATTGTTTCTTTCACATTCGCTGACAAGATAAAATCCCAGTAAAGAGCCTTTAAGGTCTAATTACTTCGTAGGCATTGAAACCAAACTGCTAGTTGAAGAATTAATTGTGGAGCCATCGGAGGTGGAGGAGTAGGAAGTTGTTTTGAGTGGTGGTGTCACTGTGGAACTCCGTTGAAGATGTGGAGCAATAAATACCAATGTGAGCTGCCAAAAGAGACCGAGCAAGAGGAGACTGGGAGTGCAGCTGGCATGGGACGGACTGGAGTTCATTTACCGATGATGACTTCAGCACACAAAATATGTGTTGAGCGAGCGAACAACTGAATTAACTAATAGGCAGAATATGTCGCTAGGGTTATTGAGAGCAATATGCAGATAGACTCCACGGTGCAAATGAAGGCCCCCAATATTAAGAACAGTTGCAATAGTAATTAACATTTGCTGACCACTAGCTATGAGCCAGGCCCTATTTCAAGTCCTTTAAATATATTATCTCATTTAATCCTGACAACAAATTGTGAGGCAAATGTCCTTTTTTTTAATTAATTAGTTAATTTATTTGGTTGCGTTGGGTCTTTGTTGCTGCGTGCGGGCTTTCTTTAGTTGCGTCGAGCAGGGGCTACTCATCGTTGGGTACGTAGGCTTCTCATTGCGGTGGCTTCTCTTTTTGCAGAGCACGGGCTCTAGGCACGCAGACTTCAGTAGTTGTGGCTCGCGGGCTCTAGAGCGCAGGCTCAGTAGTTGTGGTGCACGGACTTAGCTGCTCCGTGGCATGTGGGATCTGCCTGGACCAGGGCTTGAACCCGTGTCCCCTGCATTGGCAGGTGGATTCTTAAGCACTGCGCCACCAGGGACGCCCTCCTCATTTTTTAAATGAGGAAGTTGAGGCATAGAGAAGTTAAGTAACCTGCCCAACATCACATATTTAGTTTAAAAAATTATTATTATTATTTTTACTATGCCATTCTCTAATCTCTGAAGAGATCACTGAGTTTCCAGGACCTTAAAAAATATCCTGGGATTTTTCCAGTCTGTAGTTTTCAAACTGGTCCATGGAACCTTGGGACCTTCAGAAGCTCCACCAACAATAAAGTATTTGTGTCAAGCAGGGATGAGTTTAGCTCCCTCGGGAAATATCTGCTGCTTGAACCTGCTTGGCATATTGGATTTCAACATGGCATTTTGTTTTCGTACAAAAGGGAGAAAGAGTGTTCCAGTGTCAGAGGTTTGGGGCCAGCAAACATTTTCTGTAAAGAGCCAGATGGTAAATATTTTAGGCTTTGCAGGCTACACCATTTCTGTTACAACAACGCAGTTCTACTACTGTAGTACAAAAACAGCCATGGACAATGTGTAAATGAATGAGCATGGCTGTGTTCCAATAAAACTTTATTTATAAAAGTAGGCAGTAGGCCATAATTTGCTAACCTCTGATCTAGGTCATCCTCCTGTGGTCAAGTGAACCTAAACTTTCTAAATACCGGTTGTCTTGCTAACTCATAAGGGGAAGGTTTATTGTCCAAGTTCCCCATATTTATTAATGCCCGTTATCAGAAAGCCCATGCCACAGTTTAAGGGAAAGAAAACTAACATGTATTGAATGTGAACTTTGTGTCCGGTACTCTGCTAATTGTTCTACACCTGAATTAATCCTCCTTGTAACTGTGGAGGGTGAAGAGCAGGATTCCCCTCAACAAAGGAGAAAACTGAGACTTGAAGATGTGAAAATAGTAACGAGAGTCGAGCCAGAGTCTCACTCTATGCGATTATACCATGTTGACCTGGATTAAAGTCACATTGCTTGTCCTGTCATGTAATAGACTGGAGGGTTATTGATAAGTCACCCTCAGTTGATTCTTCTCTAGGAAAAACCCTTCAAGTTCACTTCATAACCTCACTTTGCTCCCCCCACATGCTTTACCATCTCTGTTAGAGACTTAAAGACTAGTGCTGCCATATCTATATGAGTTTTCCCAAGGTATCACGCAAGAGGAGAATAACCTTGCAATTTCAATAAGCTGTCCTCCCATTTATGCTTTCTAGTCTTTTGCTGTCTATCTTAGCAGGCTGCAATGGGGGTTTGTATTAGCTGGTGATCCTCCATGATCCATATGTGTTTTATAAAGATCATTTTTTATCTCTAAACTTTGTTCTCTGCCTCCTGTACTTGTCTCTCTTGAACTCATACTACACTTCAGGAGTCCTCAGTAACTCCTTTTCCTCAAATATTTAATGGCACTACTAGCTTGGTTATATGCCACCAGTAGGTAAATCTAATGTCTTCCTCTTGCATGGGATAGATTGAAAATTTGAGGCTGAGATGTTGATGGTTGGAATACTAAATGTCTTCTAGAACACATGTTCGTCGTCTTCTTTCATGTTCACCAAAATGCCGTGGGACAGAAGGACCTCTGACATCTATTGTCAATTCATTCTGGATTGGTTTCCTCTCAAGAACCAATCAGACCCATTCAACCAGCAATAGGAGGTTGGTGCCGTCCCAGAAGTCAGTGACAGCATCGCCTGTCATGGCTCTCGATTCCGGAAAATCCCATGTCCGCGAGCCACTGTAGCCCACCTCCACAACTGAACGGTAACACAGCTGCTTGTGAAACAGAAGAGAAATCCATCATATGTGGAAAACTCAGCCATCAATAAGCAGCTCTGCAAACCTTTCAGTTGGGGACCAACCACAGAACTGGCTCTCCATCTACAATCAAACAGTCTTTAGCCATGATCGGCCACTTCCATCACCTCTGAGACTGGCAGATTTCCAATAAAGCCAATAGCCCCCTCCCCTGGGGTAAGGTCATCAGCAGGAGGCAGGCATTGTCGTTCAGCCCAGCAATTTGACAACAGTGTTAGCTCACACTCTATTAGCCAACAGCTACACCCTGACCCCTGACCCTGACATTGGCCTCAGACGTCCCTCTCCTGAGGTAGACTCTGATCATTTGAGGTGGCCCGCCCTGCTGGTTAGCATGAGAGAAGGTCCATCAGGGCCAGGAAGGGCTCCCTGGTCACCCCTGTTCCCAACAGGAGGCTTAAGCCTTCAAGTACAGAAACAAGCCAGAGTTGAACCCAAGATGGCAAAGGTGAAAGTTCAGAAGCATATCCATCAGCAGCCTGTCACCAAAGGACGATGTAAGAACCACGGAAGCTTTCAGCATAGGGATAGCTGTTGTCTCCAGACAGTTCTGCTCCTTAATGGAAAAGACATACCAAAATATGGCTTACAAAATACAAAATAATGGACTGAGATGTACCTTATATGAGGGTGTTAGATTGCAATGTACTTTGTAGTAGGGGAATTAGATTGAAGTGTTATGCCAGGGTAGTTAGGTTGAAATATGGATCATCCTAGGAAAGTTAGCTTGAGATGTGCTTTATAACACAGTTGTTAAATTAAGACGTGCTCTTCAATGCAAGCATTAGTCTGAGATGTGCATTATAGCAAAATTGTTAGGGGAAGATGTGGATTCCACTTTGGGAGGGGGATAAGAGCAAGAAAAACACCTTGTACTGAATAGTATTCAAGGTTACAGAAAGTCTTGTGCATTACATGGATTTCAGGGGTTTAAATGCAGGGGGAATGAGAGCATGGTGCATATATAGAGATAATGTTCTTCCCTCCTCCTTTCTCCCCGGCCAAACAATCTGCCGCTTTCCCCACTTTTCCTGTTAGGGACTTAAAGGCCTCCCCCATCAATAAAGACATTAACTCACTAAACAGCCTGATGGCTTTTCCTTCCCTGGCTTAACCCTTCGGGAACTGGGGTTTCCTTCGGATTTGTAAAGATATTGATCCCAGATAATGTTTGCCTTTCTAACTCTCTCTTCCCTAGACTTGATGGATAGGTTCAGGGCTACATCTCGGCAGCCAACTCACCGCAGCTACACAGGGAAAGGGGAATGGAAAGAGAGGCAAGTGTTCAGTAGTTAACACCATTGGAACACTTTCCCTGGGATAGACAGGTAGTAACGTGGTGGCTGGCGAGAGATGCGGGAGCTGCAGTCTCTTTCAATCAGCACAGGATTTCACTTTCGATTTTCCTCATTCTTGTCTGATCCTTCTACCAAAATTTCTTTAGTTCAACTTAGAGCATTGTATAATTTCTAATTAATATCAGATGCTGTCTTGAGGTCGGCCGCCCTGAGTTGCATTTGTAAAGACTCCTTTTCCAGTTAAAGAATGTGCTTTTCTCCAGCTCTGTCAACATGGAATGAACACAGGTAGCTGGAACATTTGCTGGTGATAGTGGCCTAGGTGGGGGCGACTTTAATAAACGCCCCCCTTAAATGCAAATTTTACCCAAGAAAAATAAGTGAAGAAGGATGGGTTCATCCTGTCTCTCATTCACCAGTTGGCCTACAAACGTTCACCAGTTGTCTCCCCAACAGTGTTTTTGTTCTTTCTTCTCTTCCTTAGCTCGGAAGATATCGTTTACAGCCTCCAGAAGTCTAGCCGCGCATGATTGGATGATGTCCAGCTTTGCCCGAGTCAGAGAGGTGAGTTCCAGCCTTCTTGATTCTCAGTGAAAGAAAATGTTATACCAGGTGAGTTAACGCAGTCAAAAAGACTAACCTTCCAGACAACGGTACCAAACAAAACCAAACAGTTCAAAGGAAATTGCAGTGTTACTAGACACCTCTGCATTGTGCCTTGAGGTTCCAGGAAAGAGGCAAGCAGGCGATTCTGCATGTGTTTTGTCAGGCCCTGTTTTTCTAGATAGAAAAGTGGGTTTGTAGCAGAACCATGGCACTTACCTTCCCTGGCTGAGCTTCCTAAGGGCAGAACACAGGAATATGACAGAAATACACTGCCCAAGTAGGAAAGCACTTCCATCCCCCCAGTGCATCTTTGCCAATTTTCATCTTTTTGTCAGCCTTGCTACTCTTCCTGTCTCTGAGCATTTCCTGGTTAAGCACTCCTTAACTCCATTCTGGTGTATTCTTTTCTCTTCTTGGTGTCCATTCCTGCCTCATTTTTTGACATCACATTTTCCTTAAAAATAGGCTTTGAGAGCTATTTCTAGCCCCTGTCAAGGGATCTGTCCAGCCAGACTCCCACGGGATGTAGGAATGAGTTTAAAACCAATCCCAGAGAAGAAAGGAAAAAAAAGGGAGGTTGGCTTAGTCCCAGACTCCGTTTTAAAACAAATCTTCTGTTGGGTCAAGTGAGATATTTGGGGCCCCTCCCTAAATAGAAAGGGGAATTTCATTATGGTTCTCTTGAAACACCACCTAAAATCCCACTCCAAAGAGACCACATACTATCATGGCAAAATCATGGTGGCCTTGTGGTTGGAAGCAGCTTTGGAATCTGCCCCCTACCCCCCATCACTTAATTGCTTTGTGAATTTGGGCAAAGCACTGGACTTTTCTGAACCTCAATTTCTTCATCCATAAAATGGGTTTAATGGTAGTATTGACCTCCAGGTTTCTATGAGGACCAAAAGGGCTAATGCATATAAAATGCTTAATCCAATGTCTGCCACAAGGTAATCCTTCAACCGATGGTGGCTGCTAACTTTGCAATTTTAGCGCCATACCAACAACTCACCCATTTACCTTGGGCTCCCGCGACACTGAGTTATCACATACCACACTGACCCTCGTGTGCTCATTAACACATCTGGTTTTAGAAACATGCTGTATCTCTTAGCCTTGCTCCTTTCCAGCACTGCTGTTTATGAGGATATTCTCTGTACAGGAAGAAGGGCAGCCCTGCCAATGAGGGGAGAGACAGATTAGAAGGGCCTCCCTGATGGAATATAATCCATGCTCTGCACTCACTGCTAACCAGCCATGATTGTATTTCAAAGGTAACAGTTCATCTCCACTGTGGGGATTGGCGTACGATCCACAAATAGGGCCTAATGTGATCCGACAGGCCTGATTTCTCTAGATATATATTAAAACAACATGCCCAGTGCTGATGGCTCCAAGGTCCTGACCCTTAGCAAGGACTTATGACGTAAGGCAACCTGCCCAGGAGAGCCAGCGGGGCAGGAGGCCAGAGGGACAAGGTCGTCGACTAATGAAGTGGTCAGCATTGAGTTTCTGTCACTCAGCTGGTTAAGAGGAAACTGAGAGGGAAGTAAAAGAAAATGGGGACATTTAAGGAACAAAGGAAAGGACCACATTTGAGCTGAGGCTCTGAAGGTGGACTGTTGTTGTCAGAAGGCAAGGGGACGAAACACAGCCCGTCTAAGCCTTCCCTGTGGCCTTGTTCAGTTTTACCTGCTGAATACAGACTGGTTGCAAGAGCATTTGAAAGAGGCTAACTCTACAGAAATCCCAAGTTAAAATGAAAATGAGCAGGTACTAAACCAGTCTGATCTTTGGTTCAAATTGGTTTCAGACACAGTAAGGAAAAGTGGTCAAGAGCTCGGGCTTGAAAATGGATTCCAGACTGATTCTCTCTGGGTTCCAAGCAAACTATGCTCTGAGCTTCAGCATCACTATCTGGAAAACTGATAACAGAACCTACCTTAAAGTGCGGGCGGTAGAAGGAGATGATGAAGTTCACCTAGTGGGCTTCGTGCGGTGCCTGACACAAATCATCACTCACGTGTCAGGAGTTGTTATTGTTATTCCACGTGCTCTAACAGTCTTGGAGAGAAGGTGTGGGGCTTTTTAAAAAATGGATAGTAAATTGTGTGTTGTTCAGTAAGAGGACAGTTCCACCTGTTTCACAGTGGCAATTCCTAATGCTTCCCACTGGAGGAGCGTTTCAAACTTTTGTACCACTCACCTGGTCAACAAACGTTAATTGAAAACTACCGCGTGGTAAGCGCTGTGCTAGGTCTTGGGATGGGGTTGTATTGAATCAGAATCATTCTTGACTTTGTTCTTCCGAGCCTTGCTGGGGAGGCAGAGATATCAAGACCTATAGAATAACTGGTAGTCTATTACAAGAACATGGCAAGGGGTGGGGGCAACCAACTCTTCTAGAGAAGGTCAGACAGAAGTCAAAGAGATGAGGACATTCATATCTGTTACATCACTTGATCCTTCAAAGAATGCCTAGGGGCAGGTAAGACTGATGCCACTCTCCCCCTTTGTTTTATGTACAAAAAGGTTGAGACCCAGGCAAGTTAACCCTTGCCTTGTTTGCAGTGGTTCATAGTAGGATAAGACTGTTATCCCAGGCTCCAAACGTCCAGGAGGAAGCCTCCTCTGCAACATCAGAATGAATCAGGACCACTGATAGCCTTCCAAGGTCCAAAAACATTTCTCCTAACTGGCACTCTCATCAGATATAATCCAGTTCTTGAACATCTCAATGCACAAAAGGGCAGAAGGTTTCCGTTCCATCTCCTGAGTTACTAAAAAGATTCTTTCAAACATTTTACCTTTCATTGCTAAAGGTGAGGCACTGTGGGTTAGGCAAAGAAGCACTCAATGGAGAGAGCAAGGACCAGAACGCTGATCTCAACAGTGCCATGGTTTCCCTCGAGTCCCATAGGCACTAGTGTCTCAGGTCCCCAGATTAGGAAACTTCATGTTCCTTGCCCACTTCTGCCTTACAGAGGTCACCTGAGGATGAACTGAAAGCATTGATCTGAAGAAGCACTTTGAGTGTTTAGTGGGGAGCATAAAGTTCCAATGGAAGTGATGATCAGATTAGACTGTAGTAGCCTGGGAATAAAGAGTTAGAGCATCACTGTGGCAGCCAACTCTCTGTTCCCATCATGACCCAGCCAAACCTCTTTCTCCGGATTCAGTTCCTTGGGACTTTTGGGGGCATTGGGAGACACTAGCGGAGCAGCACAGATACTCACATGCCATTAACCAAGGCTGCTCTCTTTTTTTCTCTCAAATATACACCTAACATTAAGCTTTTTTCTGATTATAAAAACATACATATAATCTCTTTTTAAAGTGCAAGCAGTTGATCAAAGCAGAAAGAAAATTAAGATCACCCAAAATTCTACCACCCAGAAGCAAACACTGTTAACCTGAAAGGCATCCTATCAGATGCCTGGTCTTCAGACATATACATATATTTGTCTTATTTTATGTCAGTGGTATCATATTATACATGTTGTCCAAACACGTAACACACCAGTGCATTACAGATTTGCATGTTCCTTTTGAATGACTGTGTTGCATTCCAGTGTTGGATGTACTGTCAGTCATTTAACTAATCCCCTACGGATGGATGGTAATGTTATCTTAAACAATACTCTAATGAACATCCTTGTGCTTGATGAATCTTTCCAGTTGTCTCCTTAGGATAAATTCCCACAGTTGTAATTTCTGGGAAAGCTGTCCCCTTCAACCCAATGTTAAGAAAGAATTCACGTGGAGCATCGGGGGAATAAAAGGGCAATGACCAGCCAAGCTGAAGAGTCCTGTCAATCCTAGTGGCCCGTGATGATTGCAGGAACTCTTATCCATTCATCTCTGGGGACATGGGGGTGAGAGAAGGTGAATTTTCATATCCCTGAGATTAAGCATCATGCCAGGAGGGTCTAGAACTAGATGCTTGCTTTCTTTTACTTCTTACCTCCTATGCCTCTTGCCCTGGCCTTTGGATCCATTGCACATGATACAGCCCTGTCTGCCACACTCTTCATTTCCTGACACTCTGACCATCAGCCAGTGGATTCCATTTTCCCTTGACTTCCCTTTCTTCCTGCTTTCCTCCATATGGGGCCCAAAGGTTGATGAACTCCTTTGGGTAAGAAAAGGCACTGAGACCCACCAAGCAGTGAGTTGAGTTGGGTGATTACCTTGCAATGTTTTAATTTGCCTTTGGACAAATTCTCATAAGCTTTCCCGAGAAAATCTCCCTTTAGACGTAGTCATTTAATTTAAGAACAGTTGGGAGAGGAAGATGAGCTAAGATGACAGATGGAGGAAGGCAGATGTGTGTGTCTTAGAGGAACTCAGAAGCGCTCTGAGGATTTGGCATTCAGTGAAGCACAATGCCAGCTTCTACTACTTGTGCCCGTGGACTTGAGAAATTTTCAAGAAATCATTAGAATACAATGATTTTCTCAGACGACAAGCAGGTTTTATTATTTTCTCTTGTCTGTAAAATCATGACAAGGTCACCGAAAGAACTGGATACCCCCTACACGCACCCCAAGTCCAGCAAACACAAAAAATAAAAATTTGAGTAGCCTTGTAGGAAGGCAAAACAAAGCAAAAAAATAATAACAAGGCTGTTGTTAGAAATTTCCTTTGGTCACATTGCCACAGAGATAACTTTTTAAAATTCCATGCTTACCCTGGTTTCCTTCAGACAGATTTTCTGAACATCCTAATTTGGTGTTCACATAATTCAATGTCTATTATTGTTTTAGGCCCACAGTTATTATTTTAATTATAATTCAAAGCTGCCTAATATACCCTGAAGCCACTGGGCACCTAAAAGAAATAAATAAAAACAACTTGCCATTTTTAAAAGCAGCGTGTTTATTTGGAAGTCAATCAACTAAGACATCATAAAACCTTCAAATAAACTAAAACGGAAACAAAATAAAATGTCCAGTCTTAATGTCCTTAGAAGGCATGCAGGAGACGGTTACAGCTAGCTGAGTGCTGGTGTGAGAGCTCTCAGAATGACTTTATTACTGGGAACCCAGTGTACATCTTGATGCCCACAGTCTATACCACAATCTGCACAGCCCTAGTCCTAGGTGTATAATCCTTGAGCCTTGGTGTGAAGTTTTAGTCAGTGAGAAGTTGGTCTAGCAACAAATTTGGTGCAGAAAAAGAAAAGGGCGTGCCAGAGGATTGGAAATGCCCACCCACTGACTACTTCATCCATACGGTGTTGGATGACTTTCTCCAGTGTAGGTGTCAATAAAGCAGATGCAGGTCTCATTAACTCTGATATTTTAAACGTGGAATTGCTAAAATATCAAAGTCTAGTGATTTTACATTTGGAAGGCTAAAGATATTTCAAAACAGTTCCGTAATGTTCCTACATGTGAGTTTTCCATAACAGAAAATAGTAAAATCATTTTCAAACCATTTACTGCTAGTATTCTGCATGTAATCAGAGCTGTTATGGTTTGTTAAGCAACAGAATTATCCAGTGGGCAGGAGGTTTATGCTTCTTCAAGACCTTCAAGCTACACAAGTATGCAAATCAGTAAATATTATAGAATCCATTGAATAAGCATAGTCAGGATTTCCAGAGGGAAGCATCTATTCCCTCCACCCCCAGAATGGTCTTAGATAGTTTAGGTGACTCTCTTTGGGACCCAAACAGCTGGACTGTCAAATTGGGGTCACTTCAGGTTCTAAGAACAAGGCAGAGAGTAGTGTCCTCAGGGTGGCAAAAAACGGGCTCCCAGAGATCTCCTTCCTTACTGTGGAAGAAGTAAGAACGAAAAGAAAAGAAAAAGAAAAGGAGAGGAGGGGAGGAAAGGGGAGAGAAGGGAAGAGAAGAAAAAGAAGGAAGTTGACCCCCAGAGAAGCAAACTCCCGTGGCTGCATGGATTAAGCAAAGAATACAAATAAGTGAAGTGGGAATAGTGTAAGGCAATAAAGAGAGCTGGGGGCTATGGAGAACGCGCTCAGCCTTAAGGGCAGCTGCTGCTTAACTCTAGCCAATGGTTCCCAGGCCCAATGTAACCAGAATTTTTGATTTTTCAAGAGAAGCTGGAAATATCAATTTTTTTTACTTGAAATATCTCAAATTTTGAGTGTTGGCAATCAATCTGATATAAATACCCACACAACATACAAACCAACTAAAAGATTCAACATGCCACATTCAGCTCATGGGCCTTAAGTTTGTAAACTGTATGAGACCGAAGCAAGGAGCTGGGAGTTAAAAGGAGCAACAGATTCTGAAGCATGGAACACAGAATTTATACTAAGGACTTTTTCATTCTCTGTCTCAGATAAGGGAGAGTTTCATCAAGTCTTGCCACTAATTCCCATCTATAAAGGAAAATAGACACTTTTTCTCTCCCATGCTATCCAATGCCCTCAAACCTAAAATAACTCAATCTACTTCATCCTTTCTTTCTGATTCTCTTTGTAAGTATTGGGCTGGTGAATGAATTCTGGATGTACTGAGCTAGGCGAATGCTTCAGATCTCTTAGCATTCTGAGATGGGGATGGGTCAATGCATAAAAAGTATTCGTGGAAGGTGGAAATCTGTTTTGAGCCTATTTGCAATATTTCTTGGAAAAATTATAATGTATTTTATTGGTTATTTAAGGATATTATCCTTATAGCATTTCTGGCACTTGAGCTTAAAAATATTGATATTCAGCAGGTATATCAGTCAGTTTTTACTAGGTAATGCTGCATTAACAAACAATCCCCAAGCCTTAGTGACTTAAAATGAAGATACATTTTTCACGTACAAAATTACATGAAAGTAATCCCTCTGTTTCACCTTGCTCCATTTCATCTAAATTACATGGTTGTATCTTTGCTCCACTTTGTCTTTATGCTGAGTCCTGGTCTGAAGGAGCAGCTCCTCCCTTGCTTCAAAACAATATCCTGCTAGAAGGGAGAAAAGAAACAACATGATGACTTTTAAGGCTTCTGCTCAGAAGTAGCATACATCACTTCCTCTCACATTTTATTGGTGGCCAAAACAAGTCACATGGCCAAACCTGATGTTGACGAAGCAGGAGAAGTATTACCCTCTCACAGGGAAGGCGACATTTAGGAACAATGAAAATCTCCCATAGAGGGTACTGCCTCAGGGACTTTGAAAGGGAAAAATAAGGGGAAGCTCCCCAGCATCTCCTGTTGGAGAAACAAAACTAGACCTCAGACTCCATTCTGCCCTTGGTAGGGACCATTGAGGTCATTTGAGCAGTGAGTGGTTAAAAGATGGTACCTGGAGTCAGACTTCCTGAGTTCAAATCTTGGCTCTACCATTTCTTGGCTGTAGGACCTTGTATATATTACTCAACCCTCTTGTGTCTTGTTTATCCAATGTAAGCCACCTGTCTCATAAGGCTATTGGGAGGATTCAGTGAGTGAAGATATGTATTTATATATGGAGAGAGAATACTTAGAACAGTGTTTTGCTCATAATACGTATTGACTATTACTACAGTGATGATGACTAGAAAGCTGTTGGCTCAAATGCATCTCAGCCACCTTCTCACCCCTCTATAGCTAGATTACTCCAGGTCATTTTGACTTTAAGTATCCCATATGAAAATGCATGTACTTCTGGAAGGTCTAAACCCTTAAGTTTTTATCAACTAATACCTTGTTGGGGAACACTTTGAAAGCAGGTTCCAGCAGGATGAGATATAGGAAAGGGTCCTGGAGACAGTGAGACAGAGAAAACAGAAGTTGGGGTACAAGGACCCCCAAAGTGAATTTGCCACACCTGATGCTTTTACCGAGAGCTACTCTGAGCAGACCAGTAATTCTCATCCTTGGCTACATATTAGAATCAAGGGGGTGCTCAGACCATACCCTACACCAGGACATCCAGAATCTCTGTGGGTGGGATTCAGTACTCTGAACGTCTCAAAGCACCCCAGGTTCTTTTCATGTAAAACCAAGGTTGATTAGCCCAGGAGCAGTCGGACTTCCACTGAGAGCACGTGACTGCCTCTTCCTTGGTTCAAATTTTGCTCCAGGGCTTCCCCGGTGGCGCAGTGGTTGAGAGTCCGCCTGCCAATGCAGGGGACACGGGTTTGTGCCCCAGTCCAGGAAGAGCCCACATGCCATAGAGCGGCTGGGCCCGTGAGCCATGGCCGCTGAGCCTGCGCGTCCAGAGCCTGTGCTCCGCAACGGGAGAGGCCACAACAGTGAGAGACCCACGTACCGCAAAAAAAAATAAAATAAAATATAAAAATAAAATTAAAAAAAAAGAAGTACCTTAAGCATACACATGGAAAGCAGTGAATCTGTAACAGTGAACTATCAGCCATTATAGCGAAGAGGACAGACAATAGGTAGAAACGAGGGCTTTCTGGGTGCTGCTAAAATTATACGATGAATATATATATATATATATATATATATATATATTTTTTTTTTTTTTTTTTTTTTTTTTTTTTTTTTGCGGTACATGGGCTTCTCACAGCTATGGCCTCTCCCGCTGAGGAGCACAGGCTCCAGACGCGCAGGCTCAGCGGCCATGGCTCACGGGGCCCAGCCGCTCCGCGGCATGTGGGATCCTCCCGGACCGGGGCATGAGCCCGTGTCCGCAGACTCTCAACCACTGCGCCACCAGGAAGCCCCGATGAATATATTTTTTAAATTGAAGGAAGGAATCACAAGAAAATGTTAACAGTGATAGTTATTGTAGAGCAGAACCAAACGCGGGTGAGGAGAGTGGGGGTTTTCATGTTCATTTTGTTTTTTTCTGTATTATTTGAGTTTTCAAACCCAGCTCCACACATTGGTTTTGTTTTATACCGACAGGATTTATCGGAAAAAATTAAACTATTGCTCTGTTTTGTTACTTGATCTTTTGTTCCTTGTATACTCCACATTAAAAATTGAGTCATTTTTAAATATTATACCATAAAACCAACCACTCTCCCCACTCCAATGCCACGCCCTCAAGCTGCTGATCATCTCAACGCAGAGATAAGACAGAGCAGAGGGAAGAACTAGAGCGCCCAGCGAGATGGGTTATAATTAAGTGCCCGAGAATGCAGAGCCATCTCTTGAGACCGTAGGAGTCCAGCTCTCTTCCCAAACATGGTATTTTCCCTGATGTTTTTTTTTTTTTTCTCTCCACCAGAAATTTTCCACTTTAATTATGTGGGGTAGGTTAGAGGAGTTCACCTTCGGAACTTTAAATGCGCAAACAGCTAATCCCTTCCATAAGACACATTTCTGGGAAAGCCCAAAAATAAATGTTTACAGCCTGTGCTGGAAGAATAGAACCCAGCGAAATTCAAAATGATTTAAGCATGATGTGCCCATGCCTGAAGAAACAATTTAGAGAGACTCTAGCCTCTCTGTTCTGGAATTCTGGCCTTCGTTCTCACAAAGAGTGAAATCACTGGCAATGCGCATAGGTTAGATTTTCCCCCCACCTTTTCCCAGTTTTTCCTTCAACATGAGAAGGATGGTAATTAAAACCATACTTAAAATATTAAGTCGACTACCTAAAGGAATGAAGTTTATTAAAGTTGCTAGGAGTTAAGTACAGAAACTCAAAATAGCTTGAGCACACTCCCCTCGGCATATACCCAAAATATTGGTTGAGAGGAACCCAAGC
The DNA here is from genome assembly GCF_937001465.1 of Orcinus orca. Taxonomy (NCBI): domain Eukaryota; kingdom Metazoa; phylum Chordata; class Mammalia; order Artiodactyla; family Delphinidae; genus Orcinus; species Orcinus orca. The sequence goes on along the minus strand of NC_064578.1, from coordinate 15,849,179 downwards.
ATAGAGGTGGCACGCATGCACACATGAACACACTCACACACACACACACACACACACACACACACACACACACACATCAATACATCGATATATCAATAAATGGAAGGCATTTCTCAAGTAACTAACGTTTGACAAGCAGAGAGCAAAGATGACTTCCCTAATTAAGGTACTTAGAAGGGCCAGTTACTCAGAAAAATTATTAAATGTTGTCATAAGGGCACGGAGAAAATAAGGACCAATCCTAGGCACCGCTTAACCTCTCTGAGACAGTTTCTCATCAATCATGTGGGGTCAGTGATTGATGGGAGGATGTGGGGAAGGTATAAGGAGATAGCCTGGCATGATCCCCGGCACAAAGGCAGGAGGTATGTAGTGTCAGGCCCCTCATTCCTGGGGATCTCATGGTGGTTCAGCTGATGAAATATGAGCACTCTTTCTCCTCCCCCTGGGGCTGGCTGGAATCTACATTTCAATCCAGGTAAATTCTAACTATGATCAAGGAGAATTCCGTCACCATCCTTTTCTCCTCACCTAAGGTCATAAAGAAAGGGCAGTGTGAGGGCTTCCCTGGTGGCGCAGTGGTTGAGAGTCTGCCTGCCGACGCAGGGGACACGGGTTCGTGCCCCGGTCCGGGAAGATCCCACATGCCATAGAGCGGCTGGGCCCGTGAGCCATGGCCGCTGAGCCTGCGCGTCCGGAGCCTGTGCTCTGCAACAGCAGAGGCCACAACAGTGAGAGGCCCGCGTACCGCAAAAAAAAAAAAAAAGAAAGAAAGAAAGGGCTGGGTGGTGTCGTGGGTAAACTCGGTCCTGTTTTGGACATGAGGCAACTCTCATCGCCATCCCAAAGATTGTTGTGAGGCATGACTGCGATGCTGAATGGCAGGTGCCCAGCAGGCAGCAGGGTCTTAGCTGCTCTGCACTGTTCTGCTCTCCAGGGACTCCACGCACCCCTACACAGCTACCCAGATGGCCTGCAGGCAGGTTATGGACCCAGACCCACTGAGAAAGCACACCAGCATGATGAGGGCTGCTGCCACTCCCTGTATCCCATCACTCGTTTGGCCTGGGATCCCCTCTGTTTGGTGCTTTCTAAGGAGTTGGCGCTGTGGGCAGCCCAAGAGTGTCTTGAAAGGCAGTAGGGACAAGAAATGATTTCCTTATATGTTTGTTTTCAAATTCCTTGAAAAATTCCTTTAGGAATTTCTTGGAGCACACTACCTAGTGCATAGAAGCTGCTCAATAAATGTTTATGTGGAGTTCCCTGGTGGTCCAGTGGTTAGGACTCATTGCTTTCACTTCCATGGCCTGGGTTCAATCCCTGGTCAGGGAACTAAGATTGCACAAGCCACACAGCAAAAAAATAAAGGAAAGTAAAATAACAAATAAATAAATAAATGTTTATGAATGAACCGTAATTCGTGCTACCAATTCTTGAGTTGCTATTATGTGCCAGGCCCTGTACTCTAAGAGAATCTTAACTTCTTATTCTATTTTAACTACGCAAGAGGGAGAAAGGTACTAGAGTTTAACAGAAAAAAGACCAGGCTTTGGGATTATAATTTGAACTAGCTCCCCATCCTTCATTCTAGCTGAGTGACTTCTGGGAAAGTATTTAAATTCTCTGAGCCTCAGTTTTCTCATCTGTAAAATGGACATGTTAATCTATCTCCTAGGATTGCTGTGAAGATTAAAAGATAGATCGTTAAGTAGGTAGGTAGGTAAGTAGATAGATAGATAGGTAGGTAGATAGATAGATAGACAGATAGATCTTTTATATGTGTGTGTATAAACACACACATATAAAATCACATAACACAGTGTCTAGAACCTAGAATATGATGTTAAAAAACAGATGAAAAAATGGTATAACAACCCAGTGAGATGGGGGTTATTACCCCCATTTTATACATGAGAAACTCCTCAGAATGGCATCCTTTGACAGAAGTCCGTTCAGTCTCTTCCACTGATAGGGACTTTCTTTGTTTGTATCATGAATGAGTAGGGAATTGATCTGGAGCCTTAGAAAAACCCAAGATTGAGGGAAAAAATGGAGAAGGTTATTCCAGACAGGCTCAGACCTTACAGAGACTTGTGGGAAGGCATGGTGTAGACAGACTAGTGAGAGAGCGAAAGAAATACTAGCCACATTTTTCTCTTCTCCTCCCATATAGAATGCTTGAGTGTGAGCCAACTGGTAAATTTATTCCCGAGCCTATACTGGGAGACCTGTTATTTATTAAGCGACTAAGCTGAGGTCCAGGAAAATGGTAGGTAGGAAAATGGTTAAGAAAAAGTGTTCTGGAGTGATCTGCCTAGGCTTGAATTCTAGCCTGTCATTTACAAGCTGTGTGACCATGGGAAAGCCTTTTAACCTCTCTGAGCTTTGAGTTCCACATTTGTAAAATGAGGATAATAATAGATCCTACTGCAGGGCTGCTTTGAGAATTACACGAATTAATATAAGCAGAGCCTATGCCATGCTTATACCTCGTAAGCATTCAATACATCATAATTTTTATTGTTGTTACTATTTTTATATGCTTTATATACATAGTCCAAGATATGGGTGGATTAAGCAATGGGCCAAATCACACAACTACTAGCAACTGGTAGACACAGGATTCTAAAAACCAAAATCCCCCTGTACCAGTCAGAAAGGGTTTGGTTATGCTGCGTAACAAACAGGCCCAAAAGTTCAGCAGCATGACATAATCGAGTTCATTCCTCACTCACACAAAATCCAGTGCATGTTTGGACAACTATCCAGGTTTTAGCTTAACATTCCAGGGGGTTTTGCTCTTATCCATATGAACACAAACACCTGTGATCACAGTGGCAAGCGAAGAGCAGGAAAGTTATTCACTAGCAATTAAATGTCCACCCAGAAGGGACACACATTTCATTGGCCCAAACAAGTTACATAGTCATACCTACTTCAAGAAAGAGAAGCGCAATCCTGAGCACGTGCAAGTTCAGAAAACAAGTTATCAGTGAGCACTGGATCTCCCAAAGCCAGTCTTTTAGCAGCTCAGCATTGCACCATTCTGCCTCTCTCTGTGAATGGACCAGCCTTTGGTCAACTTTCTCTTACTGCAGCAGTTAGTTTCAATACTCCTTAAGTGCAGAGAAAAGAATCAAGGTTTTAAATGAACTAATTAATCAGAGACTGTGCCACAAATCCCAGACTGGCTCTTGTCCCTTTCCTTCCCATCAGCAGCATTCCGTGGTCCATGGCTGTCCTCCAGTGCACCCAGTCAACTCAGTCAAGACCAGGGCCACCCATCCCTCTGTTCGGGGGCCTCTCTTCTTCCCCCATCCATCACCAGGGCCCTGTGATCTCACCTGTCGATGCCCAGCTCTTGCTTGATATCTCAGTTCTGGAACAGAGATGCTCCAGCTGCTACCTGGGAAGGCTGTAGCCCCAAAAATATTTAGTTAGCAGCCATTCAGTTAAGTGGAATTGACTTTTTATCGGCTTTCCTCTGTACGGCTGCCACCAGCGAAGACTGCCTCCTCCTTCCCTCTTCTCTGCCTGTCAGTTCACTCCACATTCCTATCGGCAGCCTTTAGCTCTGATCAATACTAACCGCTGTGTAACAGCTCACGCACGGCTGCTCTGGTCTGCATCGATCAGAACCTTCTTCCAACAGGTAGTCAGCTATTCGAGGCAAAGACTTGAGACAAACACCTACTTTTACTTTAGGCTAATTCATTTCAGGTGGATTTCAAGGAGGCTCTGCACACCGTGTCTGTTAGACGAGCTGAAATCATAGAGTCAAGATCAACTCCTCATGTGCTCGAGACCCTAGGAGAACTTTCTTCCTCTCCCCACTTTCCCCCTTCCCTTGTATGTTGTAAGTGCCACTTATAAATAAGTGACCAAGAAAATGCCACTTCGGGAAATGTGTCAGCCAGCCATCCCTCTTTCCTTTTAATAAGATGCATCTGGGACTGCAGGAAACCCAGGGCTGCCGTGGGGACAGCATTGTCGCCGGGCAACCAAGCATCCTTCCAGCTTCCCCAGAACTAATCTCACAATATCCTGCAACCCTGGTCTCTTACCACCACAGGGGGCAGTCCTTGAATTCCTCCCCATCCTTATTCCAGCCTCACCAGTGAATCTGCCAGGAGCTGATATTGGAAAACCAGTTGTTATTTTGCAATTGATTAGGGGTTGGTACAACTTCATGGCATTTGTGTTATAACTAGAAAAAACTCAAGACTGGATGACGTACACTTTTATCTCAACTTGTACACTAAGTGTGGCTGAGTGGTCCATCTGATACCATCGTGACCCTTTCACCTGGGTCCCAAACCTCTTGTCCTGTTTCTCTTTCTCCAGCACCCCCACCACTTGACACACCCAGCTCCTCAGTCCCCTCGTTCTGTTGAGCCTTCCCTTGCGTGCAGTTCCAACATCCTGCCCTTCATCTCGATGTTGTCATCTTATTCAAGCCCTCATCTCCTGGTGCTTGGACTACTGCAGTATCTTCTAGCTGGTTGCCTGGCTTCCCGTTGTTCCCTGCTTTGTTAATTTCTTGCCGCACAAAGATTTATCTTCCTTGCACTCTGCTGTGATTGCCTTTCTCTTCTCAGAAATCCTCAGTGGCTTCCCATCGCTCATCAGAATAAAGGCAAATTCCTCAGCCTATCATTCTGATCTTCAGTAGTCTGGTCCTTACCTCGCTCTCTCCAGACTGTCTCTTGCTATCCTCTGGCAGAAACCCCGCACTCTATTCCATCTGGATAACATCCTACTGCCTCTATAAGAGTTTTCTAGCTCTGTGCCTAAAAAAAAAAATAGTCACGCCCCACACTGCCTTTGAAATGGGTTCAAATCCTGGCTCCCTTACTTATTAGCTGTGTGACCTCAGTTGGGTTATCTAACTTCTCTCTGCCTCAATTTCTCACCTGTGTAATGGGGATAATAATAGTACTTACCCCATAAGATAGTTATGAAGATTAAATAAATTAACATACATAAGGTGTAAAGAATGGTACCTGCACATAGTAAATTCCAAATAAATATTTGCTCTTATCATTTTGTTATTATTTTCCCAATTCCTCCAACGCATATCTTGTCCATGAATATTCTCTAGGTCACCCTAGCAAAAAATACTCATTTCCTTTTCTGCCTCTTACAGACCTTGTTTATAGATGAATGATAATTCATCATAATTACTGGGTGTCAGGTACATGCTCAGTTCTTTGATGCACATTATTCGCCCCAGATCTACTCTCCCTCCTTCGTCACCTTACTTTTTGCCACAGGAGGCTGATCTGTATGTCCAGTGGCTCCCAGCTGGATTTGGCCAACAAGGAACACTGGCAGGAAATAAGGAGGAAAAAGTGTGGGTCAGAGTTTTTATTCCTCCAGCTCCTTCTCAGACATGTCACTGCGGAGCAGCTTCGTCTCTCAATTCAAGGTCATGGCTCCTGCCAGGTGGCCCTCTTGATCCTGCCTGCTGTGTCTCCAGCTCTTGGTCACCTCCTTGTCTCTTCACACCTGCGGTGATAACATGGCCCCAGGGCACTGCACTCTCCCTTGTGGGTCCCTGAACCCTGACCACACCTTTGTAAATACAATTGTTCCTCTATAAACTATCCCCAAATTATCTTAATTCCAATGTGCCACGCTGGGTGACACAGTTCTCATTACAGCCCTATGAAGTAGGTACTGTCATTTTTACCAAAGATGCCCGAGAGCACATCATGCGAGTGTTGGAACCACATCTGCCTGTCTCCATACTCTGAATCACTCTGTTATAATAAGGTGTAAGTAAGGTGGCTATTTCTCTATGGATTTCCACACCTCTTTGTCAGAATATATTAGTTTGCTTTTGCCACATGAAAGAACACCCCAAAACTTAGAGGCCTCAAACAACAATCATTTAGTAGCCCACCATTCTGGGGGTTGGCAATTTGGGCTGGGCTCAGCTGGGAAGTTCTTCTGCTGGATTTGCCCAGTTTTGCTTGTATGGTGCAGTCAGCTGGAGGATTTTCTGAGGCCTGGTGGTCCCTGGTGGTGTCACATACATGTCTAGCATATAGGGGGTATCCACAGGGGTAACCAGCTACATGTCCCCAGTATCTAGCAGGTTAGCCTAGACTTCTTCACATGGTGGCTGGGTTCCAAAAAGAGCAAAAGAGGGCAAGCCTCAGTGTTCAAGCATTTTTCAAGCCTCTGGTTGCATCAGGCTGTCTAATGTCCTATGGGTATAACCCAGATTCAAGGCCTGGCAAAATCTACTCCACTTCTTTGGTGGGAACAGCTGCAAAATACTTCAGCCATTCTGTTTTCAATCTACCACAAGGGACATTCCTATCTGGAAAGATCTATGCCTTGACAACTTCATATCCTGTATCCTCATAACCCAAGTCAGAAAAGCAATATGGGCAGGTTCTGTGTTTAGGGGGTGGGGAGTATCCGCTTTATAGCTTGGTGAACATCTGACACTCTTCCTGCCTGTTACCACCAGACTGAAAATAATTCTGAAAGGGAAGTCTCTTAAAACTTAGCATGAGGGAATGGAATTTTTTTCTAATTAGGCTTCAGCAGAATTTTTAAAAGAATCTTTCTTTTCTTCAGTTGCCTCTCCCTTGTTATAAATTTTAACTCCACCCAGTGGCATACCACAGCCAGCCCTGCTTCTCCTCCCCGGCCTTCGACACCACTGTTTGCTTGGCAGCAATGCTCAGCTCACTTTGCCACAGAAGGCAGAGGGACAAGGCTTGCTTCCTGCATTCGTCACTTCCTCTTTTTTTCCCTCCATTCCTCTTGGAGCTCATCCTTGTTGGCCCATTCCTGCTCTGCACCCATCTGGTACCCTCTCAGGATTCCTGCTCTGCACCCATCTGTACCCTCTCAGTACCCTCTCAGGATCAGGATTCTAGGAAAGGCTGAAAGGTTAGCCTCTAGGGCTGCTCTGTACAGCCCCCGAGGTTGGGCACTGCACACAGTAACCAAGAGACTCAGCCAAAAGACGGGACCTACAGGAAGCCCTAAGATAGCATATCAATCTAGAAAGTAGTTGTACGTGAAAGTTCACTCTGAAATACCTGTGATATCATGAACTTGATGTGGTTAGCCACTCATTAATTTATTTCACAAGTATTTACTGAGTACCTGCTATGTGCCAGGCACTGTGCAGGCCCTGGAAAATAATACATGGTCCCTGCCCTTGAGAAACCTATAGTCTGGGGATAGATGGGAGGGAGACAGACACATGAAGAGACCGTATTGGTTAATGACATAAGTACTATGTAAGAGGGTGTCATGAGAAGCCAGGAAGCCACTGCACCTAGCCTGGGTGACTAGGGAAGGGTTTCTCAAGGAGACGAAACCTGGTAGGGTCTAGTCCAGTGCTGTCCCAGTAGAAGTATACTACCAGCCATGTATGTAATTTAAAATTTTCCAGTAACCACATTTAAAAAGTGAAAATATACAGGAGAAAATCATCTTAACATATATTATTAAAACCAATATATCCAAGATATTGCTATTTCACTACCTAATCAATATAAAAATTATTAACGAGATATTTTACATTCTTTTTCTTTTTTTTTCTTTTTTTTTTTTCCTGCGGTACGCGGGCCTCTCACTGTTGTGACCTCTCCCGTTGCGGAGCACAGGCTCCGGACGCGCAGGCTCAGCGGCCATGGCTCACGGGCCCAGCCACTCGGCGGCATGTGGGATCTTCCCGGACCGGGGCACGAACCCGTGTCCCCTGCATCGGCAGGCGGACTCTCAACCACTGTGCCACCGGGGAAGCCCTACATTCTTTTTATTGTACAAAGTCTTTGAAATCCAGTGTGTATTTTATAGTTACAGAACATCTCAATTTGGACACCAACTTCTCCACAGTTAAAGTAAAATGTAGTCCTATCAAAGCAATAAAGGTGTGTTTAATAGAAACATATTTTATATTGTTCCATATATTCTTTTTTAATTTAAATTAATTTAAATGGCATAAAATTAAAAATTCAGTTTTTCCCTTCCACTAGCCACATTTCAAGAACTCGGTAGCTATGTGTGACTTGCGGCTACCATATTGGAGAACACAGGTCTAAAAGGATAAATAGATGAGAAGCAAAGAAAGTGGAGAGGATTGGGCATTCTTGGCAGGAAAAAAAAAACAGTGTCAGCAAAGGCATATACAATTGTATGGGGTTTGGACGGAGCCGTTTAGTATTACTGTGGCATAATGGGCAAGGCTAGTGGTGGGAAATGAGCTAAATGTGGAGGAAGAGGCAAGAGACAGTCAAATGAGCCTTGAGTGCTCCAAAAGAATCAATGATCATGTGTTTCATAGGAATGTACTTAATATATGAGGGAAGTTGGGCACAGAGAGGAGTCTCAGGTGTAGGCCCTGGCTGAGGCCACTAAACCCTACTGTGAAGGAAACCACCCTCCTGGAAGCTTAGGACAGAGGCTCAGCAAGTCCACATCTGAGATGATGGAGCTTGGCAAAACGAAATATGGAGTGGAGGAAGTATGTATTTCCTGCAACCAACAGAAGTCAACTCAAGCATGCTTCAGTGAGGGGGCCTTACTGGCTCACAGGGAACAGTCCAGAGGTAAGGCAGGCCACGTGGCTGGTTGGTTCAAGTGCTCAAGAGTATAAAGAAGGGCCAGAGCTCTTCTTCCCCTCCACTCTGTCAACCACAATGTTGACCTTGTCCTAAAGCCTGTTCCCCTTGGAGTCTTAGGATGCCTGCCGGCCAAGTTTGGAGCCCCATGTTCCCTCATTTATGTCAGTGGTAGAGAGTGTTTCATACCATCATTCCAAGTAGGATTCCTGAAATATACCTGATGGGACCATCCCAGGACACTGTGCCCACCCCTGAAGGAACAACTGTAATCAGGGAAATGAAAGGTGCTGACTGACTCAAGTCATTAGAGCTCACGGCTGGAACAGCCCACAAAGTCCATAGGCTGCATGGGGGTGCAGTTATTCCAGACGAAAATCTAGATGCTGTTAAGGTGGGAGAGGAGGACACGGATGCCCGGTAGCAACTGACAAATGTCAACTACAGTCCACCCCTTTGGGTGCCCACTCAACACCCATTCATGCCCATCTTCCGCAGAAACACTTTCCCAAATGCCCATAAAACACATAAAAGTTCATGCAACTCAAATGGAAAGAACCTAAAGGTTCATATAACTACATCCTGTGAAATCTCTTTCCTTGAAATCTAGAGGTAGCTCCTGTGGTTCAGTGACCTGTGGTTAAATGATAAGTTATCTACCCCCAGTACCCCCAATACAGTGGATAAAGAACAGGATGTGTACAAGAAAAAGTCTGTTTGGAAAAACAGGGAAAAGAGCATAGCATATCCTACAGAACAGAAATAACTAAGGCTCTTGGCAGTGGAAAGAATTATTGGTATCCAGCATAGACCAAGGAGGATCGCCTCTTTCCGTTTGTCCTCTATGAGCATATCTGAGAAAGCAGCTGGAAGGCTGTGCTCTCTGGGAATGATACTGCCTTAGTAGTTCACAACCGCTTGGTGCAAGTTTGGGCACTAGGGATTATCCTAAAGTTTTCCTAAGATTTGAGCAATTGCAAACTACTGTCCTCCATTCATGGAGTTTCTGTGGCAGACACACCTCAAGAAAAGTTAATGGGCTTTCCATCCTTTGCTTCTGGTCAACTCCATTGGACAGCAACCACAGCCAGAGGTTCTGTTTAATCATGCATTTCAAACCTGGAAATTTCTATTTTCTAGCCGAAAACCTCTATGCTTCATTGATACATCTAGACTACTGGCTTTCAAACTTTTAGGCCATAGGGAATTCCCTGGCAGTCCCGTGATTAGGACTCCGCGCTTTCACTGCCAAGGGCACGGGTTCAGTCCCTGGTAGGGGAACTAAGATCGTACAAGCTGTGTGGCGTGGCCAGAACAAAACAAAAACTTTTAGGCCACAACTCATGATAAGAAATGAACTGTACTTCACAACCCAGTATGCAATTATGCATGTATGTGTATTAATATGTATGCATATATAGCCAGGTCAAAAGTTTCATGCAACAGTATGTACCCTCACTACACGAGGTGCTTGCCGATATGTTCTGTTCTGTTAGAAAGAAAGAAAAGAAAAGCTGGTCACAAAACACCAAGTTGATCGTGCAACCCGCGAATGGGTCACACCCAGAGTTTGAAAGCACTACCTTAGTTGAGGCCTAGTCTAAGGGCCTCCCCCTTCATTTTAGCCTCTGCTTTGAAGCAAATAAAAATAATAGCCTTGGATGGAGAGATTCTTATCATTTCTTCTAGCTCTTAGATTGCTACCACATACAATTTCACAAAGCATGTGAGTCTCCCTTTCTTAGAGACTGTTTAACAGGATGTGCTAGGAGAGCCTAGGGTGAGGTGGGTCAGCATTTTCGCCATGTGCCAATCTCATCTCCTGGGAGCCCTCTGGCCTCCCTGCTTCTGTGTATGGAGCCCATCTGTAGGAATCAAGACCTCCCATCCATGTTTGATTCCACTGCCTGTTATCTCTTCTGGAACATTCCTTCCTGTGTATTTGTGGCACTTGCCTCCTTACCTCACCCCCGTAGTTCACGTAGTAGATGTATGTGGTAATACCCCACGGGAGTTCTTGCTTAATTGTAATTACTCACATTAAAGCAACACCTTGGCTGAAGCCTCATTCTCTAGGCTGTAATGTGGACATGAGCATGGATAGACGTGGGCCATGTGCACAATGACTGGCCCTGGATTTTTAATTTCTGGGAGACAGCTCTGTGGAAGCTGGCAGAAGTTCTCGTACTTCCTCAGGGCTTTTGCTAACCCTCAACTAGAACTTGTTCTTTATTTCCCAGCCAGATTTACTGACCTTCAGCATATGGGGAAACAGTCTTATATTATTCTTATATTCTTGTATATTATTCTTATATATTATTATACATTCCTTCCTAGGAATATAAAACACCTTCCTTCCTCCCTTCCCTCCCCTTCCCTTCTTTCTGCCAGCTTCTCTCCCTCTCTCCTTGTTTCTTATCATCTCTTTTTCCTGTCATCTTTCCTCTTTTCTCCAGTTGTCTTCCTTCCAGTTTGTCTCTTGTCCTAACTGCTTTTCTTTCTCCCTCTGTGTGTCTCTGTCTCTCTCTCTTCTCCCCGTACCCTTTCTCCCGTGGTTTGCGGCTGCACTGTTTAATTTGTTTTATCATTTTGCATGGATGCCCAGAGACTTTCAGGCCAAGGGCAAACTTTGAAAATCCCTAAGAGAGTAACATAAAAGGTGCAGGTCTTCTGCGGGTGTCTGGGCCTCAAGTGTGGAGCGTGTTCCCAGGGTGTGGAGGGAACCTGCCACGCCTGAATCCAGAGGGGCTGCAGACTTCACTCCTGGTCAGCCAGGCCCCAGGGCAGCATCTGGGGACCCTCCACCAGCTCCCCTCGACGCAGAAGGAAAGTGGGTGGTGTCTGGGGCGCTTCTCTCCTCTCCACCCTTCACTAACCTCCCCTTTCCCATCCTATTAGGAAATGTGTCTATATTATTATTTTTATTATTATTATTTTTTGCGGTACGCGGGCCTCTCACTGCTGTGGCCTCTTCCGTTGCGGAGCACAGGCTCCGGACGCGCAGGCTCAGCGGCCGTGGATCACGGGCCCAGCCACTCCGCGGCCTGTGGGATCCTCCCAGACCGGGGCGCGAACCCGCGTCCCCTGCATCGGCAGGCGGACTCTCAACCACTGCGCCACCAGGGAAGCCCCAAGTAAAAGTGTTTATTATTTTTTAATCCTTCCTGTGTGGCTTTGTTGTCATCCTTGTAATTCATGAGACCAAGATTCCCATAGTTCGTTGTATCACAGGTCCAACCCCTCCCCCGCCCCGGCTCATTTTCTCTGTCTTCTATTTATCGACTCCTCTGTGGTCTCCTGCCTCTCTTTCTCTGACTATCTCATCCTCTCTTCTTCATTGACACTGTTCCTTATTTCTCTCTCTTGAGATGGGATACCATGGGCAAATGGGAACAGAGAAAAATGGGGGTACTCTGGAGAGAAGTGTGTCAAACATGCCCAGGGCATTACTCAAAGCTTGTTCTAGAGCATCCCTAAAAATCGAGGAAAAGGACAAGGAGACAGACACCCAGGACAGACACTGAGATCCTGAAGCTGCAAACCCGCTCTCCAGCCATCCTTAAGGGATTCTTGAAAGGCAGAGTCAGTGAGCTTCAGGGGTTGGGAAGGACTGAATCTGAATTAGCCTCCATCACCTGCTGGCTGGTGTATTCGAGACTTTGCACAAACATGTTAAAGCTTCTGAGCCTTGGTTTTTCCATCTTTAAAATGGAGGGATAGTAATACTTTCTGAAGTTCCTGGCACAGAATGAAATAGTAAATAGGACGAGTGTTTGGAAGGTGTTAAGTATACAGTGAATATTAATTTCCTTCTTTCCTCCTAGAGAATATTGAAACTGCTAAGACTTAGGATAAATAATAAAGCTTGGTACTTGAAGCTGCTGAGAGCAAAGCATTTCATGTACTGGTTGGTGCTGTTTCCTGTGAACGGCAAGAGTCTACAGGTCAATTTTTATTCTGGTTATGCTGTAGTAACTGCATTCGATTCTTTAATGCTTAGATAGTGGCTGTTTTCCCTTAGCTGGCATGATGATTAGACTTCCCATGAGTGTGCTTATTTATTTATTTTTAATTTCACTAGCAATGCATGAAAGCGTTCTCATAGAAAAAACAAAATCAAGCAAGATAGGATAAAACAAAACTCAGTCCCAGAGGTAATAACAGCTTGGCATGTGTCCGTTCAGACCAAAAGGAAAAACTTTCATTCACATGCATATGTGTACATACAGAAATGTCTAGATTTATTTTGTGATTTTAAACATAAAATATATCCTGACTGTTATTATTTTGCAACTTGCCTGTTTGTTTCTTTACTATTTAAAATGCTCTGGAGATCTTTTGTCATTATGCAGAGCCCCATCTCATTTTTTCTACCTGCTGCTGTGCGTTCCATAATCCTTCTACTAAAATGTAGGCTCAATAAGAGATGTTGTCTTCATTTCTTTGTCCCTTAAACCTCTAACATTACCTGTCACATAGTAGGTGTTTTACTACTATGTTAACAGTTACAACTATTTCTTAAACGTTTAAATGAATTGACATGGATATAACCACATACATTTTTTAACCATTCCCCTACTGATTGACTTTAGGCGATTTCTTTTTTTCCTATTACAAACAACACTGCAGTGAACATCCTTACGCTTGTTTTGTTGTGCACATATGCGTGGATTTCTCTGGTGTAGGTCCTAAGAAGTGAAATTGCTAGGGCAAAGAAGACGTCTTCTTCTAAATATTGATTGCCACAATGTCTTCCAAAGGTGGTGGTGCCAGTCTACAGCCCTACATTAATACCTTTTCTTAGATGTCTTCTTGAAAATATGTTTCCAAAATAATCATATGTTGCCCTCCTCTGTTTTGATTTCAGGGAATGAGGAGGTATGATGATTAGAATGATTAGAATTAGAATGAAATAAGAGGTGGCACAGAAATTCACTCATTCGTTCATTTTTCCAATCATTGATTTCGTTCTAGGCCCTGCTCTAAATGCTGGGCACGGAAATATAAATGAGACCTGCTACATACCCCAGAGGATTTCATAGTGGACTGAATACTTAAATACTTAATTCTTAAAATGCAATGACATAAAGAGACGTGACAACTAAATGCAAAGTCTGATCCTGGATTTGATCCTGGACCAGAAGAAACAATGGCCATAAAGAAAAAAATTGGGACATTTGATGAAATTCAAATGGGGTCAGTGGATTAATGTCATACTGATGTTAAATTTTCTGATTTAGATCATTGTACTGTGGTTGTGTAAAAGAATGTTTGTGTTCTTAGGAAGTACACATTGAAGTGTTTAGGGGTAAATATACATGATTTCTCCAACTGATGCTTAAATGGCTCAAAAATATGCATTCATATAACTCAGAGCTTTCCAGTGAAGCTTTCCGTGATGATGGAAATGTTCTATTCCTGCTCTGACAATACGGAAGCCAAGAGCTTCACATGACCACCAAGCACTTGAAATACAGCTAATGCAACTGAAGAGCTGAATTATTAATTTAATTCAATTTAAATATAAATAGCTATGTGTGGCTAGTGGCTACCATATTGGATAGCACAGATATAGAAAGAGAAAAAAAATACTAAAACAAATGGGACAAAATGTAAAGAACTGGTGAACTTGTATAAAGGGTACATGGAAATTCTTTGGATAATTCTTATAATTTTTCTTTAGGTTTGAATTACATATTTTTAATTCCATAATAAATGCAATGTCAGGGAAAATCAAATTAAAATATCACTGAGATATATTTTATTACAATTAAATTGTCACAAATAAGTAAAATTATACTAACCAGGAGCCACAGAAAGGACACACTTAGACATTACTGTTAGGTGGGCAAATAGGCACAACCAGTCACAATATACACTTGCACAAGTACGTGAGAAAATGTACAAGGATGCCATTGTAGCTTTATTTGCAATACCGAGAAATTGGAGATGGTTGAAATGTTCAACAACAAGAGAATGGTTAAATGTATTTTGCTTTGTTCTTATTTTGGATTATTGTAATGTTCTTTATCACATTAAGGCAAAGCTTTTTTAAAATTTATTTTATTGAAGTATAGTTGAATTTACAATGTTGTGTTAATTTCTACTGTACAGCAAAGTGATTCAGTTATACATATATATATGTTCTTTTTCATATTCTTTTTCATTATGGTTTATCATAGGATATTGAATATAGTTCCCTGTGCTATACAGTAGAACTTTGTTGTTTATCCATTTGATATATAATAGTTTGCATCTACTAATTCCAAACTCCCAATCCATCCGTCCCCCACCCCCTCTCCCCCTTGACAACCACAAGTCTGTTCTCTATGTCTATGAGTCTGTTTCTGTTTTGTAGATAAGTTCATTTGTGTCATATTTTAGATTCTACACAAAGTGATATCATATGATATTTGTCTTTCTCTTTCTGACTTACTTCACTTAGTATGATAATCTCTAGGTCCACCCATGTTGCTGTAAATGGCATTATTTCATTCCTTTTTATGGCTGAGTAGTATTCCATTGTGTATGTATTCCACATCTTCTTTATCCATTCATCTGCTGATGGACATTTAGGTCGCTTCCATGTCTTGGCTATTGTAAATAATGCTGCAATGAACATTGGGGTGCTGTATCTTTTCGAATTACAGTTTTCTCCAGATACATGCCCAGTTGTGGGATTGCAGGATCATATGACAACTCTGTTTTTAGTTTTTTGAGGAACCTCCATAGTGGCGGCACCAATTTACATTCCCACCAACAGTGTAGGAGGGTTTCCTTTTCTCCACACCCTCTCCAGCATTTGTTATTTGTAGACCTTTAATGATGGCCATTCTGACCGGTGTGAGGGGGTACCTCATTGTACTTTTGATTTGCATTTCTCTAATAATTAGCGATGTTCAGCATTTTTTCACGTGCCTGTTGGCCATCTGTATGTCTTCTTTGGAGAAGTGTCTATTTAGGTCTTCTGCTCTTTTTTTTTTTTTTTTTTTGCGGTACGCGGGCCTCTCACTGTTGTGGCCTCTCTCGTTGCGGAGCACAGGCTCCAGACACGCAGGCTCAGCGGCCATGGCTCACAGGCCCAGCCACTCTGTGGCACGTGGGATCCTCCTGGACCGGGGCACGAACCCACGTCCCCTGCATCGGCAGGCGGACTCTCAACCACTGCACCACCAGGGAAGCCCTTCTGCTCATTTTTTGATTGAGTTTTTTGTTGTTGTTGTTATTGCATTGTACGAGCTGTTTGTGTGTTTTGGAAATTAAGCCCTTGTAGGTCACATTATCTGAGGCAAAACTTTAAGCACTGATAGGGAAAGGTGTCCAAGAGAGATGGTTGGGTGAACAAAAAAGCAATTTGCCAAACAAAATGTTTAGTATGATTGCATTTTTATAATAAGAACACTAAAACTACACACACACACACACACACACACACACACACTCATTCACATTTATATGCACATAGAAAAAAGTTTACACATGAAATACACATGAAACAGTTACAGGGCCATTCTCCAGAAATTCCTCAAGTCCTGTGGAAAAACCACCCAGCTCCATCACTCAAGTCCTTGGGCTGGCTGTGGAGGGTCCTCTGAGCACCTTGTGCTATAACAACAGAGGCGCCTCCAGCCAGGCAAAAATCTCAAGCTGGTGCCCGTCAGCTTGTTAGCTGCACCTCTGCGCCTGCACCACCAAATCTCCAGGAAATGCCCCCTAGCATGGCCTGCCATTTCCAGGCCCACACAGTGCCCCTCCCCACAGCCACCAGGCCTGTGGGGCAGGCAGGGTCATTACTGAGTTCCAAGAAGGGAGTGTTTATTATTGTTGTCAGTTTGATGCTGATCCCAAAAGGACCTAATCAACAGGTAATAAGACCTCATGGGAGCGATTAGAAACCTCAACTTTAACCCTGTTATAACCACAGCAGAGATGACTAGACTCACTGCAGGACTGTGCCCCTTGCGAACAGGGCCTGATGGGGAAGAGATTGATGGGGAAGTAGGAGGGACAGCCAGAGAGGTACTGGTGGGTGTGCTCAGGGATGGGCTGAAAAGGGAATCTGGGGGGAAAGGGCACATCTAAAACTGAGTCTACCCAATAATACACATCATCGTCATCATCATCTTGCTTAATTGAAGAGCTGTACTAGGTACATGAGGTACAAAAGTAAATAAGCCAGGGTCCTGCCCCCAAGATGCTCACAGACATGGGTATAAAGACTTGCAATATGATAGGAGCTACACTACAGGATAGGTTTATTCAGGGCACAGGGCTGGTACAGAGGCGGGAATTATCACCCTTGCTGGGTGAGTCAGGAAAGACAAATGTGTCAGTAAAGTGATATCTCATAGTATGTAGTCGTGACAGCGTCTGTTGGTTGCCTAAAAGACTTCCATTTAGACACCCGCTTGTAACATGGACCTCTCTGTGTCTTCGAAGCTTCCTTAAATCCTTTTTCTTTCTTTGTAAGGCTGGATATAAATAAATAAAACTAAGTAGTAATTAATTTAAAAATATATATTTAAACACTTGCTTTTTGGTGTTGCAAGTGACTCTACTGGCCAATCAGTGAGATAGAAAGTTAGATAGAACTAAAGTGAGATAGAAAGTCTCATCCATTAGCAAAACTTAATAATGCCTGATAAGATAACAGTGTCATGACCATTTCTCATTACCCACATAGTGACAAAGTGTGTTGTTACATAATTATCACATGAGAACACCCTTGGAACGGAACCGACTGACTACGCACAGGCACATCGCCATCGCTGTCGATGGATGGTTGATAGATGTTTTAATTACTTAAAGTTTCCAAAGCAGGGCCTCTGTGATGAATGATGGAGACAAAGAAATGAAGTCACATCTGCAAAGGCCAAATCAACCCCCAGTTTTTTCCAATTTGCATAGAATTGCAACAGTTTTTCTGGTTATTGTTGCACAAGATTTTGCATCTTGCATAAAACTAGTTGCAAATGTCACATCGGCCATCTTGATTAGGCCCAAGACTACAATAAACAGGGTGAAATTTGGACAGCAGGATGGCAGCTGTCTCAGTGCTCAAACTTTTATGGAAGGAAAGTTTGTACATTTGCAACTTGCTTATTCCTGGGTTCTCATTCTCCTTTTGTTAGAACAAAAGTCCTGGAAACCAAAAGCTGACACCATACAAAAACCAGTGTACATTTAAAGTCTTCTCAGAGCTGGTAAAGAACTTCAACTTCATTAAACAGAAAATTATACAGATTCTTCTTTCACAAACATTCATCCAGGGCTTCCCTGGTTCCGCAGCGGTTAAGAACCCGCCTGCCAATGCAGGGGACACGGGTTCGAGCCCTGGTCTGGGAAGATCCCACGTGCCGCAGAGCAGCTAAGCACGTGCGCCACAATTACTGAGCCTGCGCTCTAGAGCCTGCAAGCCACAACTACTGAAGCCCACATGCCACAACTACTGAACCCTACACGCCTAGAGCCTGTGCTCTGCAGCAAGAGAAGCCACCGCAATGAGAAGCCCGCGCACCACAACAAAGAGTAACCCCCGCTCACCGCAACTGGAGAAAGCCTGTGCACAGCAACGAATACCCAACGCAGCCAAAAATAAATAATAAATAAATAAATAAATTTTTTAAAATAATAAATTAATTAATTAAAAAAAAATTCATCCAGCCACCTAGCCCCTAGCACTGGGTGCGGGGAAAAAAACAAGATCCTTGGCCTTAGAGAGCTTGCACTCTAATTAAAGGAAACAAATAATCAGAGCATTATGAGAAAGGTCAGGCAGTAGCAGAAGCCCAGGGAGCCAAGAGGAGAAGAGCCTAACATGACCTGGGGAAAGGGGTCTGGGGAGACTTCAGAGGGCCATGTGATCCGGGTTTTGGATGATGGAGGGGATTCTCCTGGTTCTGGGGCTGGTGTTCTAGGCAGAGGGGACTGTGTGTGCAAAAGCACAGAGGTTGGAGATGGTAGGTCAGCATGTACATGGTGAAGTGAGAGAGATGAGGAGTCAGCGGGTAGACTGAATCCAAAGAAATCTCAATTATTATTTTTTTTTTTGCGGTACGTGGGCCTCTCACTGCTGTGGCCTCTCCCGTTGCGGAGCACAGGTTCCAGACGCACAGGCTTAGCGGCTATGGCTCACGGGCCCAGCCGCTCCGCGGCATGTGGGATCTTCCCAGACCAGGGCACGAACCCGCATCCCCTGCATCGGCAGGCGGACCCTCAACCACTGCGCCACCAGGGAAGTCCCAGAAATCTCAATCTTAAAGGTCTTGAAGGCCACGAGAACAAATTTTGACCTAGAAGACCAGGGAAGTGTTTTTGTTTGTTTTTTGTTTTGTTTTGTATAATTAGCAGACAGAAATTGTTAAAAAAAAAAGCAGTAGCCGACCATATATTTATGGAAGAATTTATGTCACCAAGCACAATGAATGGCTGGGTATTGTAAGCTGATATCTGGTGGTCACGGTCCCTCTGCAGGACACTTACATCATCTCATGTGCTCTCAGAATGGCCCAGTGACAGACATATTGGACAGGCTGCTGCCTTCAGGGAGCACACAGTCAAGTGAGGGACAAACTCCACAGTGTAATGATGGAAATGAACGTGAAACACTGTGGAAGCACACTGGGGGGCAGAGGGCAGGGTTGAAGGGATGGCCAAGGGAGGCTTCCTGAAGTCAGTGAGACTTGAGCTATGTGTTGAAAGTTGACTGGGACTTAGCCAGGTGGAGAGAGTGCAGAGCAGGTCAACACCTCAAGTCAGCTGCAGCCCAGAAGCAGTTGTTCTCTGGATGCTCTGTTTGTTCCCATTAATTTTTTTTTTAATTGGAGTATAATTGCTTTACAATGTTGTGTTAGTTTCTGCTGTACATGCAGTGAATCAGCTATATGTATACTATATGCCCTCCCTCTTGGCCCTCCCTCCCCCTGCCCCCATCCCACCCATCTAGGTCGTCACAGAGCACCGGGCTGCACTTCCTGTGCTTTACAGCATGTTCCCACTAGCTGTCTATTTTACACATGGTAGTGTATATACGTCCATTCTAATCTTCCAGTTTGTCCCACCCTCCCCTTTCCCCCTCCTGTGTCCACATGTCCGTCTTCTCCATCTACATCTCTATTCCTGCCCTGCAAATAGGTTCATCTGTACCATTTTTCTAGATTCTACATATATGCATTAATATATGATATTTGTTTTTCTCTTTCTGGTTTACTTCACTCTGTATGACAGACTCTAGGTCCATCCACAACTCTACAAATGACCCAATTTTGTTCCTTTTTATGGCTGAGTAATATTACATTGTCTATATAGCTAAGTCTATGAACTGTAAGTCAGCCTGCCTTAATTGGTGAGCATTTTTCCAGAGTCCCTCAAAAAGAAAATGTCCTCAGCACTTCACTGAGAGATTTGCCCGAATGGTCACATTTAAATCCATAGGTAGTACCTAATTCCAAGGTGTGGAAACTAAACACATCATTTTGCCCCATTATTTTGGAAATAGTTTCAGTGGCTGTCCTCTGGAGACCCACCTAATGCTCCAGGTGGAGACAGATGTCTTTCATAATCTCCCCTATCAATTGACTTTGTCCCAAAGAGACTTGGCCATTTCTTCCTTTGAGTTCACATCACCAAATATTCCATGAGAAGCCATGAGACAAGGGGTTTGACAAGAGGCATCAGGAGACCCCCCAGTTACCTCGGGACTTTAGCCAAATCACTAAACTCCTGGTCTTGGTTTCTATGTCTTTCTCACAGTATCCACCAGAACAACCCTAGTTTGGTCCTCAGATCCAGGAAGATGATCTTATGTTAAAAAAAAAAAAAAAAAAAAAAAACTCTGTAAACAAAAGTTGTTATTTCATCAAACCCAGAAAATGTTCATCAAGCTCTTAGAATTTTCCAAGCACTGTGATTGGGACAGAAAGAGTTATGAGACCTAATCCCCACCCTGAGGAGTTCATATACAAAAACAAATGAACTGTCATGCAACATGAGAAGTGCTATCACAGAGGGAAGTTCAAAGTGCTGGGGAAACATGGATGAGTAAGTGTCTGCAAACTGGTGGGGGAGGGAGAAGAGGGGAGGGGGGAGGGAACTTCTGTAGGACATGAGTGGGGGGTGGGGGTGAGGGCCATCCATCTGCTGACCATTTTTTAATTTTTTCTTCCTGCTCACCAGCCCAACTCGCAGAAATTAGGAAAAGGAGAGGGAAAGAAACTAAATGAAGCTCACAGTTTGGTTACTCGCTAAGGGTTTTAGTGAGCAGTTTGATGGTGAAATCCTGGAAATTACCAACAGTGAAACCAAAGGCTTCTCTCCAAGTGTCCTTTGTCCTAATTCTCCTTGCCCCCATCCTCAGGTGTAATGGGCTGATTATTATAGTGAGATGGTGAACATGTAGCTAACATCTCAAGTCCTCAAGACAGTGTTCCCAGGAAAAGGTATTCCACTGAAGGGACCCCAGATAGTAGAAGGAAAAGGTCCATTGCAATAATACCAAGGCATGGCAGATGCTAACAGCAGACTGAGGGACCCAGATCAAGTTGAGCATGTGACCTGTTCCCACTCCCTGCCTACCCCCAACCCCACTTCTGTATCTGCTGGGAACAGGATGCACAAAGTTCACCTCTTATTATTTCCAAACAAGGCTGTTTTAAGAACCTGGTTGGCTGGTGTGTGACAAAAGTTAAAAAAAAAACGCTGACAACAAAAATTACTATTCAAAGTAAAGTATTATTTTAGGGTGACATTATTTTTTAAATTCACATTTTTCATTTGTTATAACATGTAGCAGTTCTGTGAACACATAGATAAGAGGATACAATAGATATTTGACAGTGTAGTTCTCAGAATATTTGCATATCCAAGAGATTATTTCAGCAAGTATACTTAGACTGACCCTATTAACCATTCACAATATTTTGTGTTGAATCCAATTCACACTCTGTAGACATGTCCAATTCACATTTCAGCTCTTATGCTGTTTTCCCTCTTAGACTTTATATTAGGAAGTAAATCCATAACATCAAATTTCATGACAACATCTGCTCTGGCTGACATGATTGAAAGGGAATTTCACTCATGCCAGATTATTCTGTTTCTTAATTTGTTCTTCATCATACTTGAGAAGCAGTGTGTTTTATCAAGTCCAATATAGAGACTGGAACCTACTGGTGCAGAATTCACAACTGGCACCAGCCTCAGTGATGCCAGAAGGTGACTACAAGAAGTGCTCTTAGGTGGCAGTGCTGACTGCCAGGATGGCTGGAGAGTAATTACCAGGCATGAATGGCTTTGCCATGTGTGTCCAGGCCAGCTCTGCCAAGCTAACAAGCAGAGCATTCAAGATGAAAGTAGATCAGTGTGTATAATGGGCAACGACCTTTAATGAGAAAATATATCAGTCCCTGTATACTAGGGACTCAGTTTGTTATAGACCAATTCACAGCCAAAAGCCAGAAACAATGCTCATAGACAAAAGCTAGAAACAACCCAAATGGCCATGAACAGATGAATGGATAAACAAAATGTGGTATATCCATACAGGGGAATATTATTCAGCCATAAAAAGGAATGAAGTTCCCATACATTCCACAACATAGATGAACCTTGGAAGCGTTATGCTCAGTGAAATAAACCAGACACAAAAGGACAAATATTGTGTGATTCTATCTATAGGAAATATCCAGAATAAGCAACTCCTCAGAGACAGAAAGTAGATTCGAGGTTTCCAAGGGCTGAGGGCAGGAGGGAGTGGGGAGGTGATGCTTAATGGGTACAGAGTCTCTTTTGGGGGTGATGAGAAATTTTGGAAATAGTTACTGGTGAGAGACATGCACCATTTTGAATGTAATCCAGTGATTCCCACCACTGGATTGTGCACTAAAAACACATACAATGGCAAATTTTATGCTATATATATTTTACCACAATGAGAAACTAAATAATTATATATATAATTATTTAATTAATAGATATTATTAAAAAGCTGCTTTCCTAACGTCAGGAGGTTGAGGGTCGCGTTCTCAACTTCTAAGTACAGACAGAGGGAAGCAATAAGCCCCGCTTCAGATGGTCACGGGGTTGCTATGGTTCTAATGCTTACAACCTCCTGACATTAGGATAGCTAGCAGCATTTTTAAAAAGTATTTAATTAATATATAATTATTTAATTTTTTATTGTGGAGATATAGGTATATATATCTACAGGTAAAATCTAAAACCAGACAGTCAATTTTTAAAAAAAAAACCATGAAAGCTGTACACGGGAAATTAAGCAGACTAAAGGAAGAAAACACAGTACGCAGCCACCTCAGAGCTACGCGATTCAAACTGTCCCAGAAAGAAGCACTTCTCTTATCTTGCTCTTGCCTGGGCTTCCCGGTGGACGTGGGTATTTGTTTACAGCACATACCCGTGGCCGCCTTTCCAGACCTCATCTCCCACGCTTGGGGCGACGGCGTCTGGCTGCACGCTCCTCTGTGCCAACACGCCTGGCGTGAGATGAGGCTCCCGAAGCCAGCTTACGCCTGGACGTCCTGGAGGAGCAGTGCTAACACAATGTCACACTCTCTGCCTGCTCCTGGCCCCGCTTCCTTCCCACCATCAGAACATCGGCTTCAGCTCCTACATGCTGGGAATTCTGTGTTTTCACTGGTTGAAGAACCACGAAGGGCTCCCGGGAGACGGCCTGTGGAAGGTGGGGAGGTCTCCTGAGCTCTCGGGCCATGAAAGACCTGCCTGCCTCTCAGCCTCCAGTTCCTACATGTTGCCAGAAGGAGAAAAGGCTAATTTCTGGAACCGTTCCGGGAGCCCAAACACAGCACGGGCAGCGGGAGCGGGCGGGCAGTAAAGTTTCCAGATCCCGGGGGATGTAATCGCATTCTCCAACCAGGTGCTGGCAGGCAGGCTTGTGGCTTCCAACCTTCTTGGCCCGAGGCCAGAGTTTCCAGGCTTCCCTCCACCCTTGAGGTCCTTCCCATCATCTTTCCAACCAGAAGCTTGTTAACTGTTTTCCTGTGCTTTTATCCAGATTTCAAGGCACCCTCTGTGTGTTAAACTTCAAAGAAAGTTTGCTACAGTAAGTGCAACGCTGTAGCAAGGGCAAGCTCCAATCAGCTCTGTTGAAAATGGTTTTGTTCAAATGAATGGGGCTGGGACTCTTTCCTCTCCCCCCTCCCCACCCTATTTCTTTCAAATGAAATTGCATTTGTGTCTGGATTAAGTTGCCTGGTATCAATCCTGAAATTTTTAAAGATGAAAAGCAGAACAGCCACACAATATTTAAAATGTGAAATGATTACAAAATGGCACTGGGCCAATGTTTATGAATCATTGAATATGATCATAAAATCATAAAAAATAATCACCAAAAGGTAAATAAATTACCCAGCTTACTGCTTATTTTCACGTAGGGTCTGACACAAAAGCGGCAGGCATGAATGATTTATACCTGTTTTAACAATAATACTCATTTTACTGAAAGATGGTCAGCACTTGGGCTGCTGTGGGCAGCATGCCAGTTGTCGAAAGGTTAATGTTTCAGCAGCAATACATTAAATTATGAATAATACCGGTCCCAAAATGGAAGGTTATTAGCTCAGTATGCTTAATTAGCCCAGCTAGAACTTTGCCATCAAGTAGCAGTGCCCATTACTGCAGCAGTAGCCATGATGGGGAATGGCAGCTTTGGGATTCTAATGCCAGGAGCGGGGGCAGGTAGAGGCAGGAGGGGTGGGGGTGGGGGTCCTTTATTTTCTTTTCACTCAGGGCAGATGAGAAGCATCTCCGAAGCTGGTTTTCAGGATTTTGAACTCTCCCATGAAGTCTTCCCAGCAGGAAAGAGCAGAAATTACTTGGGAGGGGCATGGTACCTAGTGTTGCAAACCGTGATCTGGTTCCACATCTGCTTGTTGCTGCTTAACTTGGGACCTGCCAGTGACACAGGGGACCATTCACAGGCTGGGCCAACCCATCAGCCCTCATCCAACATGGGCATTTATTGAACAACTACTGCCTACCAGGCAGGCATGTGCAAAATGGTTAATGAGACCAACACGTTCTTAGATCTAAGGGAGGGGAGAGCCCTTAAACAACCCGCTATGCAATTAGTGCCTTAATTACAGCCACGTGACTGCCAGGAAGGGCAGGCTTAGAGCTCCAGCACCTGGACTGGAGGCAGGGTAGAGGTTTTTGGAGAAGGCTTCCTGAAGGAAATACCATTTGCTCTGATCTCTAAAGGGTGAGTAGAAATTAGCTAGCAGAACCTGCAGGAAAAACTCCTCCAGTCAGGGAATAGCTAAACCGTGCCAGAGTGTCCAGAAAGGATGATGCTAGAGAAGCATGCAGGCCCTGCGTAAAAGGAGTATCGGCAGCGCGTTTGCCTGCCAGGACCTTAAAAATGCTATTGAGTGCCTAGCTTGTGTGGGCGTGCGAGTCTGTGTGTGCGTATGTGTCTACACATGGCCGCACAACCACCCGACTTCCTCGCCCCATCCTGGCTTTGCCCTGCCAGGTGCTCCAGTTTAAAACTCGCAGTTTACAGCCAGGGGTAGGGCCGGGACTCGCCCATGCCCTGCCGGCTACATCCCCACACTGTCTGCACCACTGCCCTGCTCTACTTAGTACTATTAGTAGCTTGTTTTCCTAAGCCCTAAAATTCATTTTCTTTTCCCGCCTCGCTTCCAGAAAAATAAATAAAAATGAACACATCACTCATTTAAGAGGAGGAATGGAATTTAGGTTGCGTTTTTCTTTCTATTTTTATGATTAGTTAGAATTTTCCTGGGAACGCCGCCAGGAGGGCATTATGGTGAGATAATGTCCTGTATTTAATCAGTGCTGCAATGGTGAACTGTGTTCTGTGGGGAGAAGGCGAGTTAACGCATCCTTCTCTGTCTTGTGTGTTTTCAGGATACAAAGGGGTTAGCCCAAGATGAAGACAAGGCCGAGAGGCGGCCGGGCTCGGGGCTTGTGTGACGGCCCACGGGCGGACAGGATGCAGCGGTGACTCTCTTCATGCAGGACCCATCAGCCTTGAGAGCCCTGAAACCCCCAAAAGAGCGGAGTGAAAGAGACCCCCAAAGTGACGGGCCTTGGTCCTGCATCCGGGGGACACTTCGACCGTCTTCCTCCGCAGCCTTCACACAGCCTGTCGGCCCGGACGCGCTTCTTGCTTTCATGCGGGCCTCCCGCCCCTTTGCAACCAACCCCGACACCATGTGCGCAGGAGAAGCACAAGGCTTCTAAGTGCACCTGGAGGTCAGCCACAGGTAGGACGAATTGGCTTCTTCACTCCGCGCGTGCGAGGCCGTCCGGAGACACCCCCCCCACCCCCGACCCCGACCCCGGCCCCCCGCGGGAGGCGATGGTGGTGGCTTACAAGTTTCGGAGCTGCTCTTGTTTTCCAAGATGGTTGTTCCATCGCTGAAGAATGAGAGAATCCCTGGCAGTGGTAAAATAGAAACAGATATCTGAGAGAGATGTCTTAGTGAAATGTCTCGAAGGCAGGAAAAATGGGAGCGGATTTAGCCTCAAGGAGGGGAGCCTGGAGGGTAGGTGGATGGATGCAGAGTGTCCTTTCTGTGCAGTCAGCACGGGTGGTCAGGAGAACGGGAGCTGGGGTCACACAGAGCCTTTTGCATTTACTGCCGTCCCTTATTAAATGCGGGGTCTGCGGGAGCCAACTGTCCGGGTAAGGGTGCCCCAAGCAACCCATAAATAGCAGGGTGAAGACAAAGTGTTTATTACTTAGCCTCATGAAGCCCATATAAGTGCGCTCCCAGGGTGCGAGAGAGCGGGAGCATGTGTGAGCCGGCCTGCCCGCGTCCGGGGAATGCGAGTCCCAGACCCGCTGTTCGCGCTTGGCTTGATTCTATGAAGGCGTCTATTTGATGGAACGTACTGGAACAGTTCATAGCCAGCCCAGCAAACCTTGTGTGGAGACAGAGCTTCCTTTTTCTCTTTCCTTTTCCTGTTTGCAGCGAGAATGAGGCCTTTCTCTTCTCGGCCCTTTGCTCTCCCCAAAGTTGTCTCACGAGGTCATTGCCAGCTGACAGACTGCCTTTCAGTGCAAGGTTTGGATGGAAACAATGCCCTGTTTTCCATCAGGGCCCAGGGCTGGTGAAGCTCTGGGCCTATTCCTGACTAGGATGCCCTATATTTAAATGGGTTATTGTTTTAGCAGGGCTGTCGCTTTCTATAGACAATTTGGACTATGTGATGCAAGACTTGCTCCTTCTACTTTGTGTGTGTGTGTGTGTGTGTGTATATTACCATATATATTACCATATATAGGAACATACATATACCCATACCATCAATACTTAGTGGCAGAAAGGTGGTTTAAGATCATCATGTTTACGTTCAAGCCAGTTTCGGCCACTCACTTGCTGTGTGTCCTTGGGCAACTTACTTACCCTCTCCAGCCGGGCATTAGCGTCCTCAGTTCAGACAAGTCTACCTACAAGATCCCTTCTCGTTCAAACATACTTTGACTCTGCGATTGCAAGATATTACATTACCATGTTCAACGACGAGCTTAAAAGCACTTTCTCTGAATAGCTTATCCATCAGCAGAACTGATTTTCTCAGAGCAGTCAAGGATGTGTGCTGAATGTTCTATTGAATCTCCTGAATACTGAAGTTAGTGGTTTGCAGAAATGAATGGCAAGGAGTGGAAAGTAGAAGAGATCTGTGTTGTCAAGTTCTGAGATCTTGAAACATCCTTACAGTTGTACTCAGCGTTGTCAGCTACAATACTCTTTGTCGCCAATGGATAATATCTGGAGAATTAAGAAGCACTTTCAAAAGCTACATATTGAGGAATTTCTGAATGAGGACCCAGCTCTGCAAACTCTTTCGCTGGATTAAGAATAGCCAACAGATAAAAGCAATTCACCAAAACTAAGGTTAACTATTTTTCATTATTAATAATGATCAAATAACGATAATATCACATATCGGAGGCCTCAGAGGAAGCTGGT
Source organism: Orcinus orca (assembly GCF_937001465.1). NCBI lineage: Eukaryota > Metazoa > Chordata > Mammalia > Artiodactyla > Delphinidae > Orcinus > Orcinus orca. The sequence continues at coordinate 15,821,608 of NC_064578.1, read as the reverse complement.
AGGACAGTGACGGAACTTAGCAAGGCCCAGCCTCTGGGATGCTAGGAGCCCTCTGGCATAGCCAACCGCGGGCTGGTGCTGGCTGGCTCTGCAGAAGTGTCGCCAGCACAGAACCGTGCACTGGCCTTTCAGGAAGGTAAGTGACTAGCTGGGCCAAGAAAGAGGGATTCCCCGGGGTTCTGCCAGTAGCTGCACTGGGAATCACAGCCCTGTAGCCACTAACAACCATGGCCCACTCCTTTGTAGATCTCCCGAGATGGTCTGTCCCAGGCTGGCTGGCCAAAATCCCTTTTGGAAGAGCCTGACACTACCGTCTGCCTGCTTAGAGGTCTTTACTGCTTCTTTAACCTACTTCTTTCCTTCCTTCCTTCCCTCCACCAGCATTGATTGAACATATACTATACGTGGTAGGCACTGGGTAAGGCACACAGTACTCATGTACTTAAAGGAATGGTCCCTGAGCTCAAAGTACTCTCTGCTTCACGAGTGAGAGAATCAAGCAGACAAATAATCACCAATATATTTTAAATAGAGTTACGTACGCTGAACTTGGAGAGCACAGAGCAGGAAGAAAGCAGCTCAGCCTAGAGGGTGTCTCAGAGGAGATGTTTTGGGTAGGTGTCGAAAGAGAGGGAGAAGGCATTCCCAGCAAAGGAAACACAGTCTACTTAGAAATCACGGGTAGATATTTTGTGGGTCACATCCGGGATTTAGGCAAGAATCGAGGCTGGAGATGAGTTCAGGGATCTGCAGCCTCAAAGCAACCACAGCCTGGGTTCAGGAATATTTCTTCATCCTTACACCCTGCAGACAGTTGAGGCCTGGACATTGGTGGGGGAGAATCTCCAAACCTTTCCAGTCATTAGTAAAAAAAACACCTGATGACCATTATTAAAGCCTGCAGTTCAGTCTCTCAGGGTGACATCCTGCCTCAGGCTCTGTGTCTGTAAGGATGGGAGCTCTGCCTGGTTCACTCATCCTATCCAGGAATGAATCTTGAGTCAGAGGACTTCTGAGACCTGTACCCTGATTCCTAACAGTACAGTCAATGCAGGGTCCATTGATAGTGTGTGTACCACATCCATGATTTAATCACAGTGGAGTCCTTGATGTTTCTTGCATTACACCCTTTGATTTTTTTTAATTTTAGTTTTATTAGAGTGTAGTTGATTTACAGTGTTGTGTTAGTTTCAGATGTACAGCAAAGTGATCCAGTTATACATATATTCATTCTTTTTTAGATTTTTTTCTCATATAGGTTACCACAGAATACTGAGTAGAGTTCCCTCTGCTATATAGTAGGTCCTTGTTGATTACCTATGTTATATATAGTAGTGTGTGTATGTCCATCCCAAGCTCCTGATTTATCCCTCCCCTTTGGTAACCATAAGTTTGTTTTCAATATCTGTAAGTCTGTAAATAAGTTCATTTGTATCTTTTCTTATATTAGATTCCACATATGAGTGATATCATATGATATTTGTCTTTCTCTGTCTGACTTACTTCACTTAGTATGATAATCTCTAGGTCCATCCACGTCGTGGCAAGTGGCATTATTTCATTCTTGTTTGTGGCTGAATAATATTCCATTGTGTATACGTACCACATCTTCTTTATCCATTCCTCTGTTGATGGACATTTAGGCAGCTTCCATGTCTTGGCTATTGTAAATAGTGCTGCAACGAACATTGGGGTGTATGTATCTTGTCAGATTATGGTTTTCTCTGGATAGACCCTTTGTTCAATGATATAGTTGATTTCATATTGACGTAACTCTCTCCTTTTTGATTTCTCCTTGGTAAAAGATATGCATTGATTGAAGAGATGCAAGTGCGTATGTAAAGATGAAACAGCACCTTTGCCTTTGGAAGTAGGTGTATGGCTATGCAGGCTCCTGAGATCCAGGCTGTATTATATCCATAGGCAGAGGACCCACCCAAGCCTAAGCCTTCCCATGAGCCACACCCTTCCGCTTCCAGCTCTCTCTGCCTACACCCCTCCTCCACAGCCCTCCCGTAGAGATTAAGTAGAATGACCTCCCTTTCAGGACCTATGCACGGCCAAGACTCTCCAATGACTAGCCAACGTGGCCAGCATGCTAGGGGTTAGAAGACCACCCTTCTTGTGATAAGACAAGCTCCTATTAGCAGTTCTATCTTCTGAAACAGTTGTCTCAATATCCCTGTTCTCCTGAGCCTATACATTGGATGGCCTTGAACTTCAAGACCTCCTCGTTAATGTTTTAAATCTCGTGTGATTACCAGGATTTGTGGTCCCACAACCTACTCTGAGCCCTAATCCTCCTTTGCCCCACTCATTTCTCCCTTGTGCTTCTCCATGCCTAGACTTGACACTAAGACAGACTTCATCTAGGTGACTCCTCTTGTGTTCCAGGCTATATGTAATCATGGAGATGGTAAGTACAGGTATATGAAATAAAAGAAATGAAAGTCTGGCTTGGCCAATAAACTTTCTTGTCCCTTACAACTTAAAACATTTTCTGATCTTTGAACCACATTAAATCTCATAGGTTATTAGAATTTGGTGACACTTACCACTGGAAAGAGCCCAAAGATTACTTTGACATGAGCAAAGTAATCTTGTCCGTGAAAGAAGGCGTACGAATGCCATTTGCTTATAGAGTCCTGTGGGGTTCTTGTCTGTCATCCTCCATTTTTAATTAGAACTGTAATCATCTCTCAAGAGGCACCTGGAGGCTTCATTAAATCTGCCAGCTTCCCTATGATTATAAAACGGGTGAGGTTTAAAATCTTGGCCATATCAAAAATACTAGGAAGTTGGGGTAAATGTATCTGTCATCTAAGGGCTTCAGATAAAATGAGTTCCCCTTTCATTCCTATAGAACTGAGACTTCGCTGCAGTCAGCAAAAAAAACCCAGCACACTTTGCAGTTGGTATATTTGCTTCACGTCCACCTCACATTCCTGGAGCCTTCCGTTGTCCAGTTACATCTTTATTAGCTGCTGTTCATAGCCCTTTTATGACCATGAACGTGGCTCACTGATGCTTCTTGCACGATTCTACTGAGCCTTCATTCTTCCATTTGCAGAGAAGGAAGTTGCCCTCTGAGTGGGGTTCACCAAGGGTCTTTCCAGTAAGCTACTCCAAGGTCAAACCTATAGCTATCAGGAGCATTCTAGAACCTCTCTACTTCCATTCAGGCTGCCATCCAAACCAGTGCACTAGGTAGGGCTTCCAGCCTTGGTACCCTCACCTCACCATGGAACTGCAAAGTACCTTATAGTGTTTGTCACCTGTGGGTTACTTCGCAGACCCACAACAGGTGATTACATGACCCTTTGTAATGAACCGGTGTTTCCACACTTGGGCCTAGAGGCATAGCTATAGATCAGGGATTCTCAGTAGTGGTATTCTTGATGCTTTTTAAAAAATTTTTATTTTATATTGGAGTACAGTTGATTAACAACATTGTGTTAGTTTCAGGTGTACAGCAAAGTGATTCAGTTATACCTATACAAGTACCTATTCTTTTTCAAATTCTTTTCCCGTTTAGGTTATTATAGAATATTGAACAGAGTTCCCGGTGCTATACAGTAGGTCCTTGTTGGTTATCTATTTTAAATATAGTAATGTATACATATCAATCCTGAAATTTTTTATTGAGATAATTGCTCTTGGCATTTTGAACCAGATAATTCTTTGTTGGTAGAGAGAGGCTGTCCTGTTCCCTGTAGGATATTTAGCCGCATCCCTGCCTCTACCCACTAGATGCCAGTGGCACCTGTCCCTCAGTTGTGACAAGCAGAAGTGTCTCCAGACATTGCGAAATGTCCCTGGGGTAGGGAGACAGACTCACCCCCGAGTTGGGAATCACTGCTCTAGACCTCATGCTATGTGGGGCTATGTGGCTTTTCCAGTGGAATAATGTTCCCTAGTATTTGTGGAATCATCTCTGGCCTGTAAGAAACAGGAAAGACAAGACCTGACCACGAGGGAAGTCACTTGACCCAAGGAAACTGCAAGATTTTCCACCATTCATTTATAGTTTTTTACCCTCACTATCTTATGTATCAGGGAATTACTCAGACGTGTTAGCAGTTGTGATGTAGGGAGAAGCTAGATTTCCTTGTCCAGCCATCTCATGTCCTATGGAAACACTTGTCTCTGTCATCACAAGAGGTCTTGTTAGAAAGCCCCTAAGAAACTTTATCTGCTTGTTATGCTGACTTTGGTGGTTCCAGTAAAGCCAAGGGTTTTTTGAAATGCCCTTTCCTGTGTCTCATTTGGCCATTGCCACAGATTCTAGTAAAGTTGTGATGTTTCAGAAACTGTGTCATCATTTCTCAGTGTTTACATCACACTTCATTTCAAAGACAGCCTTTATTCTAACAAGCTCATTTGAGTGAGCAGTGACTGAGAGCGACAACTGGGCCTGTGGAGATCTGTCCAGGCCCAGCACTTCCTTTGTGCCTAAGAAGCATAGTCTCCCAATATTCACTGCAGAGTCTCCTTTCATCTTGCACAAAAAGTGAATCAGTGGGAATAAAATGTAAAATCCATTCATTCACTCAAAGAAAAGTTACCAAGTAGGACGCTGTGCTAGTTACTGTGAGATATTTAGAGACACATAAGGCACAGCTGCAGAGTTCCAGAGCTCTTTGTCTAGTAGTAGAGTCAACTGTGGACAAGAACATTCACAGTACAAGTCAAGGGTCCTAGAACCTAAGTGCCATAGGTGTTCAGAACAAGGTCATAGGAAAAGAAGGTGGGTTCTGCACACTGCAGTCCTTTGCCTGGCCACAGATTCTAAAATGCGTGTGTAAATGGCCTGTGAGACTGTTTCATTTCCCTCCTGGACAGGGTTAATATAGACCAGTGGATCAAGGAAATATGGAAGACAAAAAATAGCTGGGCTTTCCTGAGGCACTTGGCAAATGACAAGTTGTCCATTTATCTCATGGGAAAGAAGACAAAGTATGAGTTTGTTAGTAATTTGTTGACTGTCGTCATTGTTGTCAATGTGAAGAGAGACTCCCTGTGCTATGACTTTAAGGTTTTTCATCCTGATCCGTGTGTGGTTGTCATAAAGTCATATGTTGAGGATGAAGAACTCAACAGATTTTGGTAAGTTGGGGCAATGCACCAGATCTAACAAGATAAAACGTAAAACAAGGAAATAGAAGGGCTTGTCTTGAATCCTAAAACCCATCTGCACGAAGAGAGGGGCAGGGGCCAGGCTTGGCAACAGATGTTGAGAAAGCATTTTTCCCCCAGATTTTGTGTGCATTAAGAATCATCTGGGGGACTTCCCTGGTGGCGCAGCGGTTAACACAGGGGACACGGGTTTGAGCCCTGGTCCGAGAAGAACCCACATGCCGTGGAGCAACTAAGCCCGTGAGCCACAACTACTGAAGCCCGCGCACTGTGCTCCGCAGCAAGAGAAGCCACCCCAGTGAGAAGCCCACGCACCGCAATGAAGAGTAGCCCCTGCTCACCGCAGCTAGAGAAAGCCTGCTCGCAGCAATGAGGACCCAATGCAGCCAAAAATAAATACATTTATATTAAAAAAAAAAAAAAAAGAATCATCTGGCATGCTTGTTTAAAGTGTGGATTCCCAGGTGTCACCCTCAGATGGTGAGATTCAACAAGCTTGAGGTAGAGCCCAAGAATCTGCATTTATTAAGGATCCTAGGCCATTCTGTGGTAGAAGCTCTGTAAGTCACACTGCGCAAACCACTGTCTTGGAGATCTGAGTTGATAGGAAGGGAATTCAACAATGGTTTTGAGTAAAGTGTAATGAGGAGAACAAAGGAGGTGAGAACCCTGCTCTACTGGGCTAGGCAGAGCAGATGTGAATAATTCACATTGAATCTTGGGCCGTGACCCTTGAAGAAGGGAATCAAACTAGAAACAGGGAGGCAGAGGGACTCAGAACCAGGTCACGCAAAGAATAATTGAAGGAACTGACAGTGCCTAGAAAGATCAGAGAAAAGAGGACAGAACCCGAGAAAGGTGATCTGCATAAATTTGCTCTGTGAGGCCTCACAGAGTGACACTAGAATCAGTGTGCAGCAGCTACAGGGGAATCGAGTTAGGCTCAAAAGAGTGACCATCCTTCTCCAATAGGCAGAGGTGCACAGGGCTAGAGGGGTTCAAGCATGGACTGGAGAACACGTTGAAATGATTCTTTTAGGAAGTTGGTGGTAAAAGGAAGAGTGGGACATTGAATAGGTGGTAGGATCGAGGGAAGTTTTGTTTCATTTTTAACAGGAGAGAATAGAATAGAGCATGTTTAGGTTTCCAAATAAAAATGGGTGGACTAAAGAAAGCTAGGAGTGGGATGGGGGCAGGCACATGGCGGGGACGGGAGTAGAGAGGTAAATACACGAAGAAGCAGGGCATTGGATGGACCTAGAAGGGTTGGGCTCTAGAGCCCAGGAAAGATTTGCAGTGGAAGCAAGCAGAATAGAAGAAAGGAGGTAATGGTTGAGGATCCAAAGGCATTTTATAGTGGAAAAGGGGGTGCTGTGCAAGGTACCTTAAAGTAACGCAACGGGCAAGTTGAAGTTCATTCCAGTTATGGTTTCAAGAAACAAGGGGTTGAAATGTGTTGTCCAGAGTTAAGAAAGAGTAGGGTTGGTGAGGGCTTGAGGAATGTGGAGGAAGTGTGGAGTAGCAGGTTTGTGGAATTCGTTGAGGAGCCAGCAGCCATCCATGATTGGCTATTGCACTGTAGAACTTTTAACAGGGTACATTCAACTCAAGTTCTTTGCATTCCTGACAGTGTTGATCAATCCAAAGGCTTAAGTGAAGAGAGCAAGCAGCTGGGGGTAACATGGGCTGGGAAGTGGCATGGTGGACCCAAGAAATGATTAAAAAAAAAAACCAACTTAAATTTCAGGCTCACAAAAATTGGTAAATACCAAGCTTTGACCTGTCAAGGGCAATGGGGTTTTCTTCTTCAGAGCCTCTGAAGCATCTGTCTCCACGAAACGTAGAAACTCTACACTCTAGAGATACTTACTCAGAAGTACTCAAGATATTTGAATTTCATTTCAAGAATGTCACCTCTGTGCTCCCATCTTGGTCTTTACAGAACTGGGGCTGTTCTGACTTTGAGATGGTATCACGCAGCGTGTGTTCTAGAAATGTGGGGCTTTTACTAAGGCCTGAGATTTTAGGGAGTGTGCAGACCCTATGGCCACTGTAATTTGTGTTAAGAGGTGTAAGCTACGAGCCTTCTTATATGTTGTCTTCTATTTTTCTCATTTACCTTCTAGTGGATTTGCAATATATTTATGGAAAATAATGGCTTTGACTTGCCTGAAACTTGCAAGATTGACACAATTGGAAATTCACCATAGCTGTCTTTGGCCTTGAACCCATTCAATTCAGAAATCTTTTCAGATAATACCTAAATCCGTGGGGGAAAACTGAAAACAGGCCTGTCAAAGTAGAGGTCTTAAGCCTTGACCATTTGCTTCCTTGTTGTTTTTTCATGGTCAACGTTTAAATAGTCCTTAAACGCTGGTAGAAATACCTTCTCTTTTTTTTTTTAAGTAAATTCTTCGCAGGGCAGATGTTTTTTATGAGGGAATCTCATTATTGGCTAAAATCATGGGAGTGTAACTTTGTTTTTAAAAACTTGGCAGGACTGAAAAGAAGCAGGATTAATGCCTCTATTTTTAAAAAGCAAAAGGGAAGTTCATAATGTCCTAATCTGGAACTTTACCTGAAAAAGAATCACCAAACCATTTCTAGAATAATCTGTAGTGAATACAGTGTTGGGAACCTATATCACTTGACAGAATAAGTCCTGTCAAACTGATTCATTTCCTTCCATGAAAGAGTAACAAGATTTTAGTAGATTGAGGGGAAATGATAAATGTAATCTATATTTTATTCAGCAAGATGCTCGAACCTGTTCCATCCAACATCTTGGTCGATAAATTCAGAAGATTTGGGGATTGCATTAGATGTCCAGGGGGCAACTGATCACCTATCCTGCAGTCTGGATTGAACGGCACGTCCCTTTTGAGAGGCTCTGCAACAGAGGAGGAGTTACCTGATCTGCCTTGAGAGGAAGAAATGATGGCAGCTTACTCCAAAAGGACCCTCTGAGTCCTGAAAGATGTATCTGATGTGTTCGTCATCCGTGGTTTTGATCATGTAGATATGCTCAGAAGATCAGTTATGAATATATATATTTTTATCAAGTAAAATGGATGCTGGCTGCACACAGTCATTCCTATGCCCTGCTTGTACATCCTTCTGAAAATTCCCCAAGAACTTCCTGACAGAACTGGTTCTCAGGCTTCTCTGTCACCAAAGAGGAGGGGGAAAAAATAAGAGGAAACAATAACTCTGAAAGCAAGTGAGATGTGTGGAAATAAATCTGTCAGACTCTGTAATTCCAAAAGGGAAAGATACTTCTGGAAGTTCTATTCCAGCCTAGGAAAGAGTCTGTTGCTAGAAATGGTGATGATATTATGCTGATGATTATTGCTCGGATTTACATATGCCCTCTGCTGCAGGGAACCCAAGTACCTTCCTAACCTGTGTCATTTTTAACTACTAATCTTCCCAAGCCCCCACCTGAGGGAGTCTGGTGGGTGCCTGTGCTCCTCATAGTTCAGTAACTTTATGGCCAGAATTGGGTATATCAGATACCTGTATATGGAGAAAGTTCGTCCTTGATAATATATCTTAATCTCTGCCTCATTTCCCAATGCTAACAGATTTAACCCAGTGCCCAATAATGCCGAAGAAGAGTATTTTAGCTTTGTTGAGGGCCCTCTTGTTTTATGCAGCACTTTCACCATCGTTCGATCTTCACACTCCAACCCAGCAGTGCAGACAGGTCAATAGTACTGGGATAACGTTCAGCATTTCTACCGTGTACTGAACACACACCATGTGTCAGGCATTGTGCTAGACATGTTACATGTACCATCTCATTTAATCCTCCAACAACCCTGTCGGGTGTGTGCTGTGATCTCCATTTTACCAGGAGAAAACACACACGAGGATCAAGTGACTCACTGGAGGCCATCCAACCCTTAGTGGCAGAGCTGGGACTAGGACCCAAGTCTTATGTGATCTTTCCACTCTACATTTTAAGAAAAGATCTTGATTCTTCCAGGTAGTTAAGGAGTTCTTTCTCATATGTGTTTACCTTTCTGTATGCTTTTAAATCTGTTTATTGATTTCTATGTGTACATCACTGCAACGTGCATCCCTCTCTAGCTCACCATCTTTCTTCATGCCTTGACCATAAGGCACATCTGTCCTGGGCTACCAGCATCATCTCCCTGATGACCTGCCCTGAGCAGATTAGGAGAGAGAGTCTTTCTATGGTTTAGGTACCAGCAAAGTACTTTCTGTTCTGTGGTCATTTGCCTTAAGAGCGAGAAGTATTAGGTAACTAAATCATGTTTTTAAAAATAGGCTGATGATAAAAAGCGACTGTCAATCCACTTTGTGTTATCGTTATGCCATTTTGGCCCAGCCCACAGGCTCAGCAGTTGAGATTGTTTCTTTTAATAAGTAATACTAGAGTAAATATTTTTTTAAATAAAAATAAAGAACCAGATCTCAGAAAAACACTCAGTGGAAGTCTTCAACGTTATTCATTCATTCTGTCTTTGTTAAGCACATCTCTGTGCCCAGAACTGTTTTCATCCTGGAATCATTAGCAATTCAGTGTCATCACTGTCATCGTCATTGTCGTCATCATCAACATTATCATTATTCTCCTCTTCGCCATGGGCACATCACTGAGTACCAATTAGCGCTGTGGGCATTTATGGAGATGTGTACAGTGTAAGCACCATATGGTGCCTACCCTTGGGGGAAGCAGGTGGGCTGACCCGTAACAAGAATACAAATCTGTTCATAAATGCATGTGTATTTTCACATCATCACAGGTATTGAGTAGTGAAACAAATGGATCTTGGATGCTCTTTTGCCGCCTGTATAAACTAATCCAGGAAGTCTACCCAGAGAGCTGAGTACGAGAAACTAGATGACGTGGACTTCAGCACTGGGCCAGGGGGCGGGGTCCCCATGAGGACGTGAGCCTGAGCTAGACTCAAGGATGGGGAAAGGACTTCCCACACATCCTTTCGCAGATCCCTCCAAGTTGAAAGTTGCCATATTGAAAGATCGAGAACACTTTTATGTTTTCTGCATAATTCCCATCGCCTTATGTCACCTCTCTCTACCACTTTGGGCTTCGCTTGGGTAGTGTAAAGTCCGTGCCACAGGCTTCTCCAGCCCACGGCTGGGAACCTGCGCTGCATCTTATTCGTTTGTACTTTAATTCAGGGAGGGCTCCATAAATATTCATGGAGATGATAAGAATGGCATTGAGGCTCTCAGCACCACTTTATGCAGGTTCTAAAACCACAAAAATCATTGACTTGACCCACAGAGCTATCTGCCTAATTGACAACTCAAAACAGCAGGTCCTTGGCCTGTAACATTTGGAAGTTAAAATTAGAACTTCTACAACATATCGAAAGTTCTGGATTTCCAGCATGTCTGAAGAGGATTTAGATCCTGACGTGCCTGAAGAGACGCATCTATAACTGGACCTACTGAACCAGACCCTTCTGCCGGTATTGTACACTGATCTGTGACAGGGCCTCCGGAAGGTAACGTCATGATACCTGAATGCTCTCCTGGCTGGCTGCCAGGGCCAGTTTTACGGTATTGGAAGTGTTTCTCGAGAAACAGGAATGCATCTGAACGCTGAAGACCAGTACTCTTTTAACGTTGAAAGTCCCTTCTCTAGATTTTGCTAGGGTCCTCCAACAGGATGTTGTATTTCTGATTTTCTATATAACCTGGTGGTAAACTTGCCCGCGAAAGCATGTCCTCCCTTAGAGTCCCACCTTCATGCGTGTTGGGGATTATGAGTTCTCACCTTAAGTAATGATTGCTTAATAACCTCACTTTCGTGTGACCGTCCCATTCCCGCTTCTACCTCACTGCCCCATCCCGGACTCTAACGTGTATGAGCTCAGGAGAGAACAGCCTGGGGTGGAAGGTGGGAGCAAAAGGGCAGGTGAGGATCTGCGTTCTGCCCCTTGGCCAGGTCAGCCCTTCCCTGTGATCGCCCCGTTTGTTTTACCCTCCGGCCTCACCACCTCGTGGTCTACCTTTGAGGCGGTTTCCAGGGACATCACGTCTCCACCTTTCTGTGAGGATAAATAAACAGTTTGAGGCTCTCGTGTCTTTATTAAACATTTCCTCTAAACGGCATGCTTTGGCTGTGTGCCCACATGAACCAAGAAAGCTTTCTGGGAGCAGCCGAACCCCAGAGCCTGGCCACACGGTTCCTCGTATAAATAGCCCTTTGAGCAGGCAGGAGGCACCTGCGCTGATCGCTGCCCTTCCTCCCTGACTCCTGGGTCTTCAGAGCTCCCTGGGTCCTGGGCTGGAAGGATGCTGAGAAGCCTCCTGGGCCCCTGGCAAAATGAGGAGCGCCGAGAAGAGAGCACGAGCCAGTTACAGGCGCCCGCTCTGCAGGGCCGCTGGGGCCTGTGGTCCGGCTGTGGGGAGGGAAGGGTGCCCCTGCCTGCAGCAGTGGTGTAAATGTGGGAGAGGACAGGCAGAGAAGAAATAAATAAATAAGGCCCCCAACACCTAAATCTCTGAGCCCACTGGAGCAGGAAATTGAGTGGCTGGACAGAGCAGCCTTGCTCTGCCCTTCCCCCATCCTTGGTCTAGAAGGTTTTCTAGGCCTTACAGACTGTTTTTTTTTTTTAAGAACTCTCCAACCTATAGAGAAAGAGGAAGTGTATTTTTAAAACAGAGTGAAGACTCAGTAGCCACAGATCTGAAAGAGAATGAAAGGGGAAGAAAGGCTTGTGGAAGAAGGGAAAGGAAAAGGGCCTACAGAAGAGTGTCTGTGTGTGTGTGTGTGTGTGTGTGTGTGTGTGTGTGTGTGTGTGTGTCCAAGACAGCTTAGGAGACAGCCTACAAGGAACAAGAAAACAAAGGGAAGTGTGACACGAGAAAGACAGAGAAATAAGTGGGAGCAGGCGTGAGTGGTGGGGGGAGGAGGCTGGTGGCGGAGAGAGGCGGGCAGCATGGATGCCGGAATGCGGCCGAGCTGGGAGGGAGGGAGGGAGGGAGGGAGGCTGCACATGTGTGAGAGAAAGACAATGATGTCAGCATTTCCTTCTGGATTGGTCACATGGTCCTTGCCAGGTAAACAGACTGGAAATAGACTCCGTAAAGGCCGAGCCTGCTGGGGGAGGGTGGGAGGCCCTGCCACTTCACCCTTTCCTCGCTGTGGCGTCCTGAACAAGCCGTTTTTTTTCATGTTTGTGACAAGGTGGTCTCGGAGTGGAATTGCATTTTTACGAGCCAAGGAACATGACTCAGGGAGGGAAAGCTATTTGCTTTTATAATTAGCTCAAGGAGTTACGAGACATTTTGATTTTAAAAAAGAACAGAGGTGGGGTGAATGTAAATTTAAGCTCAGATGCTGTGTCTCGGGGAGTGGATTGCTTATCCCCATTTGTCTCCTTTGGAAGAGGGTCAGATGGGTCTCGATGAAGGGTGGATAGGAAGGCTGCAATTTAGAATGAAAGGATCAGATGCTGTGATTATCAAGATTAGGAAAAAGAAAATGCTAACAGACTCAAGGTGAATATATTAAAGGAGTGTGATACAGCTCAGTAGTGACCATGGTGCCACAGGAGGAATGGAGACCCCACAAAAGAGATGAGGTGAAAAAAAGACAAGCTACTGTGACTTTCAAACAGAGTTGTTGTTGTTGTTGTTGTTGTTTTCCAAAATGACGGTTCCCAACCCAAACAGGGCAGAGCATTTTAGAATGGCAAAAGCATGTCTGGAAACTTTATCTGAAAAGAAAAGTGGATGGAACAGGTAATTCTTCCACTTGGAAGGCTGTCGAATCCAAAATGGTAGGGGTGGGGAGAACATGGCTCTTTCTTCAAATTCCTGGAAACAGGGCCTTTGCATCATGTTGCAATAGCTTATTTAGGTCATTCTTTGAATAATTTTGGATTGAAAGGAACTACCTTATTTTGGTCATCATTTTCTACGTCCTTGTGGAAATTTGGCCAAAGCCTGTGTGAGGGAGGGTGGCCAACTGTCACAGTCTTCCAGGGTTGAGGGCATTTCTGGAATGCAGTTTTAAATCTAGGATAGTCTTGGGCAAAGTGGGACCAGTTGGTCATGGTAGTGGGAGGCCTAGTCTAGTGGACAGAGAAATAATAATTCGTCCCCACCCTGCTCCACCAACAAACAAAACAGAACTCTTTCACTCTTTTTCTACTCATTTCTTCCTCTCTCCCCCATCATTCCTTCCCCTCAACTTGCCACTGCAAGACGAATTTGAGGGTATGTGACTGTGTACTCGGACTTGGGAGCCGGCAGAATACGGCTGAGGTGAACAGTTGGCTTTAGTTACCCCTGGAAAAAGGAAGGGAGAAGAAAAGGTTCATCCTTGTTGCTTCTGCTTCCTCCCTGCCTTCCACTTCCCCCATTCATTGGAGGGGGAGGAGGGGTCCATCAGTGCCACAAGTGTACTTTCAGCCCTTGGGTTGAAAGATAGATATTTGATACCCCTCTCCATTAACAAAATACGTCACTCTGACAAGACTCCCAGCCCAGAGTTATTTTTGCAGCATTATGTAACTGGATTCCCTGGTCAGGAGGACTTCCTTAACAAGGCTTTCAGCAACCCCTCCGTGGGGGCCTGGCCAGTCCTGCCCAATTACACACACTCACTCTTGTGCGGTTTCAGCCCAGGTCAACCCAGTGAAACATAGTGAGGAGACATCAGCCCTCGCTGCTGACCTGCTCACCGTATCCCTGTGCTGTAGAGCCCCTAGAAGGAGTGTTTCAGTGGCTGGTGGCCAGAGTTGGGGGAAGACTCTCCCATGGCAAACCTCAGTATGCACATAGCAGGCATTGCAGCACAGACCCTCCCCCGTACCTACCCTTCCACCCGTCCCACCAAGGCCTGCAAAACTGAGCTCCTGGGGCCAGCCCTGAAGGGACTGGGAGACCCTCCGAAGGCCTGCCATTTGGATGTCGCTGCCCTCTCTTCTTCCCGGTCTTCTGGATTTCCTCATACTTGTTCATGAGTAATCGGTCATCTGATCGTCCCTTCCTGTTAGCCTGCTGACTCACAGAAGTTAGAAATGTGTCTGAGCTTCAGACACAGTAAGAAAATTTACAAAGAAAAACAAAAAAAGGTCAGGTATGAACTTCTCCTGGTATGGCCAACGTAGGCCTACAAATCCAGGGGTACACTGGGCAGCTGTTTCGGGGTGACAGTATGTTGCCATCCTCCTGGGAGCTTGTTCATGCTGTTGTGTTTCATTGTCATTTCTGTCTTTTGGCCTTGAGACAACATCCTCCATGACCTTCAGTAGCCCGTCTCCTCGCCTTGGATCCAGTCCGGAATCCATACCAAAACCAAAGAACCCATCCCACAGTATTTTTCTTTCCCTCCCCTCAGCCCACGGCACCTCGTATCTCTCTTTTATTTTCTCTTGAGTCCCTGGTTCTCCTATCTTAACAAGAGGCAGATGGTATAATAGAAATAGCTTTAAAGCCAGATGGAGCTGGGTTCACATTGAAGCTAAGCCCTGAATAGCTGTGCGATCTTAATCCCTGAGTCTGATTTTTCTCATCCATAAAATGGGACTAATAATACCCACTTCCCAAGGCCACTGGGAGAATTGAATACGATAACCTAGAAAGTGCCTTCCAGGGGACCCACAGTAGGTGCTCGATAAGTGGCAGGCCTTCAGGGAGGGAGGAGGGAGGAAGAGGAAAGGGCCATTTTGCCAGGTTCCTAAGAGCTCATTTCCATCTCCGTTTCTACACCATCCATCTCCCACGGGGATGCCCTTTTTAAGGCTGCTGAAATGAGTCTCGCCATCCTTTGTTGGGGGGCGTGGGTGCGGGAAGCAAAGAAATGCTCTTGGACTCAGCCTCTCAGCACACCAGCACAGGGTCCCTGGGATAGAGACCCCTGTGGCTGTTCCTTTTGGGAAATCTTCCCAGCCTGAAGGATCTGTCTTCCCCCCACGCCGGCCCCCCTTATAACCAAGGTCTCCCTGCAGACCCCTCCAATGTTAGGCATTGTGTTCAATATATTAGCTCTGCGCCAAGTTGCAGGGGCCACCAAGTACCCAGAGCAAAGGGAAAAGGGATGAGCGTGGTTTCTCCCAGAGTATCCACCTGTGTGAACCAGGTGGAACCGGCACACGTCAGGGATGCTGAGGGCAAACTGAGGCATAAATGATGGGGAGAGGAGGCAAGAAGATTCCCTGGAGGTGGGGGTGGGATGGGAAGAGCCACCACCCAGGGGCACCTCTCCCTGAAGGGCACAAAGGCCAAGAGCCAGTGACTTTGGCTGTACCTGGAGCGCGGGCTGGGCAGGGTGGAGGAGAGCCTATGGCAGCCGCACCACTGTTCCAGTTGGCAGAAAGCCCTTCCCTGAAGACTGTGAGTTTAACCTTTAGCATTCAAGTGTCGGAGCTTAAGTGTCGTTATGAGCAATTCTTCCTGCTGCAGCGTTCCCAGACTGCGGGAAGAGGGGTCGGCAGAAATCCACCCGCTTTCCTTTTTCTTCCCAGACAAAACGAGAGGGAGGGAGACATGCAGAACCAAACACGCAGACACAGGCACTGCTCAAGTCGGGCCCTCGCTAACCCTAAACATCCAGTCCCATCCCCTTGGCCAGTCTTGTTTCTCCAGGCCTGAGTGTCTCCCAGGGGGTCCCCCACTCCCAGCTCCCCTGGGGCTGTGGGGTTCACAACCACCCTCTGGCCCCCCAAGCCTCCGCTGGGAGTGTTGTCTGGGAACACCACCCCTTGCTCTCTGCAGCTGGATTCAGGGCCCCCAACTGCCCCCAGCTTGGTGGCCCGCAGGTTGGGGTTGGGGCACCTGTGTCCTGAAAGAAGCTGGGAAGTCTGGCGTGGGCGGTGGAGAAAGGATGCCGTCGAGCGGCCCGGGGTGGGGAGTGGGATGCAACGGGGACAGGCACTGGGCCTGGGCATCTGAGGCCAAGCGCAAGACGTGCGCCCGCCGCCGCCACGCCCTCTCCTTCCCAGGTGGCTGCCGGCGCCGGGCGTGGTGGTTTTCGGGGCGGGGGGGCGCCCCGCAGGGTAGCTCCAGTTGCTCCGCGTGGGGTCATTTTCCCCCCAGAGCCAGCCGCCGTGCTTTGCGCACACCTGTGAGGGTTGCCCAGGTCCCAGGGCAGCGGTTCTGCGCCGGCTTAAGTTCCCCAGCTGGCCTCTCCAGGGGCCTGAGCGCCCGGGCTTCCTGTCGGGAGCTCGGAGCCGGCGGGAGAATAAAGCTTTCCCGAAATGAGACTGGGTGTGCCGGACTTTAGGGACGCGAGCCCTGGCTCAGTGAACTGTGTGGTCAGTGTCTCGGGAAACTGTCGGGATCCTCGAGGTTGTGGTTCATGGGAAGGAGGGAACAGCGCAAGGTCTCTACCGAGCCCCGGGGGAAGGAGGGCAGCGGTGAAAAGCGTGCGCCCTATGCCCGGGCCAGAGGAAGGTGGCGTCGAATGTCCCTGCTGCCCCACTGGGCCTTGGAATTAAACAGGGAGGTGGTTGCGCCCACAGGGGACCACTGTTTTGCCCGTTGCCCCGGCACAGGCTGGGCCCGCAGGACATCCGCGGGGAGTCCAGCTATAGCCAGAGCCCCCCGGGCCTGGTGTGCACCGGACTCTTCGAAGCCCGTGGGGCCGCGCCGGATTCTCCGCCCGCCGGCCTTAACCAAGCGCCGGCTCCAAATTTCGTGCCATCCGTGTGCAGGAAGATTGGGTTTGCCTTTTTCTCTATTTCTAAGAATAGGAAACAAACGAATTGGAAAATTTTTGCTTTGGAAAAATATCTGTTCGATGTCGTTCGGTGCTTAAATTGTCCTTGGATTTTTTTTTTCCAGCTTCGTTTGAAAAAAAAAAAAAAAAGAAAGTTGATGCGCGTCCCAAACCTTGTTTCTCTTTAAACCGTCCCCTTAGACGTGCAGTCGGTTGCTGCAGATGTTTTCTGGGGCAAAGAGAGTGAAATGGAATGGGAGGGAGGATGAGGGCTGGGACTCTCTCATTTTAAATCCCATTACTGTCTTTGAGGAGAAGCACAAAAAAATCAGGAAAAGATGGTTCGTCCCCCACTGATTTCCCTCACTTCAAAGATTTCCCTCACCCCTTAAATCAGAAATATTATGGCGCTAGGTATTTCTCAAGAAAAAAAATGCACATGTTTCTTCAGAATACGTACACGGTATAGGTCCCTTTTTACATTTCTCAGCAAAAAAAAAAAAAAAAAAAAAAAAAAGGGATATCAGGCACTCAATTCCTTGGCTATTAAACAAGCCTGCAAGAAACGCAGGCATCGGGGGAATGCTCAGCCGCGCATCCCTCCATTAGCTCAAGCTTGCGTGTCTGCGTGTCAACAACGCACGTGCTACCACGGGCACCGACTCCCCACGCCGGCCCTAGAAGGCTCCGAGCAAATGGGTGCCAGGTCCCAGTTACGCGGTCGCCGCCTTGCTCCCCAGGCCGCCGCCCGTGCCTCTCGAGGATCCCTTTTTCTGCCTCCGCCTGGCAAGTCGGAAGCCTCGATCATTCCCCGCCAAGTAGCCCTTGGAATTCCCTAAAGCGCATGTAGCCTGACCGAGGGTCTCTTGTCCTCGAGTTGTTCACTTTGTTACGTTAAGATGAGGTTAGTTCTCTCTCTGCTTCACCCGCCCCAGGCTTTAGATGTAGTGCAAACTTCTGGTACCAGGTCACCAAAAGGGGAGCCAGCGCTCGTCAGTGGTGTGGGCGGTGCGGAACCTAGGAGAGCCACCAGCTCCGAGGCGCCTCCTGCCCCAAGGCTGGAATTCAGATTTCTATTGCAAAGGAGCCGAGGAAACTGGGAATCTGACTCAAACCCTGGAACTGACTAATTGCCCTGCATTTTCACAATGCGCCACGTATTCGAAATGAAGGGCAGGCTTTATCATTTGGAACTCTTTCAAGGACCTGGGCGCTCCAAGTTTGGGGCTAATTCTTTAAAGGTTTTACTTCTGAGAAATAGGGAGAAAAGAATGAAAGAATGAAATATACCCACAATCCATGTACTGGGGATGGCACTCAAGAGTAGGTTGTGGTCTCTTTTGAATCGGGAGTTCAAAAGGAAAAAAAAAAAGTCTGTTCCCTCCCCCTTGCCCCAGGGATGAAACCTCTGTAGATTCTAGCGGCCAATTTGGTTTGATTTCCGCGGTTTGGAGGCTCTGGTGGGGTAAAGGGCGGCGGGGCTCGGAAGACAGACCTCAGCTGCCTCCTGGACCAGCTGGTCCGCTCTTGGCCCTGGAAGCAGAAGCTGAAATCGGGGTGATTCACCCTCACCCTGGCAGCTGGAGAGAGCGTCTGGGGAGCGCGACGCTGAGCCTCTTGTATGTGGACCTCCTAGCTCCCTCCTCTCCCTCTCTACTCTCGGCACCCCCCACCTGCCTACTGTCCCCCAGGGATCTAGTTTCCCTTTCTGTCATTTCGAGCCAGTTCTTTTCCCACCAGAAACTCCTTTTTCTTGGAGTAACTTTCCAAAAGAGCTGTCGTTGTCCTGAAGTCCAACCTTGTGGGGGTGGATCCGGGAAGCCCTTTCTCAATTAAAGCTCCTTCTCTGGGCACCGTGTACATGCCCCTACAGTCCCTAGGACATCACCTGGGCACTGAGACCCACAACTTGGCTCACCCGGCCCAGCGCCAAAACAAAAGGGGACTTCAGTCGCTTTTCTCTTTTCCAGTGAAACGCCTCAGAAACAAATCTGAATTTGGTTTTCTTGCAGGCATGAAATATATTTTCACTAAAGTATTCTTCAGGCTGCCTTAGATGTGGGGGGGGGGAAGCTTTTGACCAAGAATATGGGCAGAAAGCAAGAAGCTGCAAGTAATGGACACCACTGTGTACATCCGCTCTCGACTGTTGAGGTGTGCAACCCGAGTCTGAGGGACTGGTGCCAGCATCCAAAGTCCCCCATTCTGCCAAGAGCGCCCCTGATTTCTACAAACAGGGAGCATTTTCTACCCAGACCTAGCTGCTCACCGTCTGGTGCACGAAGAGCAAACTTTATGATTTGGTGGTTGAGGCTCAGGGCACGGTGGTTTCACCGTAGGACAGAGTTGCGGGTGGAGCAATTCTGGACGCGCCGAAGCACCTCGCCCTGCACCCCTAGGAGAAAGGGGGGAACTGTTCGATTTGTCTGGGGGTCAGGAGGTGGGCTGGGGGGCGCGGGGAGGGAACGGATGTATGGAGCGCCAATTGCCGGTCCAGGCTGCCTCTCTTTCCTGTTTCTCCCTCCCTACCTCATCTTCTGCCATTTCCAGAGGCAGGAGAAAGGTGATCTCGGACTTGACCCCTAAATCACAGCTGCTGGTGGCTGCACCTCGCTCCGGGATGAGCGCAGCCCCTTCCCCGGGCTCGAGCAGCTTAACCCTTTCGTCCCCGCGCGCTCAGGGGCCGACGGCAGCGGCGCCTCTGACCTCGGCACTGCGGTGCAGCCCGCCTCCTCCGCGCGGCACCTTGGATCCCACCAGGAGACCACAAAAGGGCGAGACCGCGGGGCGCTGCAAGCCTGGGGCACGGGCCGGGCGGCCCAGAGCTCTGCCGGGGAGCCGGAGGAAAAGCCGGAGTTAGCGGAACGAAGAGGGATGTTTGGATCGTGTTAACTACCCAGACAGATGCACTTGGGCATGTCTGCATTTATGGAATCCATATGTTGTCGTGGCAAATGAGAGGACAGCAACACGTACATACAATAGACTTAGAATAACAATATACATTCAGAAGGGGACCGCACATTCTTCACCCTGCAACCCTTCTCTTAGATCTAGCTCTGGAGTTGTACGGAGAGGCGTCCTTTCAACTTCCCCTGCCTCCACACGGGGTTTTCTTTTTCCTTCCTCTTCCCTTTTTTGTTTTTGTGTCCCCAGTCCCCCAGCAGAAGAGAACCCAGGGTCCAGAAGCTAGGCTCTTTGGAAGTGAGATCTCCTAAGATCCCGTCCATCTCCCTTCTCCCTTAAAAAAAGACTGGCCCATCGCATGTTTTAGCCCTTGGAGCAAATAATAGCTGCTCCCATTGAAAACTGACTCTGAAAATTGCAGGGGAGCAGATTCTTAATCAAATTTGCTATCCATACCTTCATCATTAAACCAACATTTCTATGTTATAGTTGCAAAAAAGTAGCTTCAAACAGATCTGGAAACAGAAACCCTCAGCCGGAGAGCACAGCTCTGTACAGTACCTGCATTTATGTACACCTTGTATATTTGTGTGCACATATATTCATGTGCACACAGAGATGCAAAGACATCTAAAGTCATTCAAATGTATATTTATGTACTCATTTATGCATATATCTTTGTGTTTATGTATATATCCATTCATTTGAGCGAGAGCCAGGGAAATATACATATCAATGCAATATTTAGCCTACATTCCACTTTCCCTCCCTACTGTAAATGTCTGAAAAACAGATTGGTCTCAAATTTTCTGTCCTCTTGCCAGCTTAATGAAGGATTTAGATTCTGAATTTCTTGGTGCCTTTTTTCATTTTGTACATAACTAATCCATAGAGATGCTGGATTATCGCCTAAGCATTATTCAATCATATGAGCTTGGTACCTGTCCTCCTTATAACGAATTCACTCAGTAAAATTAGCATAAGTATTTACCAGATTAAGCTGACATTTTCCTATATGGCAACACGAAATACATTTATATCCAGAATTTCCCTCAAATCGCCTATACCACTGGAGAGACTGATTTCCTCCATGCCGTTTTGTATATGATACAAGCTACAAGTTCGCTTCTAGTACTAGTTACATTTTTAAAAGAATATAAATACATAGCATTTAAGTGAGATTTCAACATCTACAAGGAGAAATTGAATTCTGGTACATCTTAAGAAAATAAACTAACAGATTTATGAAGATTCATGAAGACAGATAAAGAGGAAGCACATATACTCCTGAGGGTCTGAGCAATTTTCCTTACCTGACGTATAATGGAAAAATTCAGAATTTACCAGTCTTCTTTCAGTCAGCTACACTTTACACTGACCTGCACTTTGGACTGAAAGGGAAAAAAAAAAAAAAAGATTAACTGTTGCCAATGAAAATTTTAAAATAATAATCAGAAACTGGACAAACTGAAGGTAAAAATATACGTTGGCTACAATAAAGATAAATATTTATTTAATCAACGTAGAAGTTGTGTTTGGGCTGTAGGAATGTTTCATCCTTCCCTTAAAAAAAAAAAAAAAAAAATCAAGAAAGAAAAAAGCCAGAGTCTTTGCAGACTCCTGGAGAGTTCCCATTGTCCAGGGCTATCGAGAGCCCAGAATGGCATTAACCTCACAAAAGACACATTGTGCAGGGGACAAAAAAAAGCCCCTTCTTCTACAATAACTTTTAGCTTTTTTATTTTTAGAAAATGACAAAGGTTTTGCAAGCACTGATTGGTGAAACCTGTAGCAAGCCAGGCTGGACTTGGCTTTATTGATCTACTGTCCCGCGTGGAAAGCAGCCAGGAGAAGTTTGAATGGCAATCCAGATTTGGCTCATAGAGAGGAAACCCCCGATTTTTCTAAATGTATTTTTTTCCTAAATAAAACAGCATTATTCCCAGAGTGAATTCAGAAGGATTAGATGAGGTAACCCTGCAAAATCCTAAACCGGTTTTCTCCTCTTAGTCTTGACTAAGAAGCTGCATGCACTTAAGAGCACTGGAAAATCTCTCAAAATGAAGAATTCCCTTCTAGTCAAACAGATTTCCCGATTAATTCCCCAATTCCTTCTAAAATAAATAATCCAGCTAGGCTGGGACAAAAAATTTTTTTTCTCTAAAAAATAAGCTTTAGTGCGTATTCTCTACCTGATGTTTACAGAGTTCACGAATAATGCCTTCAAAAACATAAATGTTGTTTTTACATTTGTGTGCAGATCACTTAAAGTGCAAATTGCATTTTATTTTATTCCAGACATTGTAATTTCAATGGTACTAGTTCATATTTAGAACTTACATAAATACATACTTGTCATTTAAAAAAAATCTATTGCAGTAGCAGTGACGGTAAGGCTAGGATTTGAAAGGGGGGGAGAAAAAAAGGAGAGAGAGAGAGAGAAAGAGAGAGAGAGAGAGAGAGAGAGAGAGAGAGAGAGTCCTGTTCTTCCTGCGTTTGTTTGCTTGCTTTTTGGAGGTATCATACACCCGCCTAAGTGATGGCTTTGATGTACTGGGAATCGGTACAGTAGCAGGGTCCCTGGTTGCTGTATTTGATTCTAGGGATCTCCTTTGGGCTCTGGTGGGATGTACCGCGCTCCTAGTCTTTATCTGAAACCCATCCTCTCATTTCAAGCCCTTTGGCTTCGAGACTCTGCTCCAAACTCTTGGAGGTAGCTATAAGACTTTTTTTTTCTTTTTCTTTTTTTTCTTTTTCTTTTTTTTGGCATTTAGGGAAGGGGTATGTAATTCCCCACCCCCCCACACACACACTCTAGACCTTTCCTCGCTATTTAAATATATTGGCTTTCTTTCTTACGAATTTAGTCTGAAATTATTTTTCACTGCCTTTATTACATCCCTGCTTTTGATGGCAAAATAGCTTCCTGTGTTTTGAAAACATCTGCTTTCCAGGTTTTACACGAGAAAATTGATTTTACTTTTCTCTTAAGTCCAGAAAGGTAGAAAGTTGGACTTGTTTCCAAGTGCAACTTTTCCTTTTCTTGTCTTTCCTTGAGTTATCCCCTTTCAGTTCTGATTCACTTTCCCCCTTTTACTTCTAATCATCACTCCCCCCTTCCCCTCTCCTTCTAAAGAACCAGAGAAGATTGATTGCATCTTATTTCAGAGGACAAAATTAACATATTATATCTTTTTTCGTCTAGTCTATGGTACGGTTAAAGTTTTCTCCATTTGTCCTCTGATTTGGGGGGGGAGGTAATTTTCCTCCTTTTTAAAAAAATCTCCGATTTGCAATTTAAAGTGGCCTCTATTCTAAGTCTCTGCTGCTTCTCTGCTCTTTCACTTAAATCTTTGCTTTAAGCTGTCCCACTCCATTATTGCCCCCCCCCGTACTCTTCTTTGAAGATGCTCTCTTCCTATTTAATTTAAACATTGCTGCGTCTGCCTAAAAAAGAAAGAAAAAAGAAAGGGGGAAAGAAAAAACAAGAAAGAAAGAAAAGAGAAAAAAGAGAAAGAAAAAAAATCTTTTAAAAAATCTTAGCCAGGTTCCTATTGTTGCTTCTCTGCATTTCACTTCTCGGTGTGTGTGTGTGTGTGTGTGTGTGTGTGTGTGTGTGTGTGTGTGTGTGTGTGTGGTGTGGTGTATGTGTGTGTGTGTGCGCGCGCGCGCGCGTGTGTATGTGTTTTTAATACATGCATAAACTTTTGGTGCCTCTCTCCCTCTTCCTGGGCTCTTCTCCCATCCTCTCTTCCTGCTCTCCTCGCCCAGCTCATCACTTTCCCCTGGTTTTTTTTTTTTTTTTTTTCCCTCCCTTCCTCCCCTCTGCCTCCCTCCACCTCCTCCTTTTCTTTTTTGCTGAATCTTATTGATCCAGAAGGTGGCTAATTAGCCCTTCCCGTCGTGCCTGGGTAATGAAGCACATGCGCACTGAATTAATCACAGCCATTTTTTGCAGGAAACTAATTAGCAGAATAAAGATCCAAAGACTTTTTTTTCTTTTCACTCATCAGCTCCCACTTCCAGCGCGTCCCCTCCGACCGCTGCAGCCGCCGCCGCCGCCGCCTCCTCCTCCTCCTCCTCCCGGCCGCAGCCGCCGCCGCCACCGCCTGCTTTGCATCCCAATTACAGCCTAGAGCCGCTGCCGCCGCCGCCGCCGCTTCTCCTCCGTGGCCCCTGCCCGCTCCGGGGGCTGTAAACTCCCCGCCAACCATGCTGCTCGGCGGCAGCGGCGGCGGCGGCTCCGGCTCCCCGGCTGCGGCCGCCTCCCGCCCCGGGCTCCGCCGAGCGCGCTCCAGCTCCGCCGCCGCCGCCGCCGCCGCCGCCAGCAGCGCGTCCTCCGCCGCCGCCGACCCCCGCCAGCCGCCGCTGCTGCCTTGATGGGCTCCGCGGCCCGAGCGCCTCTTTTCGGGATTAAAAGCGCCGCCAGCTCCCGCCGCCGCCGCCGCCGCCAGCAGCGCCGCTGCAGCCGCCGCCGCCGGAGAAGCAACCGCGTAAGTGGCAACTTTTCCCTCTTTTTTTTTTTTCCCGCCGCCGCCGCCGCCGCCTGCTCCTCCTCCTCCCGCCGCCACCGCCCGGACGCGGGGCTCCTCGGGGCGCCCGGGCTGCTTTGCATGGGGCTCGTCCTGCCCCCTCCCGGCTCCCGCGCCCGGCCGCCGTCGCCCGCGCTCCCCGCGCCCGCGCCCTGCTCGCTCGCTGCGTCCCGCTCGCCTTCCCCCTGCGCCAAACTTTCTCTTTCTCTTCTTCCTCCTCCTCCCGCCGCCGCCGCCGCCGAGCCCGGGCCGCCCCCTCCTCCCCGGCCCCCGCGCCGCCGCCGCCGGCGACCCCCGGGAGGGTGGAGGCGCCCGGGGCGAGGCCCGCGCGGCGAGTTTGGAGGCGCCGCCGGGCAGGGCCGGCCGGGGCGCGGGCCGAGGGCGGGAGGGCGGCCGGGGTCCGGGCGCCGAGACAAAGGCGGCGGTCGGTGGGGGGGGGTCCGCGGTGCCGAGCTCCCCCGCCCTCGGCCCCCAACTTTGCCCCACCCCGGGAGGCGCCGGGGCCCCGGGCTGAGCCGCGGCGCGGGGCGCGCACCCGGCCTGGAGCCGTCGCCGCGGCTGCTGCAGCTGGCCGGCCGGCCGGGCGCCTTCCGCGCCAGGGCTCCACTTGCCGGGAACGCGGCCGCCGGGCCGGAGCCCCGGGGTCCGAGAGCGGGCGAGGGGGCGAGGCGGCACCCCGACCTTCTCTACCTGCGCGCCCTCCGCCCTGCCCCACTGGCAGCGCCGCGAGCGCCCTGAGGGGCCTCTGCCCTGGACACTAGGGGCTCCCGGGGGCTCGGGGCTGCGCCGCCGGCCGGGACCAGACCTCGCCTGGCCGGCCTCTCCTTGGCCAGCTGAGTTGAGAGACATCAGATGATTCCTTCTTCTGTTCCCCCCCCCTTGTTTTTTGTTTCTTTCCTTTTCTTTTTTTTCTTTTTCTTCTTTTTTCCCTTTTCTTTCTTTCTTTCTTTTTTTTTTGTTCACGCGAATCTGGGATTGTTTACGTTCCGTTCCCCACTTTCACCCTCGTCCTGTTCCACTCCTCTTTCCCATGTATTTTCCCCATTAGATGCAAAAATCACGTTCCTGAATTTTGCATTATGCATTTTCATGTACATCTTTTTGCATATCTATTGGAGAGTAGAGCTAAGTGTATTTTATGCCGGGTATTTAAATTGTGTGTGGACTCAGTAGGCTGTTTGTGGAGCTGTTGAAAAAATACATTTTACTTTGCAAATTAATCTGTTGCTCAGACTCTGACTTTTGCAAAATGTTGTGCAGTTCCTTCGACTGTGGCAAATTCTTTGATTACAAGTGCTTGCAAAAATCACCCACTCTTAACTTTTCCCCCTTGTTGCTTTGAAGTAGGGTAAATATGACAGTTTTTATTGGTCTCAATTATTGAAACTTGATCTATGGACTATATGGAAGAAGGAGGCTGATTGCCTTTTTCTGGCCTCCAGTTCTAGTGACTTTTAAAAGGGTGTTTGTTAAGTACCTTTGAAGAATATGACATACGGTGATCGCTTGGCTGTAATGCAAATTACAGAACATAAATTTACTTTGGAATTAAAAAAAAAGACTCGAGCCCTTTCAGTGGGGACACTTGAGGATTTATTATGTTTTTTAAAAAATTACTTTTTTCTCCCTAGTTGGGAGAATGGCTAGTTCCAGACCAACTTATTTGGAGGTCTATGGAAAGAGGCTTGGGAAATGGGAGAGGGGAGAAGATTGATCACAATCTGCATAATCGATAGGGCAGCCTGCTGCAATCTTGTACCTACATTTACTGTAAATTTCTACAGTATCTGCAGCGTGGGTGCTCCAGTGCCTTGCTCGGCTTCTTGGAGCAGATTTAGAGGCAGTACAAGCAGAATTTACTGCCAGCCCTCCGGAATAATATAGGGGAAAGCTGCTGGATCGTGTCTCATTTTAAACCTCCTTCATAGTACTGTACATTTTTTTTTTTTTTTGGTGAATCTGTTTACATGTGAGGCTTTCGGGTACTGAACCCCCAAAGTGTAGGTATCCTATAGGTTGGGAGTGGAAAGTATTGGAAGGGGGGTTAGGAGATGGGAATTCATTTATTGAATTACCACTTCGGGGGTCCTCTGCTTATCTTATAATGTGAAATATCTTTAACAAGAGCAAGGAATTTAGAGTGAGGAATATGAGAGAGTAATACACCAGAGACTGAAGCAGTGTGAAAAGTAAGGATTGCTCTGTGTGTGCATGAGAGAGGGAGAGAGAGGGAGAGAGAGAGAATACAGACACTTATAGTCAGGCTTGAAAGCTTGGTGGTAGGTGAATCCATATTTGGAGATGATTTTGAAATAGTCTAGCAAATGGTGCATGAACAGGATTTCGTAAAAAGTGTGTACGGAGTCAGTTTTGAAAGGATTGCCGTTCGGGGAGATGAGGTGTGGGCAGGAAAACCCACTCTAGGCCAGCAGCTTTCCTCTGTCTGTGTGTCTCCTCCCTTCCCCCTCCCTGAGTTCTAGTTTTTAATTACTTAATGCTGAAACGCACAGGGCTTATATAAATATTTGCAAATGCTCTTTCCTATTGATTTCTCTGGATAAACTGCCCTGCTCAGGTCCAGAGAGGAGGCAATTCAGATCTGTGGACTTTTTAAACATACAAAGTCTCTGGAGGAGGGTTGGTCTGTGCACGTGTGCGTTTATGGGTAGAGTTGTAGACGTGAAGATTTTGGGGGGCTGCAAGGAGAGTTCAGTCCCCTCTGGGCTGGAGCTGGCCCCAAGGCCTGGCAGTTCTGACAGATGCGTGTGTGTGTGTGTGTGTGTGTGTGTGTGTGTGTACACTTGTGTACAGGTACGTACTGTGCCGGGGGGGGGGTCTACCCTGGGGGAGTCTGAATGCATATGCACTTACAGCACTTCCCCCCCCCCCCCGCCCCCATTAAATATGGAGCAGTTTTGCAGGGCTCCGTGACTGCCTTCTCCTCAGGGTCACGTTGAGTTCGAATCTGACCCAAGGTGCAGGAATCCTGCAATGGGGAAATAAAAGAATATATAGAATGGGGTCAGGTCAGCTGCTCAGAGGCCAAAACCCCTACAGCTGCTTTGATTTTATTTTTTTGTGTATATTTTAGGCTCCTCCTGCCATGTTACAAATTGGGCCTCCCCCTCTCAGGTGTTTGCTCTGTAGCTTAAAGGCACCAGAGCCTCTGCCTGAGTAGATGTCTGCTTCCAGCAAGAACAGAAAACCCACATACCAAATCCAAAACAAAACAGAGGAAGGAGGGGGAGGAAGAAAACCCCTATTGAGTTCAGGCAAATAAGGTTGGGTCTCCAGATCCGATTACAAAGCAGCTCTGAATATGCAAGACAGCACACAGGACCAGTTATTCCAGTTACAACAAACTATTAAAAAAAGAGAGAGAAAAGAAAAGGCATGTTTAGGTCGTAATTTGTTAGTACAAGGAAAAGAATCCCACATAAAGCTGCCGTTTTCCCCCCTCCCTTTGCTGGCTTCACATAGAATTCACTCACCCTTTTCCGATTTGTCTACTGTATAGGTTCTTTTATTAAAATCTTTGGGTTTAGGAAGATCGCTGCAAGCAACACATTTTCTGTATTTTTTTCCCTTTATCTTAGAGGAGAGTTGGCAGGGGTTCTGTGGTTTGCAGTTACACAATATGTTATCATGTTTTTAATCACTAAATCATTGCAGTGGTTATAGATTTACAGTCTTGGGGTATTACAGCGAAGAGCAGGGCGGCTATATGTATGCTTTTAAATTACACCAATGTAAACTGAGTACAGCAGCTGTGAATATGGTCGGCAGACTTCATCCCTCCTCCACCCCCAAGCATCTTCGTTCTTTTTTTCCCCTCTGTGATTTTTTTTAAATTGTTCAGTTTGCTTTAAAAAAAATCCCCCCTCCTATATTCCCTTTCTCTTCATCCTCCTGCACAAAATATTTTTATTTCAGACTTCTGACACCAGGTAAGTTGGAATTCAAACTCTTGAAATAGGACTTTGGATCAGGGAGTATAGTAATAATAATTTAAAAAGTGGATTTTCTAAGAAATCCTCTTGGTTTTCATACCCATCTCCTGTATAGGGATGGAGGGCGGATTGCACATCGTGAGGCGGGGTGGCCAGAGTGGAGGGAAGGCAGGCTTGTGGCGCTTGCCTGCCTAGAACCTCCAGTGTCCTGTCACTGTGAGCCCACTTTCAGCTTCTGTTTTTCATATTATTATGTAACAGAATCCTTGGCAGCATTAAAAATTCAGTATTACAAGCTGATTGTAATGCTGCCTCATTAGACAGCACTGTCTGGCCTTGTATTAAGTGAAACACAGAGCATGGCTTTTAGATTATAAACACCAATAAATATTAAGGATCAGCAGAGGGGGGAAATAGTCAGCTGGGTTTTTGGCCCCTTCTGGTTTTAAATCCCTTCCCATCTTCTTCCCTTCATCATCCCCTCCCACCCCCACCCCTCCGACCCCGGGCCTTGGTAACTGTCATCTGTTTTCTCGGGATGCTGATGTGTCGACCTTGGTGACATTTTAGGAGGGCTTTTTATAGAGTTATCTTGTATACACAAAAGGTTTGGAAGTTTGTTTTGTTTTGATCTGCAATAAACAGGCCCTTCACTTTGCTGATGTCATTTCCGTTCATATTTGAGTTGTTTATTGTGCTTCTTCGCAGGGCCCTCTCATCCCTACCCCCACCTCGCTTTTCAGCCAGAGTCTGTGGCTGCCTGGGGAAGGGGGAATGCTTTCCTAAGCTGCCAGGTCTGGGTTCAAAGGCTGAGGGTTGCGTGTCACTGCGTCGTCCTAGGGTTCGCCCGCTGGGGAAGATGTTTCTAGCTTCGAATCTGGTTAAGCACTCCGACATCCACTTGCCCTGGTATTTTCATGGCATGCAGTGATTCACCTCAGCTTCCTTTCTTTGAAGCACCCCCCCCCCCGCCCGTGCGCGCGCCCGTGCACGCACACACACACACACGCACACACGCGCACACGCGCACACACACACACACGCGCACACACACACCCCTTGTCTGTGTCTTTAGGACATCCTTATTGCCCACATCTCCATGCAACGCCCCCCCCCAAAAAAAGAAACAACACCTAATCTCGTAATGATGACTTTGATTCAGTTGCAAATCTGAAGCTGGCTTTAGGGACTTCATGCTGTGAAAAAAAGAAAACATTTCCAGGCGTTGCCCCACAGTCTCGCTGCAACCCTGCACCTTCTATCCCTGTTCAGTTTTTTTTTTTCTCCTTTTGCATTTATTTTTCTGTTCCCTGCCTTTTCATAGACGTAAAGGCTATCCTGGTGTTACTAAAAATGACCGTAATGACCAGTGTCTCTTATTTCCATGTGACCCACAATCGGGATACCCCCTCCTCAAAAAAAAAAAAAAAAAAAAAAAGGGTGGGGAGAGGAAGGAGGAAAAACTGAGTGTGTAGACCCCCAAGGCTTTCCTCTAATAGGATGATGGGTTTTAGGTTAAAAAAAATATTATTGTTTTGTTCTTTTAGGTTTAGAAATAATAGGGGGAGAGGGAAAAGCAGTCATTAGGAAGTTCACTGAGCTGCTTTCCAACTAAGACGGGTGAAAAATGAACCTGCATTGACACTTGGCTCCATGTGAAAGCCCCAGTAACCTCTCCCCCCTTCCGTTGCCCTGGGCTTTTGTTCCTGGAGAACGGAGCTAAGGTGCTTTTTCTCCCAGACCAAAGGCGGCAGGCAAGGAGTCCCCTTGTGTGCGCATCGCCTTTAGATGGCCTTCTCATGGTTATTGTCAATGCAGACTCCCCCAAACAATTGCTCCAGGGAGACACAAAAGCAAAAACATTTGTCCTATTTTTTTAACCTCTTTGTTTTAGATTTTTTTTTATCCATTCTTTAAATTTCACAGTTTCTATTTGTCTGCAGAGAGACAAACGGAACAGCATGAAGCAAGCGCATTTTACCATAGGCCTCACTGGCAATTGGAACGGCCTCAATAGAAATCCAGATTCTTAAAACACTGGCTGACTTGGAGGAGATGTGAAATTTCAGCTTGGGGCTCTTAAGTGAGATTAGCACCGATTTCGAACAAAAATGCACTAAAAGGAAAAGATAAGACAATGGGATTCTGGAATCATTTAGGGGAAGTGTGAAAAGGGTCACCTTTTGTTTATCTCTTAGGATCCTACCCCAAGAAGTGGTCGCTTGATGGGAAGGAATTGCAAATCCAAATGCAATTCTTCATTTAAAAAAAGATCTGATTCTGGTTATTGTGTTATTGGTGTATCGTTTCAGTGTTGGTTTTAAAGCACTGGACCGGTGTGGGGACTGCTGGTATGCACTGTGGAACTGATGCTGTGTTGAGAATTTGTTTTTGAAACTACGATTTATATAGAGAGGCCATATCCCCTCCCCCCTTTTCTTTCCTCTCCCGTTTCCTTTTTCCTTTCTTCTCCCTCCAACCCGCTTCCCCTCCAAGAATGTAGTGGTTTGCATCAGGCTGGTGCAGAGGGATGTGTCAGACCGTGGGGATGGCCTGTGAACAGACTAGGAGTCCACCTCTCTTTCCTGGCCCCGAACAAAGCACCTCTCTCCTGTAATGTATGGGCCCTGATTGCAATGTTGTCCTTAAGCATCTGTCTGCCTTTTTATTAAAATTCTCAATTTCAAGGTTTAGAAACACAAATGTAAGAATCCCCCTGGGTATAAAAGTCTTGCATGGCAAATCCTCTTTGCCCTTTCAGAAATAATATTTTTGTTTAAAAAAAAAAAAAGCGCAAGCTCTTTACCTAATGTCTTGAAGCTGTTTTAAGGCAAGGTCTTTGTTTTTGCTTTCCGAAAACTTGGCCTTTGTAACTTAAAATTGAGGAAAGCTCTTCTCTATCACAGTTTTAAAAAAATGGTTCCTCATTTGTGTCTTTTTTAGATGTGTCATTGATAGCTTTAGGGTCTGAGCTGAGGAGGGTGGGGAAGTGAACCACATAAGGTTCCACCTACGATTTGGGGGGTAAAAATTAATCTATGGAATTAGCATTGTAGCGAGAGATGGAGGCCTTGAGGTTTGTGACAGAGAAATGTGAATCAAAACATCTGTTAGGCCTTGGCACACCAGCCTCCAGCGGTTCTGAAGGTGAGTGTGGGCTGTTCTGAGGAAAGCCTGCATTCTGTATCACACCCAGGAGGGCCTGGCCACCCAGTGGTACCAGGCTTCTAAGTATAACTGCCTATAAAGGATGGGGTGAATTCAGGGCATGCAGTGCAGTTCAGCTCCAAATGGATCCTTGCTTATTTCAGGGACTTTTGTTTTTGTTTTGTTTTGTGCCCTCTTCTGGCTTTTTTCTTTGTTAAAGCCTCAGGGTTATTGAAGCGCTAGTTTTAAAATCAACGTGTATGTATAATTTAATAAAAATAGAAGGATCTGAAAGAATACACAAGTCCGCCTCAACCCAGTTGTGCTGTGTAGAGCCCAGGTTTAGCTAGAAGTCAGCAGGCTGACATTCGCTGTCTCTTAGCTCAGAGATCATATTTACCTTTGCTGAAGTGAAAGGAACAGCATTGGCGAGTGAGTGTATATGTGGAGTGAGAGAGAGAGAGAGAGCGCGCGCGCGCCAGAGAGAGAGAGAGAGAGAGCGCGCGCGAGCGGGAGAGAGGGAGAGAGAGAACCAGTTTGGCTCGGATGGGATCTTTGTAATTTACCAGCCAGCTAAGTAAGCATTAGGGGGCTGGCCTCTGGCTTGGAGAGTGGCTAAGGGGAGGAGTGAGGGAAGGGTTAGCATTGCCTGATTTATTTTTAAATATTTATCCTTTTGGCTGTTGCCAGTTACGCTTTCCAGATGAGACGAGACTAGTTATGGAGAGCTGGAAGGAAAGAATTGCCTTTTCTGAGAGTGAGTTTATTTGTCAACAGTTTTCAGGACGGAGAGCGCCGGGCTGTCACTGTTGGGTAGGCCGTGGGTGTCACGTCAGGCAGCTGCCCTGGGAAGAGCTGGGGCCTTTCAGAGCTGGGGGACAGAATTTGTAACATGTATGTCAGAGAAACTGTTGATTCCATATGGAAGTGCAAAAGTTGCAAATCCCCTCTGAAAAGGTATTGTTTTGATTAGCGATGGAAAGAAGTTTTGGTCGAGGTAACACACCCGCTTTTGGCTTTTGTGTGATCCTTTATATTCCTGATGATCCAGAGGCCACAGATTACCGGCCTGTGGATTACCTGTTAAATTTGTGTCTGTAACAAAGGCAAGCTTGACCAGGCCTCACTGTGTCTGTAGCTGGTGTCCGATTAAGATAAAGGAAAGGGACTCAGGGTCACGCTCAGCTCTACTTGTCAGGACTCTTGAGGTGCAGCAGGCAGATGCAAGTGTCTGCCCCTTGGGACAGGCAGTTTCAGGACAGACCCCCTCAGGGCCTTCTGCCCACAACCTCCACATACTTCCAGGTTGCTTTGAAGCTGGCTCTTTGGGCTTTCTAGCTTTCATTGTATTGAAAATATTTATCTGTTGGCCCACCAGGTTCATGATGTCACCAGATTAGGTTTTCCCCTGTTAATAAAAGTTAAGACAAAGCAGCAAAATTCGATTTTCTGGGAGTATAAACATTTTCATATTGTCATTAATTTATCTGCTGGGCTGTGGGTTGCTTCCAGGCAGGAATGGGGGCCTACAGTCTTCATTCTCGTGAAGACGTTTCCAGAGACATCTCTGAGTCGTGTGTGCCACGTTACTTGCCTTATTGCTAGCGTCATCATCTACGTGTATTATTCATAGTTACTTTTTCAATTAAATTATTCATTAGTTTTCTTTAAGGTGTTCTCGACTCATGTGGCTAACATAAATAATAGTGTTTTGAAAACACCACCTGTTCTTGGGCCTTAAGTCAGGCGGTCTGGAAACAGCTCTGCAGTGGCCATACTCTGGTTTACAAAATCATCCTCCACTTTCCTTTTCCTATCTTCACCCCCCCCCACCCCGTCACTCTCTCATGTGTGACAGAATGTGGCTTGTGTTCTCCTTTGTCCCTAATCGGACATGATTCCCTAGAGGCAGTCTTTTCTCCCCGGGCCCTAGCTGGAAAAAAAATTTTTTTTGGAGTCTCTTTTTTGGACTAAAATGTAGAGAGGGATTGTCCTTCCCCAACAGGTAAGATAGTTATGTTAATCTGAACCCGAATTATATTGTGCAAAATGCCTTCTAGTTTTCATCATCCTTTTCTCCTGCATCAGTGTGTGCTTAATGCTAATACGATTCCATACATACAGCTCTTCGCCTCGTGAGCTTATTATATTT
The DNA here is from genome assembly GCF_937001465.1 of Orcinus orca. NCBI lineage: Eukaryota > Metazoa > Chordata > Mammalia > Artiodactyla > Delphinidae > Orcinus > Orcinus orca. The sequence goes on along the minus strand of NC_064578.1, from coordinate 15,788,116 downwards.
CTAACACTTGCACGGTTCATTATTGTGCAGTCAGAAAGGACTCTCAAGGCTCTGGGGCCAGCCTGGGTGGGTGGCTTTCAGAAAGGGTAAAAGCAGGTGCCTTTCTGTGCTGAGAATCGGGAGTAAATTCAGACGGAGCGTGGGATTCTGGCAGGGAGGACAGGGGACTTCCGGTGAGATTTCTGTGGCGCTGTCTTTTCATATCAGAAAGGAGAAGGTGAACCTGGGGAGATACAAAAGTGTCCAGCGATTACTTTGACCACCTGGGGTAGCCGCATTAAATTTGACCCGGGGGGTAGAATCTTCCTACGCAGGGCATGAGCTGTGCGTTATCTGTGGCTTCTTAAGGCATCTTGTTTAAGACCCTAAGGTTAACTGCAGACTGCGACTTTTCTTCCTCTCTTTATGTCTCTTTTTTCCTTTTTTCTCCCAAGAAAAACTCTATCCTTAAACTCTCAGTGGAGAGCAGGGGATGTTTTTATAAGTTTCTGCAGCTGAAAAACAGAAGTGCTTTGTAAAGCAGTTAATAGGATGGGTGTGTGTTTCAAATAAATTCCTGTCCACATTGGCTAATGTCCCCATGCTAGAGTGGCCTGGCTGTGACGTGGCTGGGGCCCAGAGACCGATGGCTTCTGTTCGGAGGCCCCCGGCTCCTTCTTGTGGCCGAGGGCATGTCCCTTTCTTCTCGCCGTTTTCTAGGCCGGCCCCTGACTTTTGATGAGTGAGGGGTCAGCGCCTGGGGAGGACCGTGCTTTGTTCCCGCCGGGCCGGTTCTCCGCGCGGCGCAGGCCGAGCCGCCCGGGGCTCAGGTCCCCGGGCGCGAGGTTCGGCCTGCCCGGAGGCCCGTGCCCGGAGCGCGGCCGAGTGCTTGGGCCTCGCGCGCCCGTGTGTGTCCCCGTGTTCCCGCGGGCGCGGCTGCCGCCGAGCACCCGGCCTGCGCCCGGCACGACTGTAGATGTCAGGCTTTGCCCGGGGAGCGGAGCGGCGGCGGGGCTGTGAGTTTCAAATTAACCTTCCGCTTTGTTGCTGTGTAATGTGGATCCCCGAAGGCCCCCCGCCCCGCCCGCCCCCCTTCCCCGGGCGGTGCGCGCTGCAAACTGCGAGTTGAGCTTCATTTACATAAAGCGATTCCGGGCGGGCGGGCGGCCGAGCCGGCAGCGGGCAGGCCGGCGACCGGGACGCGAGCGCCGCGCCCCGTGGGTGAATCTCCGCCGCGCGCCCGGGGACCCTCCCTCCCGGGGAGGGGCGGCTGCCAGCCCGGGCCGCCACCATGAGCCCCGCTCCCCTGCCCCGGGCCCCCCCGCACCCAGCCAGAGCCACCTCGGAGCCCCGGGGGCAGCGGGAGGTGGGGAAAAGGCCGCCTGGGGTGGGTAAGTTCGGGGCTCGGGTGCCGCTGGAGTTTCCCATTGTCGCGCCTGCCTCGGCCCCCGGACCCGCGAGTGCCTCCTCCCTCCGGAGGTGTGCGGAGCCTTTGTGTGCCAGGTGAGTGCAGTCTCCCTCCCCCGCCCGCCCTCCGGGTCCGCGCAGCCGGCCTGGAGCTGCGGGCAGGTGTTGCGAGTCTTGGCTGAACTTCCCATTCTCTTGGGGCATGTGGGGGAAGGGCAGGCTGGATGCACCTGAACTACTAGGACTCCAATTGGAACCGACCTGGGGCGAGAGCCTCTGAATTCTGCTGGGCACAGAGTACAAACCTTCCTCCTTCCCTCCCTTCCTTCCATCTTTCCTCCCCACCCCACCCCCCCTCCGGCCTTCCTTATTTTGCTTTTGGATTAGTTCCTGCCTTCTGAATATTTTCGGTGCTGGTGTCATTTAGAAGTTTGAGTTCCTCCGCCTAAAAATGCACCCTTTTCATCGCGAGAGAAGTCACTGGCCAGTTGGAAACAATGTGAAGAACGGGGTTATTGGGGAGTAATTAAAGGGAGAATCAGAGTTTGGGAGCTGGAAAACACCTTTGGAGATCGACTTGTCCACCCTCAACTTTGAGTCTGTTGGCACTCTGGAAAAACAGAGCAGCGTTCATTTCCGTGGGGAGGGGGGTGGGCAAGAGGGAGAGCTGAGATGTTTGCCCTGTTAAAAGAAGAGGAAGGCCCAAGTTAGGTCAGTAGCAGAAAAAAAAGTAATCATGGCAGGCTAGAGGGAAAAGAACTTTCTGGAAAATGGTCCTTTCTGCTTTGGATATACCTGTGTTATAATGATGGGAAAATGCCTAGAGGGCAAAGATCACAGCCCATGCCTGGTGTAGTCCAAGAGTGTGTTGCCTGGCACAGTGGTGCACGGTATATAAACTGGTTTAAATGAAACTGGCTAGCAGGTGAATCCAAGAGGGTCCTCCCCCCTCCCCCCGCCCTACATTTGTGTCCTTTAACTGGCCTTGAGGACTCTAAAAGCCACTGACAGATAACCTCGGAGAGGACAGTTGGCCCCACTTGGGCACAGGGAGAAGGCCTCTCCCTCAGGCTGGGGCCTGCGTGGTGGAATGCATCACGGCAAAGCGGGGAAAACAACCTTAAGCCTTGAAGGTAGATAGTGAGAAAGTTACAGGTCATCCTATTTCATTCCCATGCTTTGAGATCCTTGGGGAAAGGTCACTAAATAAATAGAGTATAATTTAGAGCTCCTGCTAGCTGAGGAACTTCGTTTCTTTGCCGTCGAGCAGCAGGTGTGTTTGTGGAGTTGGCCCCTGGGGTCCCCTCATTCCTAAATTCAGGAGGTGTCAAACCTTCATGTTCTTTTAATGGCTGTGGTTTCTGGATAGGTTTCAAGGGGAAACCCTAAAAATCACGAGCTCCAGTAGGCTGGGCTGGAGAGGGAAGCCTGAGTGAGAGGGCAGAGACTACATTGGAGAGGAAAACATACACCTTCCAGGGTAACCTGATCAAGAAAAGCCGAGGCCAGGAACACAGGCCTGTTCCTTGTTAGCAGAACAGCCACTAGCGGCATGAGATTCTGATTCCTTCTTGTTACCCAACCCAGAAAGCAATTAGGGAACAGAGGTGGCGGAATGTGAGGGAAGTCAGGAGACTGGGGTTCTAAATAATTTAAGGGTTTCAAGAATAGGGTCATTGGAGAGAGGTACATACCTGGATGTTTGCACACCTGTATTTGTGTTCATTCTCTTTTGTGGAGACCTCGAAGGCCCCCTTTCAGAGGCATGTGGCTATGAAGGCCAAGAGAAACTTTTCCTCTCCCCTTTCCTTAAATTACAGGACTAAGGAGATTGTCTGCGTTTGGTTTCCAGCATGTTTTCAGAGAGCGTGTAAGTGCCTCTCAGAATGGGCTAGGGTCACACTTTGTTCTTTTATTTAATTACACAAGTATTATTTAACAACATGGGGCAGATGCAGAAGCAAGCACTTTTACACTTTAAAATCAGTCCTTTTGGAATCACAAGGAATTAAGTGACTTGGAGACCTTCTGTCTTGATGACATGGGTCACCTCCCTTTGCCAACTCTCTTTTGAAATGGCTGCATTTTCTATTGGATAGAGCTGCTATTTTCCAGTTCTCTGGAGAACAGTTTTGATTGACAGGGGACTATTGAGAAACACTTGCTAACTCTTCCAAAATAGAAAAAAATCTGAGCTGCTTCCCCAGCCACCTGAAACTTTAATTTTGGTTTTTCCCTTAAATCTTTTATTTGCACAAATGAATACTCAGGGAGAGTGGAAAGAACCCAAATAAAACAGTATCCTCAGCAGGCCTCTGGCTCTTCCCAACAGGACAATGCCGTGCCTGCCTCCTTGCTGTTTTGGGGTTGGATTTAACTGCTGTATCAGCTCTGTGCCAACTGGACTGCCCAATGGCAAGGCACTAAACTAAGCAAGATTTCGGTTTTCATCATTATGACTTTAACTGATGATTAGTAGACACTCCCAGGACAGCACTGGCTCACCTTGGGTGACCCAAAGGTTGTTAGTTCATTAGAATAAATCCGTGATTGCAGGCTACTAGTAAAATCTTATCTGGGACTGGTGATGATTTAACTTGGTTCCTTCAGTTCTAGTCACAAGTGGTGTCCAGAGAGCATGTCCTTATTTTCACTGTGTGCTGTTGTTCCTTTTGCACGTTGGGGTTTTTTTGTTGTTTTTTGTTTTGCTTCTGAAGTGTTAAGTGTGAGAGGCTAGACGTACTCCAGGGCCCAAAGCATATCTTTATCTAAGAAATAATTTTTATTGCAGGGTTGCAACAGTCTCATGTTAAGAAGTAAATGTTTAAGTGACTAAGCAACCTTTTATAAAAGGGTACGAACTTGCTGTAAGGGAAAGAAAGTGAACTGTCTTTCCACCCACTCTTTAGAGTAGCTTAGGGTTTGTGTCCTCCTTTTACAGGGGAGGCAGTGGTGATTCTGGCCTGAAGAAACTTGCAAGCTCCGTCTCACACTTCCCTGTATTACAAAGATAATGCACCTGATGCTGAACGTTAGTAACCTCGAGAAGTACAGTATGTGCTGTGGTTTATACTTGCATTTGTTATTAAGATGGTTGCTTGCTCTTAGCCTGGCCCATTTCTGTAGTGCTTGGGCCTGTTGTAATTAACCAGGATAGGGGCGTTACTGTAAAAATACAACGTGAAGGCAGATTCCATTACAGTGAGCTGCAGAGGGCTCTCGAAATGTTCTGGTATGAGATTTTGGTTGTAAGGGTGGTTGTTAGAAATCACAGCAGAGCTCGGAACTACCATCCTCTGTCTGGGTTCGAAGCTGTGGTCAGGGAAATGGAGACCTAGTTTTAATAGAATCCAGATAAGGGAATTCCTTTGCAGGAGCTAATCTCAATCAAATATTAAAAGGTTCCTGTTCTGTTCAAAGCAGTGTCCTGAGTCCTTAGACTGCTCCAATTGAGGAACAAACACACAGAAGCTAAGATTGAGTCAGACTGCCCCAAGGGAGAGACCCAGGCAAAAATCTTGGCTCGTTGGCAAGCCACTCTCAAAATCCAGATTAAGGAGGAAAACTACAAAATCAACAACTGTCAGATTTCTTTTCTATATGATTTAAAGTTGGCTGCCAGATTGTTCTCTTTGAACATGTGTGAACTGACAGTCAGATGTTAGAGGGTTGTTTTGTTTTGTTTTGTTTTGTTTTTAGCTAATAAAGTAAATGACTCTTACATGGACAGGAACTGGGGAATTGACAGCAGTATCGTGCTGAAGCTTCAGAAGCAGTGAGACACCTGAATGCTTTTTTCTGGTTTTCATTCCTTGGGGCAGGGGACAAGGTGGTGAGGACAAGGCAGTGAGTGGTCTAGCAGTGACGGGCGTGTTTCTAGAGAATTCTTTGCCTAAGGAAGGTGGCTTGGCTTACTTGTCACTTTTAAAGGTGATTTTTCGTCAGATGTTTCTGCCCTTCTTTCACCCTTAATTCCTGGAATTTCTTGCTTTTGCAAGGGTAAGGGTGTGAATAAAAATAGGGAAAGAGACATAGAAAGTTTGCTAAGTGGCAAATTTGACTTCATTTCAGAATAAGACTTCTGTGCTGTTGGTTTTAATCCCGGACAGGGCCTCTTAGCAAAATGCCTGGGCTTAATCTGCCTTTTGGGTGAGCCCTTCTCCCTTCCCACAGGAGGGTCGCCATGCAGTCTTGTCAACACGAGGATTAATGCACGGGAGGTTTTGATGTGTACCCCTCCAGAGAGGCCTTAGCTGGCCTCCTGGGGGTGGGGGGGTGTCTTAGGTGATTCAGCTGCTTATTCTTTGAATTTTGGTATTAACACATGTGCCGCCTCCAAGATTTTTCCATCCTCTTCCCTCCCTGAAGTCAGTCTGAGGCTTCCAGGGAAGGGAGGAGTGGGGTATGCAAAACATGTGCTCCCTTCCCACCCGCTGCCCCTTCTGGCTGCTGCAGGTTTGGGACTGAAGCCATCAAACCCCCCTTGCAGGCTGCTCCTCGTGAAGATGGGGAAACCCCCGAGCCCTCTCTCCTATTCTGCTAATCACATAATGGCCTTAAAGGCTTTCTTACATGATTATCTTGTCTTTAATTTTAAGTGGGTCTTTTGGGGCAACAGTTGGGAGTTTGTGGAGTATCTTCTGTCATCTGTAGGTAGACTCTGAACTGGGAAAACTGGCTCCATCGGACGCTGTGAAAAGACGGTGGAATTTTCATCTGCTGCCGATTTCACGCGCTGTCCTGAAAGTGATTTCGGCCACAAACCTTTGATCTGAGAGTGAAACTTGCCCCCCCTCGTGTGCTTCTGGAGGCAGGAGTTGGTGACTGCTCAGACCTCCTACTCTTTGTGTGCGTGAGTGAGTGTGTGTGTGTGTGGGGGGGGGGGGGGTGGGGGTGAGTTAGCCATAGAGCAGGGCTGAACCGCTTGTGGGTCTTTGGTGGTGGGCAGAAAAGCAATGTTGCTGGGTTCTTGGTTGTGCCTGATTTTATCCAGGAATGTGACTGGAGGAGAATTCTGCAGGGAGTCTATTGGTTGAGCTAGATTTTGAATGAGAACTGTTGCCCTTGCACATCTCTGTTGTAGGCTCTGCACTTCCATATGAGAATTCCAGTTCACAGCCAGCTCTCTGTCTTCTTTGAGTCTCCTTAGTGGAGAGGCCAGAGTCAGATGAGCTGAATGAAGACAGGGGGGCTTAATTCGATACTTGAGTTCAGGCCTCATCCGCCCCCCCCCAAAGTCATATATATCCCTGTTCAGATATGGAGTCTCGATTCAGTATGTAAAAAGCTCTTTTCAAGAGTTTAAACTCCTGTAAGCCTATAAAAAGTACATATGTATAGCCATCAGCTTACTTGCTTTCCACACTTACGGTTTCTGAGCGGCCTACTTTGGACAGCTTTTCTCTTCCTGACACGTTTGTCCAGTGAAAATATGCTAAAGAACACGTGTGTGTCTTTTTTCTCCTCCTCAGCAACTTTCCTGTCTTTTTTTTTTTTTCTTTTAAACAGTTTTTCTTAACTGCTCAAGAAACAATGTAAGCCTCTTCCACCATTTCAGGCCCTCTTCCTAAAATGCTCTTTGGCTCAGGGCCTTGGTTCTTAATGTGCATTTGGCTGGTAGGGGGAGTGGTTTTTGCTTTCCCTGTAACATCGCCGTGGTTCCCCGTGCAACATCTGTGTCGTTGCTAAAGCGTCAGGTCAACTTGTGGACGCTTAAAGAAGAGGCCCGTGGATTCAGTGTGTGTTAGAAGGCTGATATCACTGCAAAAGCAGCTTCTTTCAAACCGCTCTTAAAACGTAGTTGCAGGTAAAGGACGGCAGGGGTGAAAATTCCAGGGGTTCCCCCACTTTTTCAAAGAGGAGGTGAAGCTGGTTTTTCCTGCAACAGGTGTGAAACCAGAGGTAGAGGTATCTTTGGGGAAAGCAGAGAACTTTTACACCTTTTGGGAGAGGACTGTCAGTTTATTTTTCGCTTGCTGGGGAATCTAGTGTTTGTCCAGACATTGGAGATATTGTCTGATGAAGGAAATCCTGGTGCAAACTCCTAAGTGTCTGATTGGAGGAGGTGCGACCTTGCTCATTGGTGAAAGAAATTAGATAATTACAAAATACAGCAGGGTAGGGTTCAGGTCAGGATCAGAGTGCCGCTCATGAGTCAGCCCTTGAAATGGGGGTGCTGGTGTCCACACTCTGTTGTCCTGGGAGAAGCAGAGATGAATCAAATGAGCCTGCTTTTTGGGAATTCTGTTCTCCACTCTGCTCCAGTCTGGGACCCCTCTGCTGGGGTCGTAGGCGTAGGGCCTGGCTCTGTTCCAGCCTGACGGAGTGACTGTGGACCCACCATGCAACCTCTCTGAGCCTTATTACTTCCTTTCTCTGTAAAATGGGCAAAATGGGCACCTCACACGTAAAAGTGGGAATGAAATGAAATAGAAAACAAGTCTTCCCGGTGCATAGTTCCCATCCCCATGTCCTTTCCTTTCTGTTTCTTTTGTTCCCGCCGCCGGCCCTGGCTCCCTTGTTTCCCAGCACCCTGGAAGAAAGAAACTAAAAGGTCCAGTGTTTCTTCTGTTCTTCCCTTAGGGGCTGGGAATACAGCCAACTCTTTTTGACATCCTGCAACTGCGATCAGGAGTGAAAGGGTCTGAAATTGACACAGTGTCCCCATCCTCCCCAGCCCTCCCCTCACATGTCCCCCCCCTTCGCCCCCCCCCCCCGCCCCCCAAGCTGGCAGGCGGCCTTCGAAGTGAGCAGCCCACTCAATGACCCACCTAGAGAGGCCTTCCCGGGCTGGCTTGTATATGCTAATAGGCCTGACTTGTCCTGGCTTGTTTGTCGTGATTTGTGGAGGCATTTATATGCAAATACTATCAACTTGCTGAGTTAATTATCATTTCCCCTCCCCCTCCCCCCCCCCCCCCGACCTTCCTGCACAGCCTCCCAGCCTGGCTCCGCGAAAGGGGCTGTTCACATTCATCCCGGAGCTCTTCCTGTCTTGGCCTCCTCCGTCCGCTGCCCTGTCCCCTTCCTGTCCCTGCAGGCCCGCTCACAGCTCCCTCACTGCTCTGCTGCCCGGCGCAGGAACCTCTGTGGTCTGGGCTGGGGAACTGGACATGCCAGTGGCTTGCCCAATTCGGAGCCTCCGCGAGAGGCGTCACCCTGCATGCAGTGCGGGGTCAGGCTCACGTTGCACGGAGCTTTTAAACCCCATTTTCTACCGAGTAGCCTGAAATACAGCTGCCCAGACCCTTCAGCCCTTGAAACTCAGTCCTCAGTCTGGTGAGAAAGTGAATATAGTTTTAACATTATTATCATTACTTTCATTTTCCCACATCGTGAATACCACTGAGACCTGTTCCCAATCCTGAGCCCTGCAGAGAAGCCATTTGGCAAAGGGATGCCCCCCTCCAGCACCCCACCCCTGGAAATCTGAGTATTTAAAGGTGTGGTTTCGTGGACCTCATCTAGTCCTTGCCCGGTTGTGTGTGGGCACGGTTGATATTTGGGTTTGATAATTTTTTGTTGGGGGGTGTCCCTCAGTTCTTCAGGTCAGATGCCAGCAGTGCCCCCCTGCCCCCCAACTCCCAATCACAAATGTCTCCCGGAATTGCCACTGTCTCCTGGGGAGGCAGAATTGCCCCCCCCACCCCCACCCCCAGTTGAGAACCACTGGGATAGACATTGCATTTGCTTCTCTTGGATAAAAAGAGGGCAGATTCCTCCCACCTCCACAAGTTAGACATACTTGTCAGGCATCCTCTGAGATAGTGATTTGACATAGCTGATATCAATATATTGCCATTTGCTTAATTTTATGGTCTTTTTAGCATCTAACAATTAAGACTCTTTCCTTTTAGGGCATGGTCATGGGCTGGTGTTTGAGGTTGTAACATTTTCATCCCCTGGGGGACCAGCCCATAGAAATAGAACCCATATGTAATTGTACACTTTCCAGGCATCACGTTACTAAAAAGTAAAAAGATACAGGCGGAATGAAGTTTAAAATGTCTTTTTTTGCACAACCCACAGTATCCCCACAACATTCTCAGCTCAGCAGTTGGGACTCACCGTTTCCAGAGCTCAGGAGCAGTGTATGGGCAGTGGCTGCCATGTTGGACAGCTCAGCCCTATCTAGGATCATTCTGGTGGCTGCCACCATATTGGACAGCTCAACAATATCTAGGATGATTCATGCCCTTTCCAGCTGTGGGATCAAACCATTTTCTACAGTTCCTGAGTCTGGGAGAAAGTTTTTTTCTTTCCTTAAAAAAAAAAGGCTTTGTGTTTATTCTCTGCAGCGTAGGGCCTTGGCTGCCCAGATGCAGCTGTGTGGAGTGGAGGCCGAGGGAGCGGGGCCTCTAATCTCTAGGGAAGCTCCCCCCGGCCTCCGTGGGGGAGCACCCTGGGCCGGGCCTGGGAGGAGGATAAATAATTCCGAGGGCTCAGTGTACTCTCTCACACCGCACAAACTAATGGTTCGGGTTAATTTTGTGTACAAGGTCCCTTTTGTTGGAGAAGGGGGTGAAAGTCCGCAGCTGTGACCGGAAACAGGGGAAGGGCCTACTGGGATGACCTTGTTTCGGAAAGTCTAAATGGAACACTAATGGCAGAGATCTAAGACGGGTGATGTATGTGTGTGTTTGACTGGGCCTAAAGATAAGGTGAAGAGTATTTTAAAAGTTACTTTTAGTGCAACCTCCCAGATAACCATAGGTGGGAGGCCAGTTACAATTTATGGCGAGCTGGTAGTCAGGCCTGTGCCTTGGCCTCGTTTTATCTTTTGAGTCCAGGCTCTGTAGCTTAACTGGTGGTGCTCTGTTTGTTTATTTTATCTTTTTTTGGACGGGGGAGGGCAGCGGGGGCTGGTCAGGTTTTGCAGTGAAGCTTAGTGGCATTTTTTAATGCACAGAGAGCCGTTCATATTTCTGCTCCTGGGTGCATTGGGACGTGTCACTCCTTGTTGTCCCTAAATAATAACGTCCCCTGGGCGTTGCACTGTAGAGTTTCCAGTAGCCCGGAGTGCAGGCCCACCCCTTGCACGGTGACGCAAGCCTGCCCAAGATGTGACCAGGGCAGGAGGTGTGGAGTCCTTAATATAGCCCCGAGCCCCAGGTTTCTTTCATCTCTGAGGTCAGTCAGCCTTTTCCTGTTGCCTCTAGAGTTACTGGGCCGGCGTCACTGGGCCGGCCAGCACACCCCGGCACGCTTTGCTAGTGAACAGGGCGGCTTTGGGTGGCGAGTTCCTGGCCGTTTCTGGACAGCAGGTGCTCCAGGGGTATCTTCCGACACCCGATGGGATCCCTGCACTGAGCCATTCCCTCAGCGCTCCCTTTCTTAGAACTTAAAGAGATCCCAAAGTTTACGAAGTCCCCACGACTGGATGCTCTCCTTTCTACCCCAGTATCCCAAGGAAGGACCTTGAAACTGCTCCCAAGCTTTGTTCTTGGAAAATGTATGATCTTGAGCTCGCGGGCACTGTGCTCCCCACGATGCATTTTATGATCGGGTTGCAGTATTTGCAGCAAAATCTTGCTTATTTATTATTTGCACTTTGACTAGGTACAGATTTCTTTGGGGGGGGGTTCTTTCCTGAGGGGCGACAAGGATAAAATAGGAAGTTCTTCTGAGTTTTGGACCTATCTACAAAAATAACCTCTTGATTGGTAGATTGGAGTAGGTTTGTGGATAACTTTTTTTTTTCTGAGGGTGGGTGATGCGGTCTAAGGTTCCTTCAGACTTTTCATGTTACCAGTCCCGTAAGCCACTGCCATCTGCTCTAAAATTTTTATTTTTTCATTTTAAATCCTTAAAGACAAAGGGACCTGGAAGCTCAGACCTGTCCTGCCACATTCCTGAGTAATTTGGTTTTGATTAACCCAAGGAGAAAAGTTGGTTTCTCCTAGCGACCGAGGGGATCAAAGCACCAGGAGGGGCAGTTCTAATACACGCCGTCCCCCCCCTTCTCACTCCCCCTCCCTGGGTGTTTCAACCTTCCCCCTCTTTAGAAAGCTTGAGCAGCAGTTATTTCCACTTTCTGACTCTCAGAGAAGTGGAAGTGTGTCACAGAGCTTTGGATGGACAGACTGGGGAGAAATAGCCCCCCCCCATTCCTTTCTTCCTAAACTCCTTTTCCCCCCACAAAGCTGCAAAGCACATTCCTGTGCTAATCCTGCTGCTGGAGGAATGCAAATGGCTGTAATTGTGTGCCCCAGGATGGGCCTTCCGCATCTGTGCAGCTTTTCTTCTTTGAGGAGGTGGCTAAAAAGTTCATTTACATGGAAAATGAGACTGGCCTGTGATCCCTTGTGGTAGGATGGGCACCGTCTCATAGGAGAGGGGCCATGTCTGTGTCCTCTGCCCCTTGCTCCCCTTCCCTTCCCATTTTATAGTGTGTGTATGTGAGGCTGGGGTTGCGGCTGGGTACCAGCCTCCTGCTGGGCATATTTTATGGGAAGGGCAGTTACAAGAGAGAACTCTGCTCTCCATAGTGAGAAATCCAGCTGGAGGAGGAGACAAGCCTTGTATTAAACCACAATAAACAACTTTGTATTATTTTTCAAATCAGATGATTGGTCTTAGACGTTAACTGATAACATTTTGAAAGAGGGTGTGTCACTCCACTGGCCTTGTCCAGCTTCTGATGCACGTCTGACCTTCTACCTCCCCCTCCCCCCGAGCCATTGCCAAATTGCAAGTGTAAGTGATTTGGATACTAAGATTTTTCAGCACAATTACAGTTAGACTCACTTGGGAGTCTGTACGTTGTAGCTTTAGTGGGGTGATGTTCAAAATCGACAGGAAAATTCTGTCTCAGTCCTATTCAAGAACACTTCACTCCTGGCTGAGTTTGAAGTTGAAAGACAGACTGAGTTTCCAGAATAGCACCATCCAATAGAAATACAGTACAGGAGTTCCATATATAATTTAAAATTTTCTAGTATACACATTAAAAATATTAAAAAGAAACCGGTGACATTAATTTTATTTATATTTTCTGTAGCCCACTATATCTGAAATCATTTTAACATGTAATCAATATAAAGAAAACTATGAATGAGACATTTCGCATCCTTAAAAAAAATCCCACATGTATTTTATACTTAAAACATATCTCATTTCGGACTAGCCCCCTTTCCTCGACTAAGTATTCCTGAGGGGCTCGTGGCTACCTGTCGACAGGGCAGGGCTGGCATTTCAGGATGCTGCCCTGAGCTCTTCTGAGGCATTCGATGGATGGAGCTGAGTCACCCACCGTCTCTTGTGACCAGCTGCTTCCATTTACTGGGGTTCAGGGGTACAGGCTGCATCTACACAGTTTCTTCTGTAAAAATCGCCCAAGTCTGCTGACATCCTTATGGGATTGTTAGGAGGCAAAAAATGTGATGCTGCTGTGCAAGTGTTTTTTAAACTGCTTCTTGACACGCAGGTGGGAGGAGGAAATATCCACCTGGCTTTGAAGGCCATTCCAAACAAAGAACAGCATAGTGGCAGCAAGTGGCCCCAACCCCGTGGGAGAGGGCAGGACAGCCTTCATTTGTGTGAGTTCTGGTGGGTTTCTTACAACAGTCTTATTGCTTTATGCGTCACCCCTTGCTTTTGTGTGCCCTCAGAGTGGCATGGCTGCAGGGAGCTTCTGGAAACCATCCGTTCCACCCTGTCCGTGGTGGCTTACTAGTCTGTGGTGGGACGGGGACCTTGGACGTGTGGGTAATCAGTGCACTGTCCTCTCTGACATCACACAGGCTTCCTGGTTGGTTGACCTGGGCCGATGTGGTGTGTTGCTTGGAGAGGCCTGTCTTTTGGAGGCTCCCGTGCTGCCTAGGCGCTGTTGTTGCTGGTCCCCAATCCCAACAAGAGACCCCTTCTCTTCTTCCCTTACTGTTTATTCGAATTTCTGATTTTTCACATTATCTTCATGCCACACAGTGGAGCCCTCTTTCACTCTCCAGGGCCAGTGGTCTTCTCTGGTTGGAGGTGGAGAAAGAGGGAGGCAAAGGGTGATAAGGAAAAATCAGAAACCGCCTTGCACATGAGGATAAGGGAAGGGATATGACAGAGGCAAGAAGTTCCACCCTAGACTTTTTTTTTTTTAAGGCTGTTCATACGTTTCTCTTGTTCGCTCCTGAAGGGACTTCTCAAAGTTGGAGGACTTAAGTCCTACTGACATTACAGCCCTGATGAGTAAAACAGCAAGGATGGCTTTCCCCTGGCTTCTGCTGGCAGAGAGAGCAGCTGTAAGCCTGTCCCACAGAGGATGCGCCTTCTTGCTGAGCGGCGGCTAAGTGCTGGGGTTTTCTCACTATTGATCTCAGCGTTCCTTAGTCGATGCGTGTGATAAGAACAATCTTCCTTCACCATCGCTGTGCCCAGGGCACACAGCCAGCCTCGGCCAATCCGAGGCCCTCCTCCGGGAGGACAGTGGGAGGTGTGCCCCTGCTAAGCTGAGAGGCGGGTGTGGGTTTGGGGTTTTAGGGAAGGAGGTGTCTAATTCCCTCAACGGGCCGGCCTCCTGTGCAGGCAGGAAGAAACCTGTGAAAGTGTGAGGTTGTGTGGCCCCGGCGCCAGCCTCTGCTGGAGCTGGAGGAGTGCAGTGGTCTGACCCTGGGTGAAAAGTTCAAATCTGCATTTAAAAGGAGTGCCAGGTCCGCCCCACCCTTTTTTACCCCCAGTCAAGTTGAAACTGTATGTGTTTTAGAGGATATGGTCAGTCCTCGCGCCGGGACATCGGTCAGCTCCTGGTTCACTTCTGCCACAGCCCCATGATGCGGGAAGCTGTGTGTGTGTGTGGGAGGGTCTCTTCTAAGATGTCGTTCTTGGGTAACAATGATTGTTGAGGGACACTACCCCCGACTGGGCGCCTGGGGGAGTCGGAAGTTTGTACCTTGGTCTGACGCTGGGTGTTTAACCCCTTTCCCCATGTGCTCGTGGCAAGGCCTTTCCTTTTCTGACCTCCTCCCTCCAGGGCCACTGTGGGTGGTGTGGAGGCGCTGGCAGGCCTCGGGGAGGGGAGAGGCAAGGTGACGTCTGGTGGCCACGGTCCCCTCTCCAGGGAGGCGCTGCTCCCTGTCTTGGCCTTGTGGTTTAAAATGCTCTGCTGGGCCCGACTGGGGCAAGTCGGCCAGCCCCCTTCTCCTCTGTGCCCATTGGCAGTCCTGAGCAAGGGAAGCCCTGTACTTTTCTGGAAGCTTCTATGGCCTCAGTGGGTGGAATCAAAGTGGGGCCGCACGGGGTCAAGGAGGGCGCGGGCCTGGGGGTGGGGAGGAACAGGGGTGGTGGGGTGGGAAGGGGAGCCTGGCCTCCACCGGTCTTCAGTCCAGGAGAAGTGACAGAAATGCCGTGGCAGCCTTCTTCCCTCCTCCTCCCCCATCCTGCTCCCCCGCACAGAGGGGGGTCTGGTCACAGCCGCCCGGAAACCCCTGCACTCGGGCCCTGATCTGTTTACTCGAGCATTAGGTGAATGTAAACAGTTCAACCTCTCCGATTTTATATCCCTAAAGGGTCTGAGTGTGAATACAAATGGGTATTAGGCCCCTGCGGTTTCAATGACTGTCCCCACCCACTCCCTTGCTAACTAGCAGGTCTTTAACCTGCCCAGAGGAAGATAAGGTCCTCTGCAAAACCCAGGGCTCCGGGCGCCTCCTTTTTCTTGTCTTTTTGGTTTTGAATGCTGAGATTGAAAGAGTGGTTTTGGGAGGCCTCCATCTGTAAGACTGAATGTTGAAGAGAGCAGAGAGAAGGGCTTCTGTTAAGGGGAAGTCTAGTTATTTTGATCTCTTATTTGGGGAGGAAGAGAAGTTTTCTGCGTTCCCGCTACTTTGTCAAAAGCACTTGTGAATGTTGACTCTTTGGTTAAAGTAATACTTTCGCACCAATCAGGTGGTATCGTATATCTCTGTTTCATTCTTTCTGAATCTTTTTTCTTATTTAAAGCATAGTTGGGAACTTAGGCTTTTGGAAACTCCTCCCTGTAAGAATGGTGGTCTCTAGGGAAGGATCTTTTGGGTCGGTTTAACACATCTTATTTTCTCCCCTACTGGGGTGGCACACATACATTTTTGTTTTCTTCAGGAGATCATGGGAACTCAAAGTCTTGAGGGTCATGCCAGGTCACTTTACCCACAAGGTTCTAGAATATACATTCTGTTAGGGAGCTGGCATTCCTTCTGAAATCCCAGCACCTTCACTCCCCCACTCCTGACTTCTCCCACTCTACTCCCCCTGCCCCACCCCGTTCCTATAAGGGGCTCCCTTCTTTGCAACCAGAGGACCGTCGTGACCCACAGAGGAAGGAGCAGAACGTCCCCCCAACCCCCACCTCGTACGTTTGCGTTCTGGTTCATGCGTTCAAGGCCCGGGCAGTTCTGTTCCTGCGGTGGCGCTGAGTCCAGTCACGCCATCACAGGGGCATTTTAATTAGCAGTGCCTTAGTCATTAGTGAGTTATTGTTTTTGTCTGGAAACACTTAAGTACTGTTTACTTGATGTCTCAACGAAATGCAAAACAGCAATTAAGCAGAAATTTGTTGTATGAGGCAGGAGCCAAAATGGATTGTCAAAAGCAGGTCGTGGTTCCTCCAAACCAAGTAAAATCGCTCTTCCCTTTGGCATCCTGGTGAGTGGAATGCTCCAAGCCCTGTCTTCAAGACCTGCCGCCTGGAGCTATCTGATAGAAACACTCCGGAACTCGTGTCTTCCTGTGTCCTCCCTTCATTGGTGTGGGTAGTTAGGTTTGGTGAAGTGTTAACGGTTACCTTTTTCTTCCCTGGCATTTTTGTCCATTACCTGGGATATTTCAAAACCCTTTCCAATGAAGATTATTATTCGTGAAAACTTGCATATCCTTGTGTGGTGGTTGATGGAACTTGAGTCTGTTTTCTCTATGCTTCTTGAGACCAAGTGCCACTGTTAGTCTGATAGATACTTCGCGACCCCTTGAGAGGGTTGGGATGCTGGGATAGATATCCCTTTTACGTAAGCAAATCTTTTTTATAGATTGGTGAAAAAGAAGCTAAAATGAAGAATTCTGGCTAAGGCGGAGCTGGATAGGCACTAGAATGAAAAGAAAACAGGTGCGTGTGAGTTGCCTGCAACCTGGGCAAGAATCATCGACCCCAAAGGGAGGAGTAGCTCCTTGCGGAGACAAACAAATAGACAAATGGCCTCTGCTTTGGTAGGATTCCCGCCCCCCAGAATCCAAGGTTCATGGAAAATGGAATCATGTGAGAAGGCTGAGGGGCCATCTCGGGGGTCAAGTTAACTCTAAATCACATCATCCTGGCTTCCATTCCAGGAGACAGGTTGATGTAGAAACTCTTGGTACCAAGTTCGTCATTGGGGACCCCAGTTTCTAACTGCTCGGGCTCTTGTCACTCCCTGTCTCTCTCTCTCTTTCTCTTTTTTTCTTCTTTTCCCTTCAAACAATATCTTCTGACTTCCAGATTTCTGATAAATTGATAAGAGGCATTGCGTGAGTCAATAGAGCTGTAGACACTTTGCCAATATAACCCCGGCTCTATTGATCTGCCAGTAAATTAAAGTCTTACTTAGAGGCTGCCGATATTTCTAATCTCCTGCCTCACCAATTACATCCTCCCAGCTACCTGGAAAGGGGACTTGAGCCTTTGAACCTTTATTTGTTGTTGTTGCGAGCGGGGCCGCTGTCCTTCCACGGGCCTGGGGGCGCGTGCCTGCGTATCAGGTGGGAGAAGGGGGACCATGGAGGAAAATGAGCCAACTTAACTCCTTGCCTGGGATGGGTTTTCATGCTACAAGGTTCATTAGTAAAAATTTCTGGAAAACAAACTCTATCGTGGTGGTCATGAACATTTTATCGCAAGTCTGCAGGTCACTCTCACCCTTGACTTTGCCCCAAGTTTGGAGGTAGAGAAACTTGACAGTAGCTGGTGTTGGGGGTCTCCCTGGCACGTTTCCTGGCTCTCTGTCACTTGAAAAAAATGCCGACAGCTTTCCTCTTGGCACTGAGGGAGAGGGAGAGTTAGGATCAAAAGCTGGCTTATTAGTGTTTGTCACTTTTAAAAAATACCCAAGAGTTTGGAAGAGAACAGAGGAGGGGTGCCCAAAATAGGAATGGCTGGAGGTCCACGTATGTTCTTGCTGCTTTTTTGGGTTTTGTTCTGTAGCCGTTTTGCGTTCTCATTGGAGCAGAGGCCCAGGGGAGAGAGAATTCCCTTCTTTGTCCATTGTCACTCTTACCCGTGGTGTCCCCTCTGCCACTCCCCTCTCTGCCTTCTCACTCACTCGTTTGAAGTCAGGTAACAATAACAACTGCTTCAAGCAGTCACCCTGGAACAG
This sequence comes from Orcinus orca, assembly GCF_937001465.1. Taxonomy (NCBI): domain Eukaryota; kingdom Metazoa; phylum Chordata; class Mammalia; order Artiodactyla; family Delphinidae; genus Orcinus; species Orcinus orca. Next base: position 15,770,420 of record NC_064578.1, on the reverse strand, counting down.
TGGGGCTCCTCGAGTTCCCTCCTGGGGTGCCCACTTTCCACGATGGATGGCGGTGGGAGCAGATCATTTGTCTGATAAGTTCTTTCAAGTCCTGTTTATGTGGTTGACTTCGGGAAGAAATCTCCAGGTAAATGCTGTGTTCTCTCGAATACTCCGGAGCAAAAAATCAATGGGAGGGATAATTCCTCCTCAGCACACACTTCTCATGTGTTTCTTCCCCGAGCGGCGCTCAAAAATTTTTTAATGATAAATCCAGTCCTGGAGTCCCATTTCTTCCCCAGCATTCTTCAGGAGGACGCATTAGGAGGTGCCTGGATCCCCTTTAGGAGAAGGAACAGCTCAGACCCCAGGGCCTGGGGGTCTTCCCTCTGCTTACCTCTCCCATGGGAGAGCTGAGAGCTGAGCTAGGGTCAGGTGGTGTGGGAAGCTTAGTCCATCCGCTGGCTGACTTAGGGATGAATGGAAGGTGCACCTGGGGGTCCTGGGGGTCCTGGGGACCCAGGAACTGGGTGTGAGGCGTTAATGGCCTCCCCTTCTGCCAGAGGGTGACTGGACTGGTGGCCCGCTGTGGGGGCGGCAAAGGATCCTGCTTCATGGCTGGTTAGGTCTCCGCGCCCTGGCCTGGAGACGGCCTCTCCATGCGTTCACTTGGCTCCCTTGGGCTGAGTGAGTGAAGAAGATGTTAGACAAGGAGAAACCCCAGGAGGTTGGGATTGACTTTCCCCTTTGTTTGGATTGCATTGTATTGTAGGAGGTGTTTAAATCTTGTTCACACCTGTCGAGGCTGAGGCCTGGCTTTGAGAGCGGTTTGGAACAAGACTTCTGTTGTTGTTGCCGAAAAGGTTTCTAGCTCAGGATAGAGGAACTTTATTGTAGCAACTTGTTAATGTTCAATTAGGCAAATTCTGGGTGCCCCAGGTCAGTGGAAGGGCGTGCTGGCTCTCCCTGGCTGCCCACGGCCCCTGTTGGCAGGGATGGGGCGGGAGACGCAAAGTCTTGTCCACGGGCTCCTCCGGGGGCAACAGGCGGGGCCTTGGCCGAGGCGTCTGAGGTTGGTGGCGGGGACGGGAGCAGGTTGATGCCAGCCCTTCAGCGTAACAGTCTTCTCCTGTCTCTTGGCACTTGCTGGCTCTCCCACCCTTGGGTGTGGCACGAGCTGTGCATCACGCCCAATCCAGCTGTGGGTCGGGAGGAGGGAGGGAGGACCCCAAACCTCATGTGTGGCGGCTCCGGCATCATGCTGTCCCGGGCCGTGGAACCCTGTTATCTTTCAGAACCTGAGCCTGCCTGGCCACATCTGGGTATGTCCTCTGGCTTTGGTCCTGGCGTGATTCCTCTTGAATGACTGTCCCATACCTCGATGGACAGTGTTTTCCAGCTCCTGGTAGACTGAGGTCTTGACTGTGGAAAGGGAAAAACAGGAGCTCATTTCTCTTACGGGAGGTTTTCTTAGAGGTGCTTCCGTTCTGCCTCGTGAACGTGGTGGGCTGGTAGTTGTCTTTTCACAGTGGAGGAAGAGAAGCTGGAGCTTGAAGGGATTGGAGTTGTGCTTCTAAAAAAGGCAAAAAGGTAGACGCCCAGAGGGTCCCTGCTCCATCCTGTCCTCCCCTGGCCCCCTGTCAAGGTGCACCTGGCACCTGGCAGCCGGGAAGGAGGTGGGAGGCGGGCGTGCCTTCCCCACCGTGGTAGGGAGTCTTTTGTGCTGGCGAGGCCAGGCTTTAAAGTATTGGCCCCCGTGGCAGCCTCTTGCCACGCTGTTGAGCAATGAGGAGTGCGGGGCAGCCGGCAGTGTATTAAACACTAGTTGAGCACAGGAGGGGCAGTATATCACAGGAGAGAGATAAGCAAAGTTCTCTGATAGTGGATCAATAAAGGTTAGTGACATCATATCTCAAAGTGAGGGAACCTGCTTTCTGCACAGCCATTTATCAGATCACAGCCTGGAAGGGCCTTAACCCCTTTCTGGCCACATTTCTTCTTACTGAACACAGAGAGACGGAAACTCCTTCTGGGAGCTGGGGGGTCCACTCACCCCGACACTGTATTTAACGACACTGTTAAATTGTGCTGGTTTTGGACATAAACGCCTTCTGCAGTTAGCATATTATTCCTGCACTGGCTTGGGCGTGCCCTGTGCGTTTATGGAAAGTTTCTTAACTTTGAAATTTGTGCACAAGTTCCCGTTAAAAGGCAGTGCTTCTACAGAAGTCTTAAGACTCGGCCAGCGTGTTATGGGTGTGCAGCTGTATTGATGTTGGACACTTGGGGGCTGGAGTTTGTGTTTGGTGCCGGATGGTCAAGCGGTTTCAGTGGACGAGACTATTACAGTTGTAATGAGCCTGAGAATGATTTGTCCTTTTTGCCTGTGGTGTTCTTGATATTTACAAGTTTCCCAGTGGGCTGGGATCGGCAAACTATAAGCCTGCAGGCCAGATCTGACCCAACGCCTGTTTTTATATGGTCTTCGAGCTAAGAATGGTTTTTACCTTTTTAAGTGGTGGGGGGAGTCCAAAAAAGAATGTTATCTCACGACACATGAAATTATGCAAAAATCGTACTTGTGTCCATAAATAACATTTGGAAAACAACCAAGCTTGTTCGTTTACGTGTAGTCTGTGGTGCCTTTCATGCTGCAGTGACAGAGCTGAGCAGTTGCAGCAGAGACTGAACGGCCCACAAAGCCGAAAATATTTACCTAGCTCTTTATGGAAAAAGTTTGCCAATCTCTAGCCTAGCCTCTGATATCAAATCCACTGCTAACTAGCTGTGTGACCTTAGGTAAGTCACTTAACTTCTCTGTTTCATTGGTCTCTGTAATAAAATCTTGTCTCTTGCGTACTCCAGGATGTTCTGAAAGTCAAATGAAAATTGGTGAGAGATGCATTTGAAAAATAGCTGTGTTTGCACGGTATTTATTATTAAATTAGCAGACCCTTCAGCGTGTATATCTATCTAAGACTACTAGGATGTGGGGACTTGCCTTGTGGAAACCTAGCACCTGGCGTGGTAGTTAGAGCTTGTCTCATCCCTGCGTTGTGTTGGGTGAAGTTTGAGTTTCTTTGTCTCTCTGAAAACTTGAAGACATGCATCTTCCCAGAGTGAACATCTTTCGCTTTGCAAGGAAACATCAGTTTTCCTCAGCGACTGCTGAGATTTTTATCCTTAAAGAGTTGGATCACTTTTCTTTCCTTCTCACCGGTGATTTATAGATGGAGAGAGCAGGCCTTTTCCTGTAGGTCTCTGGCTGTTTATCTTTTAGGTTAGGCCCTGACAATATGCTGGCTGGGTTGTTCTCATTGGCCAGGGTGTTCGGGGGCGAGATACCAGTTCCAGGGCCCAGGGCTGGTTGGGGGACGGGGGAGGCCGGAGGTTCCAGCCCAAGGCTAATGGGCTGATGTCCAAGTGGAAAGTGTATTTTCATTGAGGAAGTGTAGGTATTAGTGGAGCCTGGATTACTGTGTGATTGTGCTGTCAATACTGCCGTATTGAGTCTGTGAGAGCCCGCACAATACGGGGAAACACTTAGCTCACTACTGCTGCTTATTGAGAAGCCAATAGCAATTTACTTGCTGACACTTGACATCAAATCCATTCCCAGAGGTGGAGCTCCCGCAAACGACAATGGAGCTCGGCTTATTCCCCGGGCCCTCCCACCTTGGGGGCCGGCGGGGGAGCGATGCGGGGGATGCTCCTGTTTAACTTTCAGAGCTGACGAGACGTTTTCTTCTCTTCCAAATCGCTCTTGTCCGTGTCTTCTTTCAACAAGTGCTTAGTGGTCCCCTCTTCATTCCTCCCTGGGGTGTGAGTTTTCTACATGTGGGAACTGTCTCCCCCTCTTCTTCACAAAAAAGTTGGTTCCTTAAAATGGGTACATGAGGAAATCATATGAGGGAGAGGGCCGAGCAGTGTCGTTAGGAGTTGCGCGGGCATCTGGGGGAAGGCCAGGAGGGTGCCGCGTTGGGGCGTAGAGAGACCCCGTGGTACCCGGGGCAGGGGGCTGGGCCTCCCTGTGCCCACGGGCTTGGTGGGGGGGCTGGGGAGGGGGGCGTGTGACCCCAGAGCTGCTGGGATCCTTCTGTAACTAGTCACGTGGAGTGTGTCTGCAAAGCGTACCGCTGCTTGATTTAGTGTTTTTACATGGCCAAGTCATTTAGATGCCGTCAGACCCCCAGATTCTTCTCCCAATAATCAGCTTGCAAATCAGGGCAACTGGATTCTGGGAGGCATTTGGGGGTGGCCAGCCCACGGCTCCCACTGGCTGTTCTGGCCTCCCTGAACGCCCGTGCCACTGAGTTTTGTCTCTCTGTCCCCATGCCTCGGGGTCCAGCCCAGAGAATTCTGTGTGTCTTACGTGGATCTCTCTGCAGCCGCTTCTTGCTGGTTGGGTGAAGGGAGAATGAGGCTTGTGTTGTGACGGTTGGAGAATCTCAAACCCTATCACCGTCACCGTGGAGGGTGCTGTTGCCTGTGGGTGGGGGAGGGAAAGCAGGGAGAGGAGGCCCAGGCCTGTGGGATAGCGTGAGGCTCTGTGGAGACCGGCCAGTAACTCCCTGGAGTCTGCTGCCTTCACGTGGAAGGTCCCGCCCGTGGGAGGTTGTCCTGCCTCACTCCTTCCTTGTCCCTCCCTTCTCCTACCTTCTTCCCCTGCTCAGCCAGCCTCCTCCTTCCTCTGCCAAAGACTCGGTTATTTCATTCACCTCAAGCAGAGCAGAGCAGCGTGGAAGTGAGATTAGGGGCCTCTTTACCTTTTCTCCAGTGACCTTGATCAGACCCAGCATCTGATGCCGATCAAGGCAGCCTGTGCCTCTGCTCTTGGTGATGCCCCATGCCGGGGACGATGCTATTTAGTTATGATAATGATTTGTTATAGGGTAACTTTGAGAAGATGACGGCACTTAAAGGAGGTCATTCTACCCCGTTTACAGAAAGCTGGTGTCGTTCCCCGCACCCCCCAACCTTGGGCCTGTCCAGAAATGGATGTGTCACTCAGAGCTCTTCTGCCTTCTGTCACCGCCTAGCATAGATGAATTCACATCGCCTTGGACCGACACGATGGTGTGTGTTGTCAGAGCGACCTCCTCCTGGTTGCTCCAGGCTCTGGGATCATCGTAGGTGGGGGCAAAGCAACACGAAGTGCGCCTGGTGGTTTTGAGGTTGTGGACCTGAGCTGTGATTCCACCAAACTTCAGATGCTCACTTTAACCCGCGCCTAAGCCCTGCTTTCTTTAACACAGAGGAACCGTCTTGAAGGATGCCTTAGGGGTCCTTCTCGGTCCAGATTATCATGGGAGGGAGTCCGGAAGGTGCCTGGACCTGGCAGGGGCGGCGGGAAGCGTTCTCATCAGCACGGTGACGTTGCCCCAGTTCCTGGGGGAGGTTGATCTCCATCTGCCTGTTCCCCGGCTGGTGGTCTGGGTGGATTGAAAGGCAGGGGAAGGTCCACGCAGGTGGCCGTCCTGGTTCCTGGCCAGTGTGAAGGTGGGGAGGCCTTGGCTTTGTCCAGGACGGGTTTAAGGCTTAGGATCACGTAGGCGCAGGCTCACACGCCTTGTGGAATTAAGGGTGGGACTTCGTGCATTCATTTTCATCTTCAAGAGACTCTCCCAAGTCTGCAGCTATTACTCTGACACCTGCAGTGAAGACCTGTGTTTTAGTAACATCTGGGGAGTTGTCCTGGTGTGTGCTTATCTCATTTCCACTTGAGTTTCTGGGACTTGGCCCTTTTCTTCAGCCTCATTCCCACAGGCCGAGTCCGGGCCCCATCCCTTTGTGGCTGAACTCCTGCAGGCTCTGAGGAATCTCCCGTCCACCCATCCTCTGCCTCCAGGCAGCCTCTATCTGGAGATTTCAAAGTCGTGCCCTGCAGGCAAAACCTGGCCTAGAGATGAGTTTTGTGCAGCACCTATGGTATTTTAAAAATAGACATATTTCAACATAAAAATCTGGATTCGAACCTTCTCCTGGGAAAAAAAAAGGGGGGGGGATTTGGTACTTCTCGGACCTTGAGGGCAAAAGCCAGCTAGAGCAGTGACTGCCCCTCTTAGAAAGGACGTGTGCCTTTTAGGTCGTCAGGGTGGGTCCCTGCCACAGGTGTACCTTACACCTGGCCAGCTCGCTCACCTCTGTTCCCTGTTGGTCCTTGTAGGTATGTGCTTTCTGGGGTCACTCTGTGTACACATTACCACAGAAACTCTATTGCAGTGGTTCTCAAAGGGGCCGATTTTCCCTTCCCCTCGTCCCAGGGGGACATGTGACAATGTCTGGAGACACTTGTGATTGTCATAACGTGGGGGGAGATGCTACCGGGATCTGGTGGGTGGAGGCCAGGGGTGCGGCTAAGCCTCCTAGAGTGCGCAGGACAGCCTCCCACCCCCATAAAGAACTGTTCAGCCCAAGGCGTCGGTAGTGCCAAGGTCAAGAGACCCTCCCCTCTTTTCTTCCTCTCGTTCTCCTGATCAGGAGCCTACAGTGGCTCCCCGATGCCTGGCATTTTCTACCTCCCTGCAAGGACTTGGGGGCCCTCTGGCCGTGAGCCCAGCCCCTCCCTCTCGGCCCGCTGGCCCCATTGAAGCTCCCAGGGTCGGGGCTGCGCTCCACTGTGAGGCTGCCTCTGGCCTCAGGCTCCTGCCTGCCCTTGACCTTTTGTTCACTTTTTATCAAACGTTTGAGGACGTCTCCAGTGTTCTGGGTGCTGGCGCTCCTGCGGTCGGGGAGGGAACCATCCTTGTCTTCATGGAGCTTATACTCTCTCTGCTCCCTCAGTACGTGTAATTAGTAAGAAAAATGCAGTGTTTCAAAGGAGGTTAAATGCTACGGAGAAGAAGCCGAGCAGGGGAAGAGGGAGTGCCGTGGAGGACAGCGGTTTGCAGGTGAGGAGGGCCTCGGGAGGAGACGACGTGAGAGCAGAGGCTGGAGGGAGTAAGTGATGGAGAGAGTTCTGGACGGGGAGAAGCTCCTTCAGAAACCCTGCGTGGAGCCTCCTGGCGTGTCTGGGGGGCAGCAGGAGGCCCACGCGGCTGGAGTGGGTGTGGGAGGGGGACGGGGTACATCCTCAGAGGCCACTGTGAGGCTTTCCCCTCTGCTCTGAGCCGGGTGGCCGTTTCGGGGTGGATTTGTCCGCAGGAGTGACGTGACCAGGCTGGCACTGGACAGGCTCCCTCTGGCAGCTGTGCTGGGCGGAGGGTGGGAGCACGGAGACCAGAGGGAGATAATTGCAGCCAGCTGGGCAAGATGCGGCTCTGGCCAGGGCCCTCGCGGCGCAGGGGTGCGAGGTGGGGTGTTAGTGTCCTGTGGCTGCCAGAGCGAAGACTCCTAAGCCGAGTGGCTTACAACAGCAGAAGTTTGTTTTTTCACGGTTCTGGAGGCTCCAAGTCTGAGATCAAGGTGTCAGCAGGGCCGTGGCCCCTCTGAAGGCTTAGGCAAGGGTCCTTCCTAGCTTCCACTGGATGCCAGCAGGCCTTGGCATTCCTTGGCTGGTAGCTGAATCCCTCTAATTTCTGCCTCGGTCTTCACATGGCCTTCTTCCCTGTGTGTCCTCTTCCATTCTGAGGGCACCAGTCATTGGATTTGGGACCCACCGTCATCCAGTATGACCTCTACTTAATCATACCTGCAAAGAGCCGATTTCCAAATAAGGACATATTCTGAGGTTCTGGGTGGACATGAAATTTTGAGGGACACTATAGGCGGTCACCGTTTGAATGTATGTTGAAGGTGGGGTGTGGGGCAGGAGAGGCGGAGTCAGGGATGCCTTGAGTGGCTGGAGGGACGGCTGTGAGCTTGGCCGGGCCCCTCGTCCCGGAGCCGGAGCCGCCAGCTCCACCCGCGGGGTTGCATCTTTCCTCGTGGCTCTAAGCCCCATCGATGTTTTATTGAGCTACTACGTGTGCACTCGGAGTCACTGTTTAGGCCCCTGAGTTAGCCACTCAAGTATTAAACTGTTTAATTCTAAATAGAAGGGAGAGGTGTCACATCTGTCTGAGGAAAACGGGAAAGGAATTTAAGAGGCTTCATTTTTCAAAGCCCTGGAGCCTGTGTCCATTCCACTAATCCCCACAGTTGTTCTGTAAGGTATGCAGGGTGGGGACACGTCATCTTTTTTGGAAAAACCGAGAGGCTAAGTGTCTTAAGAGGATCACCTAGCAGTTGGCTCAGATCTGACTTTGAACTCCAGTGGGCAGGCAGGGCATCAAGTGGAAGAGTGTTGGGGGGATGGAGTGGGGGTGGATCGGAGGGAGACGGTCTCTGCTCCCTGCCCCCCGCCTCACCCCAGGATGGCTCAGAATCCAGACAGAGGGAGGCCTCAGAACCACCTGAGTGCATGATGGGGACTCAGCCTCTGAGGGCCTGTATGAGGAAGGGAACCACGAGCTGTACTCCTCCTCTTGAGATGAGCGGGCTTTTCCATAGTTGGCAGAGTGTGTAGAGCAGAAGGACAGATCAAGATGAGCTTCTGGCCAGAAACTATTTCATGTAGGAACCAGACATGCTGCAGGCAATGCTCACGATTGGTTTGTTGGCTGGTGTACAGGCGACCCTACCGGGAGAATGTCTTGTGCTCTCAAAGGCTCTGGTGTTTGAGAAACCAGGGACTGGATTCGTGCTCTGCTTTTCCCTAACTGTGTGGCCTTGGGAAAGTTACTTGGATTCCCTGGGCCTCGATTTCCTTGTGGGCAAAACAGAATTGGTGCTAGTACCCATCTCACAGGTTGTCAGGAGAATGGAACCAAGTGTGCAGGTAGAATGTTTACTGTAGTTCCTGGTGCATAAAGCTATAGGTGTTAATTGTGCAGTTACACTGCACGCTTTTTAATGTTGTCCCCACTTTTAGCTAGATAGAATAAGAAAGAAAAGGACCAATGACCATGCCTGGGACTCCCTAACCTTACCCTTAAACTAGTCAGCATTTAAATGGAAAAATGTCTAGCCCATGTAGGACATTGAAGAATCACTGAGTCGAGCCCAGCGTTGGAGGTCTGAGCTGATCAGTGCCACTTGATTTCAGTTTCGATAACTTTATTGCCGAGTCCTGGTTGACCAGCGCTGCCAAAGTCAGCACGGTGGGTCTGGCCTGGGCGGCTGGTTTCTCGGGTTTATTCCACGTGTTCTACGTTTCCTACTTTCTGTGTGTTGCAGAAGCTGTTCCGTACGGTGAGGCCATTCCTGGCCCTTCCGGGCTGTGTGGGGAATGTTTTTCTTTCCAAATTTAAGATGGAGACCCTTCGTTTTGAAACTCCTTGCGAGAAATCAGAACTGTATCTTTATTTTTTCATAGAATGATAGCAATGTTGGGCCTCTCTATGGTTTCCCTGGGCAGTCTCCCTTGATCTGATCTGAAATTTGGTCCGATCACCAGGGAAATGTTCTTCCAATGTAACGTTTTTGTATGTGGGTCATTATATTTACTTAAACAAACTTTAAAATAAAGTATCCTGACATCTCTGTAGAGTAATCGGGTGCTGGTGCCTCTCGTACTGGTGACCGTGGCCTTTCCCACGTTTCTGGGGTGTCCTCTTTCTTTCTCTTGCATGCTCACCTCTCAGACCGAGAATGTGAAGGGTCCGTGTGAGATGTTGCAGGGCAAAGTGGATTTTGTCTTTCAGTGATGATGAGGAGTGGTCGTAGTCAATTCCCACGGAACGTCCGCGGCTCTTCCGAAAGGTTAAAGAGCTCGGTTTCCGACCCAAGCAGAGCTGGAACGTACATTTTTTTAGAAGTGTTTGTGCCCTGCCAGGAATGGCAGACAGCCCTCTCATTTTTCTTACCAGTGGACTAAACAAATAAGCAGTCCCGGTTGTGGGTAGCTGGAGGGAGAGATCTTGAAAAGGCTGTAGAGAGAGGGGACGGGGTGGGTGAGCCTGAGCGCCATGAGAACCGGGCGCGGGGGCAGGGGGGCGGGGGCAGAGAAATCTCTCTAGGAACTGGGTCAAGCCTTGGGTCCAGCAGTTGCTTCCTGCTAGTAGTGATGACTCACACTCTCCAGGTTCATGTCCTTTAGAGCAGGAAGGTCTGCACAAGGAAATGTTAACCTGAGGGTGCAGATGCAGGCGGTGTGAGCAGTCGCCCGGGGTCAGTTCAGGTTTGGACAGGAAAGTGCTGCCGCCTCCATGCTGCAGTGAGGCTGGGAGGGGCCCGGGGTGGGGGGGTGGGGTCTGGCAGAGGCTTCAGGTGGGCACACTGGTGGGGAAGGGCGGATGTGTGTTTAGGCGTGGTGGGAGGGTGGCAGTGGCCGATCGACCACACAGCTCATGCACACGCGCGCACGTGCGCACACACACGTGCTGGTGCTGATGGAAGATTCCAGGCCCCTCTGGGGCTTAGCGTTGTGCCTGAGGGCCACTTTCCTGGGTCTTTAAAGATCAAGTGGGAGTGAGGCAGACATTTACCGGCTGCATTGGGCCACTTCCCAAGATCAACTGGCCACCAGATCCTTGCCTCATAGGGGTCGCTTTGTAAAGTCACAAGCGGATTGAATCCCAGCTCTGACTGGAGACAGGATGAGAAAGTGCCAGATGCATTACTGTTTTGCTCTCATGTCCAGTGACCGTGTTCAGGACTCCTGGGTGACGCATCTGAAGACATGTAGTTACAAGAGCGTGATCACGTAGAGCGCTAGGTCTCCTGGGTGCGTGTTCCTGGGAAGCTCGGTCAGGGTCTTCGTGGAGCCAGAAACTTGGGCACCAGCGGTAGGGCACAAGCAAAGCTGGAAGCCGAGTTCGTTTGGGGTTGGCTTGAGGAGGATAACCTTGGAATGAGAAGAATTGTAGCTTTGGGGATAAAATCATGGCAGAGGAGGATTGGGGAGTTCAGCGCTTAGAATTTACGGAGACTGGCTTCTGTCTTCAAGGGGAAGAGCGGCTTCAGATTGAGAATGTGACAGCACACACCAAGCGTGGGTTGATTTAGCTCAGGAGGCCCTAAACCCTTCAGTTAAAGAAAATTCTCATCATTTATTGCCTAAAGTCAATTTTTAAAATAAGATGAAAACTCATGAAAATGTAGGTCTTCCCTCCCCAACCCCCTTAAAAAACCCCAGAATTTTCTGGCCAAAATGGGGAAATCCTTCCCAGAAAAGAAGGAAGTAAAAGTAGGGGCAAAAGGAGGGTCCGAAGCACTGGATGGGAGCTCTGTGCTGGCAGCAGGAGTCTTGGCCTGGTGGGCTCATGGCCCACCTCATCCGCAGGCCATAGGGCAGTCCCTGGCACACTGGAGCCACTCGGATATTTGAGCGCATGGGTGGGCCGCTCCCTGGACAGGCTCTGACTGGGGGATGCTAAGCTGGAAAGGCTCTTTGTGCGGGACCACGATTTCTAGCACCCTGGAATCAAAGAAGTCAGCTACATATCAGAGAGCCTCAGGGCGGTGTGTTGAGCAGAAGAGAAGGCAGTCTTGAGACATGAGGGCAGCCGAGCCATAGGTGGGGAGCCCAGGGAAGTGCAGTGGAGAAAAGTATCAGCAAAGCTTTGGTGGCTTGGTGAGGGGAACCTTTGGGATGGGGACAATTTGGAGCACTTTCAGATATTCCTTCTAAGTATTCCTGTGGCCAATGGAGGATATTTCCTGGGACATCTTCTGATACCTGCCTCCCTGAATAAAAACAAAATCAAGACGCCCACCCACACTCCCGTTAATCCCAGCGTAAAAGAACTCAAACCATATCTTGAGATCACAGCTAGTTGCCCATCCAGCCTTTGGTATTCCTTTGTCATTTTTAAAGGCGCTTTAAAGCAAAAGAAGTATTCGTCTAACTCTCTGGGGAGTTGAAATTGGGTAGGGTCCCAAGTGAGCTCATACTGTAGTGGAGAGATTCCGCCCCAGAGCTACCCTGCCCTCGCCAGGGCGTGACCTCACATCCGTGGGCGGCACAGAGAACATGCTCGGTTCACGTAGAGGTTACAGAGTGGCTGTAAATGGACATTCGTATAGAAGAAGAGGAAATTACTGGAGTCAGAGCTCTGGTGCAAGGGCTTTAAAAGAAGGCCATAAATTAGTCATAAGAGCTAAGGAAGATGGGATTCTATTTCTAGGGCTGGTTTATTTTGAGGGGGACATCAGAAGAGGCAGTAGATAAAGAAAGAGAAACTGGTCAAGTAGCATGAAGATTTTGAATCTTGGGCAAATTAGACGCCAGTTTTCCCAGAATTCACCTCTTTTGGACTTTGAATATTCGAAGCTGCATCTTTGTTAAGCAGAGGCTGAATGAGAATCCTTTGTGGAAGACGGGTGAATGTTTTTTTTTTTTGACTACTTCACCTTGTTTCAAGTAGCTCCTTTTACACGTGCACTGAAATCGCATGTTGAAATCCCACTGAGGAAGCCTAGTTACCCTGACCCTAAGCATTATGACACAATACTTCGTGTTACCTGTTAAACAAAAAGGAGATGGGCTAGACTGGGAGAGAGTAGACACCTTGGAGGATTGGGAGAATTAAGTAGTATGTGTGTGTGGAGGGTTAAGTGGAAGGAAGGTCTAACTTGTGATTGAAAGCAAGCCCAGGTAGACTGGAGTAGGAAGACCCTGGTGGGATCCTGCTTTGCAGAGTCAGTGAAGAAGAATGTTCTTTGCGTGGAGGCCACGGTGGATCACAGATGCCTTTCACTGCTCTGCAGCGGGATAGCCTCCACTCCCCACGTGCGGCCGGTCTTTGTGTGGCGCGTTCTTCAAGGCGCCAGGCCTCGATCTGGTCAGCAGTACCTGTGTAGTGTGTACAACCCAGTCCTGGAAAGCTGGCTCCTGCAGAGGTGTTGGGCAGCCGGGGCCGGCCAGCAGCCAGCTTCTGATGTGTTGGCGGCCTGGCTCACGCCTCTCAGGTGCTGGCGAGATGGTGAGATCCAGTGGCCCCAGGCTACCACTGAGGTGGGCAGGACGCCGCCACCTTCCCGAGCCTTCCTCCTCTCTTTGTCTTCATGAGCCCAGTGGGCGCGGGCCTGGGCTTTCCAAGGCTTCACACTGGCTGCCTGGCATCAAGGTGGGACTTCAGGCCGGCCCACTTGTGGGATCCGTTGGGCGAGGTTGGCTTGGCCCGGCTTCTGTCCATTTGATAAAAGGAACTTTGGATCTGGGGATCCTTCCCTGTAGATTTTTTTTTTTGTCCAGTATCTTCTATTAGATAAAATATGGTACACATAGAGTCTTCTTTTAAGTACTGGTTTTCTGTTGTTCTCATGGTTTATTGTGGACATTTATGGATCTCAAATACAGTAGGCTAGGATGGGAGTTTTTTCCTTCTGATGCTAAGATGTTCCACCGAGCGCTGCCCTCAAGTCACAACCCTTGCTTATGGCATCGGGGGCCTTCGGTTCTCAATTTTGGTGATGGAGAAAGAGAGGCTTCAGCTGACTCTTCTTCACGTCCAGAGAGGAAGGTTTTGTGGATCCCAGTGAGGATGACTCGTCCTTGAAGTTCAAGGGCATTCTTGGTTCTGTGTGTGTATTTTCACAGTCACCCCTTTCTCCAGAAGGGTCGTATTAGTTTCCCATTGATGTCATTGCAAATTATTGGTTCTGCAAACTTCATGGCTTAAAACAACATCCGTTGATCGTCTTACTGTCCTAGAGTCCAGAGTCCAAGATCAGTTTCAGTGAGCTAAAGTCGGGGTGTTGGCAAGGCTGGTTTCATCTGGAGGCTCTGAGTAGAGAACCCGTTTCCTTGCATTTTCTAGATTCTGGAAGCTGCCCCTGTCCTTGGCTCACGACCCTTTCCTCACATCACACCACCTGTTGCTTCCATCATCACGTCTACTTCAGTCTGACTCTGAACTTCTCCTGCATCCTTGTTATAGGGACCCCTGTTATCACATGCGCCACCCCCATCATCCAGGATAATCTGGATCCCATCCACAAAGTCTTACTTGCCGTTTAGGGTAACACAGTCACAGGTTCCAGGTATGAGGACAGAGACATCTTGGTGGTGCTATTAGGCAGCCCACCACAGGGGTTCTTGGAGGAGTCGGTGCAGTCAGCAAAGAAGGAAAAGCCCACATGGACCCGGATGGAGTTAGATGGCAAAGCTCAACCAAGTATCCCCGTGGAAACTGAAGCAAAGGATGCCTGTTCTGGCAAAGGAGGTTCCCTGGGAATGCAGGGGAGGCTTTGTGGTGAAATTTGTTAGCTTCTCTCCTCGCCAAATCATGTGATATTGTTTTGTTAGATCGTGGTGAGGCGCCAAGAATAGGACTTGAGAGAGAGTTTATGGAGGGTTCTTGAGGAAGAATCCTAGAGATGTACGATTAAGAGCAGAGGTTCAGGGGAGCCCGACAACACTGCGAGGTCAGTCGTAGGGTACAGTAGGCAGCGGGGATGGGTGGGATGGAGGACTCCCACCCACCTGTGTTTCTTGCACAGCTCCTCAGGCTGGGTGCCTCCCCGACATGCGTGCCAGGTCTGTGGCGTGGTGTTCGTGTGTGCCCGGGTGGTGTGCCTAGTCACTGGACCGTGGCTTTTTTGGCAGCCTCAGAAGGAAGCATGTTCATACAATGGGGACATGTTTCTAGAACCACCATGGATACATTTTCTGCTAGAAGTGATAGTGCCAGTGGCGCTCCATTCCTTGGCCAGCCCCTGGTGGTGTTAGTTTGAACTATGTGGAATTGCTCTTTTTTGTATTACATTAGAGTGATTAAATGTCGCTATGGAGGAAGGTGTTAGGTTCTAGGTAAAGATCTTAAAGGAGCAATCTTGAAACAGGTGTAGGTAATTAGGTGCCCAGATCATGTCATACGTGCCAGGATCTCAAAAACTTGAGGTCAGAATGATTTCTCTGACGTTCCTCTTTTTCATATCCAATTGCCAAGATTAAGAAATAAGTGGCTTCAACCGAGCTCCAAGGAGGACGTACGGGATGGAGGCCAGATGCTGCCCTAGCACGTGGCCACTGTCAGACACCTGCCATGGGCTTGAGCCGTGACCCGGTACGGAGGTAGGTGGAGCTGAGATGGTGACACCAGTGCATCGTGGGGTTAAACGGGAGTTCAGGGCTCTCCGTCTACTGTTGGTTGTACCTGTTCCACCAGATGGGTGGTGTTGGAGAACTGAGATCGCGTCCTCAGTCGGCGGTGGCTTCAAAGCGTGGTTGAGAAGACTGCTCCTTCAGGCGCCTCTAGTTTTAAGTGGCGGTGACGTTTGAGGTGCTTGATGAGCTAATAGCATGCCTCTCTCTAAAGATAGTATTTCAGTCGTGGTGGAAGAGGCATACTCCTCAGGCACTGACAGCAGCAGCCGGCTTCTACTCCTTGATAGAATCTTACCTGGTGCCGCTGGAATTCGTATGAAACACCCCAAAAGGGCATCGCACCAAATGGAGTTGAAGGGCGTCTTAATTCTCCTCGCATCATCCCAGCATGATTTTGGGGGGTTAGCTTAAATCTTAAAACTCCATCCGGGCGACTTGTGACATTGAAATGCTGTGTGTTAGCCAGAGAGTCTATGACTTGATTTTAATGACTCCTTATTTTGCGTGGAGCCCGTGTGCCAGACAGCCTGCCCGTGGAGGGAGTGGTTTCCAAAGACGGACACGGAGTGTTCGGCCAAGTTGAGACTCCTGGCTGCCAGCTCCATCCTTTTATGAGGTGTCTAGAGTCAGTTCCCCTGAGAGGAGGAGGCTGAGCTGAGGTAACCTGGCTCCACAGGTCAGCAGGGGGGGTCCTGCTTTGGGGCGATGCGCGGGCGGTCTGATAACGCAGCATTTTCGTTTTAATGCATCTTAAATGTGGATTATACTATTAATTACTGCTGGACAACAAGGGATTAGTGCAGCTGGCCTGCTTTCCCCCTGTGCACTTTTACACTTCCCCTGTTCTCGGCACGGCCAAAGGGCAGGAGGTTTTCCTGTCATCTGTCCTTTGTTTTAGCAGCAACGGCTGCTGAGCCTCCTGTGCTCACCAAGTCAAAAGGGAGTGAGTGGGGCACCGTGCAAAGTCCTGAACTCCATTTTGGTACAGGGGCAGTCGATGGAGGTGGGGCTCTTTGCTTCCCTGGAGTTGGGTGTCCTTCACCAGGCTCCGCGGTTGTCTGTCTGTCTGGCTTGTCCCCAGGAGGGAGAGCCTCTTAGCTGTCAGAGGGCCTTGCTCTGTGCTCCCTTCCCACGGGGCTGCGCCTCCATGGGTGCTGTCAGTGGAAGTCCCAAGGTGCTGTGTCCTTTTATGAGTTTCGTAAATGGTCCAGGAAAGTATAGAGGATGGCTGTGATTTCTGCTGCTGGCCTCCTCTAGTCCCACTGCCAGGGAGGAGATCTTAGTAGCCAGCAATGAGCTCATACCTTGTAATATGAGACACTCTGAATTCCTAAGTCTTGGTTGTACCATCTTATGTTTGTATAAAATGGTATAGATTTTAAGTGATCTATGATTACATTTTATTTTTTTCCCCATATTCAGGCTAGTATACTCATTTTTCATCCATATGGAATGAATTTTTTTTAAATAGATGAGGCATTAAATAACAACATCTCAGTAATAATACTCCCAGGAGTACATAACGTGGTAGTGTTTGCAATTACACACAGTGTAATCTGTTGTGTATGCAGGCGTGTGGGCTTTCTATTTACTGGCATCCTTCATTATATGGTAACATAATATACAGAATTTCCCAGTTGCAGAAATTAGAAAGTGGAAAACAGATTTCTTCAACATAAATTGGAAAACTGATTTACAGAGTTGGGTTTTTTTTCTTTTCTTTCTTTTTTTTTTTTTAACTTGGTATTGCAAAGTTTGTGGGAAATGAGTTGACAGTGGCATAATGCTTAAAATCATCACTTAATTGAATTAATTTGGGATTTAAATTCATTTTAAGTAATAAGACTGCAACAACCAGGATGCACAATATGGGGCATTCCTAAAATGGGAAAGCTGTGGTGAGGAGGTAGAGGAAACTGGGAAGTCTGCTGTCTTCTTAGCTGTACCTTCAGGAATTTCAGGTTTCAAAATGGTAGCCTGATTGAAACCTGACTAAACGTTTTTGCTTTTTTTTTTTGTACTTTCTTTGCCTTGAAGCTCTTACTTCTTCTGAACTTGGATATTTCAGAATTAGAGATCGTTTTTTTCTCTACCCTTTTCTAGCCCCAGATGTTTATCATCTTGGAGCCAAGTCTTGCTTAATAAAACCAATCTCTAAATTTCATCGAAATATGGAAGTTTACTTGGTTATATACTTAGTATATCTGGGATGGTTTCATTCCATTTATTGAGAGATTGCTTTGCTTTTTAAATTAATTTTTAAACAGGCAGTACCTGCTCATAATATTTTCAGAAGGTACAGAAGAGAGTTCCTTTTCCCTCTCTTCCTGTGCTGCCTGCCCCTCAATCACTCAGTTCCCCAGAATCACCTGCTGTTATATCCCTTCTATAACACATATACTTGGATACAGCCATCACAGCATTATATAAGTAGTTTTGTTTTTTTTAACTAAGCATTAAGTAGTGTTTTCTGCTTAAAAGTTTTTTTCCCCCTTGCCAGAGTTTCTTCATCTTCTTTCAGAGATGTTTTTATCCTCTATAGAATACTTAATATTAAAAATACTAATGAAATCCAGTTACTTGAAAATTAAGAAATATTCTCCTGAATTACCTGAGTCAAAGAGGAAGTACTGTCACAGAATCATTAAGAAATACTGAGAACTCTGTGTATCTAAATGTATAGATTGTTACCAAAGTTTTATTCAGGGGTGCGTGTTCATAGCTTTAAATCCTTTCATTATTAAATAAGAGAAAATGAAAATAAATGAATTAAGTATTCAACTTAAAGTTGTAAAGAATAAAACAAGCCTAATAAGATGGAAGTGATGTCAGTGAATTAGAAAACAGACGAAAACATTGAAGTGATCAATCTAAGAGCTATTTATTTGGGGAAAAGTCAAGGAAATAGACTAAACCACTATCATGTCTAAGAAGAGAGAAAATAAACAAAATAAAACTAAAAGTGAGTTGACATGATAGAAAAAAGGAGTAACAAATTAAGTTATATTTGAAATAATTATTTTATAATATAAAAATAAAATATTAGTAGCTTAAAATACAGCAGCTTTGAAAATCTCAGTTGACATGTCTGTTCTAGATGAATCAGAAGTCTGAGTCTTTAAACTAGGAACTAGGGAAGAAACTAAGCATTAAAAAAAAATAATACTTCCAAAGAGGGCTCTGGGATGTATGCAGTTTAATGGATGAATTCTTTTAAACTTTGGGGGACAAAATAATTAATTGCTCAATAAACTGTTTCAGAATATAGAAAAAGAAATAAAGCATCCCAGTTGATTTTACAAAGCTAGCACAGCTCTGGGAACCAACATCATTACAAAGATTACACAAAAAGAAGGCTGAAGATTGAGCTCAGGCACAAGTGTAGATGCAAACATGCCAACTAAAACAGTCACAGCTTGAATTCCACAGTATTTTAGAAAAATCATAGCCACATAGGGTTTATCCCAGAAATGTAAGAGGGGCTTAAGATTAGAATGTCTATTCTCCAAATATGTGGTATAAGTAGAACAAAGAAGAAAAACATATATCCAAAAAGGCATTTGGTAGTTCTCTATTCTTATTTCTAGTTTGCTGAGAAATTTAAAAAAAAACTTTACTACAAAGGGATTGCATTAATTCGATGAAGAAACCGGCAGCTCCAACAGTTGGAGACTTAATGGTGAACCAAAAGGAAATTGGGAATAAAACAAAGATTGCCCATTGTACTCATTTCTTTTTCTTGCCTTATTGCATTGGCCAGGATATACAAACCAAAGTCAAATAATGTTTAAAAAGAAACATGAAAATTATTTGCAGGTGTTACTGTCTTCCTAAAATAACCCAAGACACATTTACATGGAAGTAAGTACAGAGTTCAGTTACAAAGTAAAATTTCTAAAATCATTAGCTTTCTCATATACCAGGAAAACTGGGTTGGAATATATTAGAGACCACTCAGTGGAATGGAATCAAATAGAAATGTGTCTGGGAAAGGTAGCATTTCAAATAAGTGAGAGGAATTAAAATAATAACAGCTCACATTTTCCAGTACTTCTAAGTGCCAGGTGTTATGTTAAACACTTTTATGTGAACTCATCTCATTTAATCTTCACAAGAATAGTATGAGGTGGACACTACGTATAGTTCCTTTTCATAGATGAGGAAACTGAGGTTCAGAGAGTTGAAGTAGCTTACCCAGTCATGCAGACTTGAACACTGATCTGATTGGCAACAGAACCAGTGGCCTTCATCACTGTGCTTTACTGTCTCTAGTATTATGCAATTATGCAGTAAATAATTATAGGACAGTTAGATAAACAAATAGGGAAAACTTAAGTTGGAGCCATTCTTCACAGTGTATGTTACCATACATTCTGCATGAATTAGAGAGGTATAAGTAAAACTTAAATCACAAAAGAGCTGGAAGAAAGTATAGGTGAATATTAATCTGAATATGGGGCAGGGAGGGATATTAGGCCTGACTCTTCTGGTGAAGAAATCATAACGGAAAAGACCGATTTACAGGCATATGACAAACTGGGAAAAGATATTGATGACACATGTAATTGACAAAGTTTGTCCTAAATATCCTTAATATATAAAGAGCTCTTAAAATCAGTGATAGAAAAAGATAAGAGAAAAATGAGCAAAGAATACTAAATGGACAACTTATATAAAGAATGTATTCAGATTGCCCATTTGAAGAACCAAATGATAGCTCATCGGTTTAACTTATTTG
This sequence comes from Orcinus orca, assembly GCF_937001465.1. Classification (NCBI taxonomy): domain Eukaryota; kingdom Metazoa; phylum Chordata; class Mammalia; order Artiodactyla; family Delphinidae; genus Orcinus; species Orcinus orca. The sequence goes on along the minus strand of NC_064578.1, from coordinate 15,750,732 downwards.
TTTACTAGCAAGATTGAGCTTTCTTGGTTTTTTTCAACCAAGATTTTTTTTATAGAGCAAATACCCCGTTATGGTGAGGGAGTGGAAAAATCGGTGTACCCTTTCTGGAGGGTAGTTTGGCAGTGTATATCAGAAAGCTTTAAAATAAGATTTATTTAAATTTGTAGCTTGTCTCACCATGAATTACTGATTCTTCTTACTCTGTCCTATCTTTTCTGCCATGGCCTATTTTGCCTAATAAAATACTAAATAGTACTATTTAGTATTATTAAAATAAGTTTTAAAATTAAACTTAAATAATTTTTAAGTTTATTACCCTTGATTGTCTCCCCTGCTAGAATACAAGCTTCACAGGAAGCAGAGATCTTTGTTTTTTCACAAATTTTATCCCTAATGTCTAGAATAGGACTGGTGATCCAGTACCTTCATGCATAATAAAGAAATCACCAATTGTGCAAGAGGAATTTATAAATAAAGATGTTCATTGCAGACATTTGTAATACTGAAAAATAGCAACCATCTACATCTCTCACAGGGGATCGATCTAAACTGTGGTGCGTCCATATGTCAGATTCTTACGTGGTTTTTTTAAAGCTCCCGTCTCACGGTTAGGAATGTGGGAAAACAGTGATGTTAGATTACATGAAAGGAGGCTGTGTGTACTATAGGACTTCAGTTTAATTTTAAAAATATGCATAAGGGAGAGATTGAAGGATGCCTATAGCAATATTAACTTGAGTGGTTACATCCAGGTGGTAGAAGCACAGGCTACTTTTAATACTTGGTTTTCTGAATCCTGAGTAGTGAATATCTGTTACTTTCATAATAAAAAATACATATGTCTAAAAGTTAGTGAGAAGGTAGGATCACTTGAATTCTACTGGTCTGTGGCTATGTCTAGAAATATTTTGGAGATTATTCAATCTTGCGAATTAGCAAAAGCCTAATTTTTTAAAAGTCAGCAATAATGCTTCACAAAATGTCCTTAGGCTGCTTTGTCTTAATTATTTATGACCTTAACTGTAAGTGTCTAGAGTATGTGTTTGTAAAAATAGTGGAAGTCTTAGTCAGTGATGTGCAAGCTTGTGGAGTCCTCCTAGAGATGCAAGAACACCTCTGCCTATTCAGCTTTCTTGACTGAAATGTTGCGTTGTCTTCCTGATGCATCACAGAATTTCAAAGTACACTTAGATTGCACTTCAGTGTGAGCTGAGGATGAGGATTTTCAACTCCTACGTTAACCAAGGGGCAAACGGTCTACCTGTTGTGACCCATCACTGTGTGGAAGGACTTTGGGGGATATGCATAGGAGAAGCTTCCAGGTTAGAGGGGAAATGTCAAGTGGGGACCAGCTGCCACAGAATGTTAACAGTGGTGCCAAAAAGAGAAGACCGGGGTTTCTGATGACTTTTCCTAGCCAGCAAATCAGAAGTATGTTCAGTATGTTTGGGCTGAAGTTTCCCAGATCCCTAAGAGTCACATGCCATCCTGGCCAGCATTCAAGTTCCATCTCTGCTGCGTTATGACTGTGAGTCTCAGTTTCTTTATCTGTAAAGGGAGAAGGTTACATTAGCTCCTCTCTTCACTGTGCTTTCAGATCTGCATTCTGAACGAATCCCGTGTCTTTTTATATCAAAGCATGTATTTTAGGTATGTATGTGATGGAGAGGCCCAGCAAGTATTGTCATTTCCTAGCTCCGTGGGCCCAAAAGTGAGCTTGATAGCTGAAGCTGCGTGGTGAGGGGAAAGTGCCTGTAGAGCATCAGTCTAGCCTAAGTGAGAATCCCAGCTCTGCCACATACTGGCCAAAACTTTCGCCTTTTTCATTTGTAACATGGAGGATGTATTCGTCATCTACTGCTGCATAACAAATTACCCCTGAACTTAGTGGCTTAAAACAACAAACAGTTATTATCTCCCGGTTTCTGTGGCTCAGAAATCTGGGTGTGGCTTAGCCGGACCCTGTGCCTCCAGATCTCTTGTGAGGCTGCCGTGAAAATGTCCACCAGGGCTACACTCTCATCTGAAGGCTCGGCTGGGGAAGGACCTGTGTCTGAGCTCATTAGTGTGTTTGTGGACAGGATTCAGTTCCTCGTGGGCTGTTGAATTGGGGGCCTCTATTCTTGTTGGCTAGGGGATGCCCTCAGTTTCTGGCCACATGGGCCTCTCCTTAGAGCAGCACACAGCATGGCGTTTGGCTTCTGTTGGGGAGAGCATGGAAGGTACGGAAGACAGAAGCTACAGTGTCTCTGTAACCTCATCTTGGAAGTGACCTCTTGGTAGCCTGTTGGTTAGAGGTACGTCACTGTGCACAGCCCACACCGAAGGGGAGGGGGCTACACAAGGCTGTGAATACCAGGAGGTGAGATCAGAGGGGCCTGCCCACCAGGAGTTGTAAGGACTCCTTACAGAGAGTGGAGGTGGTCTTTTAAAGTGTCAGGACGTCTTAGACGCTCAGAGTTAGCTCCTACCCCCATCCCTAACCCTTGTTTAAGAACTGCTTTTCTTAAGGATAGTCTGTGAGGTTGAGTGGAGTAGGTTAAAATGGGGCGGGTAGTCTCATTACACGATCTCATGTCCGTTCACCGTCTTCTTACACTGAAGCCTTGAAGTGTCTGTTGGCCAGTCTGTAGACCCATGACTCCTCATCCCACGTCTGCCTTTGTGGCATGTCTAGCGTAATTTGAGAGGAAAATGAGTGTTCGGCCGATGGAAAGTCCAGTGTGTGTTTCCGTGGGTTAGGCAGCTACTCGGGGGAACGCCCGGGAGCTCTCTGGGAGCCCGTGGGTCAAAACAGAACAGCCCTCCGAGGCTGCCCCTTTTTGTGTCTGAATGCCACCACCTCTGGAGTCGCGGAGGTCTGCCCGGCACCCCCTCTGGGTAAGGGACACTCCAGTGGGTTGAGCTTGGGTGCCAGACATTGCCACAGCCCTAGGAAATGAGTAAGAAAAAAAAACCCAAAGCAGAGACCTCCCCCTAGAACAAGCTGAGCTTTGTGCAGAACAGGCTCCAAATATGAAAAGACCATTGTTCCCGGATGGCTTTTTAATTAATGCTCACCACTCACACCCATCAGCTTGCCAAGAAGAGCCGCCTCCTTCCTTCCTCTCCCCGCGTGCTCGTCCCCTGCTGCTCTTCCCAGGGCCTTGGGGTGGACAGGTTGAGAGACCCTTGGGGGTGGGAGGATGCCAAGAGCAGCGTTGACAGAGAGCGTTCCCCTGTTTCCTCCTGCCTGGCTTAGAGGGGGAGCCCTCCACCTGTTGGAGAGCAGCCCTCTGCGTTTCCAGGTTCAGGAGCCAGGCTCATCCCCTGGGGGCTCCTGGAACAAGTCCCGGCCTCTGCCGTTCCAGTCCTTCCTCCCAAGCTTCACGTGCACCTTCTCTTGCCCGAAGCCAGAGCAGCGAGCCAGAAGTGAACTGTTTTCTGTATGTTGCACTTTTCTCCTGGTGATCCTACTCTGAGAGCTGAATCTGGGTGGATGAGCCTGCAAAGAATCTTTAGCTTTCTAGTAGTGCTTTCTGGATCAAACCCTCTACCCCTCTGGATAGGGTGGATGCAAATGCAGGGAAAGGGGCTGATTTGGGAGTCGCTGCGGGGGCAGTGCGTCTGGTGGCTCAGTGGGACCCCCTCCCCACCCTCCGTTCCAGCCCTGGCACTGAGAGGCGTGCTGGCCCAGACCTGACTTGCATCATGATGAGAATCCACGCAGGCTGGGCGCCCTGTTGGGGCACAGCGCTCAGGACAGATGCGTCACCTCTGAGCTATGGTACTTAAAGTAGCTCTGTGCCACTCCTGCACAGATCTGGACTGCACAGATCTGTTACCAAGTTTTCTGGTTAACAGTTGCTGAGAACACGGCCTCAACGTTTTATCTTCTGTGGAAAATTTTCCTTCTGTTTACAGGCAATTCCCAAACCTGTGGATTTGTCCTGTGCCTATTTATGCCTTAGGATTCCACAGACATGCCCTCAGTCGATGATTCTGCATAATTTTGTATCTGTGGTGTATACACATCTTGTGCAACCAGGGCAGAAATGATTCAGTGTGATCTTGAGTTAGAAGTGGGGTCTGTCCTAGCGGAGAACAGCTCAACAAGGACAGGGAGCCCTCCATGTGGGCACCAAAGAGTTAAATACACATCACCGGGAAGATGGTGAATCTGCAAGTTACAGAGTTAGGAGGATTTTAAATTAGGGAACCCCAGGGGTTTACTTGAATGGTGGACAAGCCCTGGAGAGAAGATCTGATTGACCAGATAAGTTGTACACGATTCCTTGAAAATCTGTTCACTCCAGTCCCAGCCAGCTTAAACTTCTTGACATGTCACCCAAATGTAATTGTAAATGCCGTGGGAAAGAATCTTGAGTAGGGGTGAGTTCTGTGAAGTCTGTGACTGGGAAAAACAAGTATGAATTATTACAGTGAGGCCAGATTAGAGTTCTGTTTTAGGTTCTCATCAGCAGAGGATGGCGATGCTTTTGAGATTCCTGCAGTATGGTAGCCACCAGCCACGTGTGACTACTGGGCCCTTGAGTTGTGGCTGGTCTGCGTTGAGCTGTGCTGTAAGTAAACACACACAGGTTCGCAAGGCTTATTAGTATGAGAACAAGGGGGGGAGATAGCTTAGTAACATTTAGATGGATTGCACTGGAAATATTTTATTTTATTTTATTTACTTATTTTTGGCTGTACCACACGGCTTGCGGGATCTTAGTTCCCCAACCAGGGATTGAACCCGTGCCCCCTTCAGTGGAATCGCGGGGTCCTAACCACTAGACCGCCAGGGAAATCCCTGGAAATGGTATTTTAGACATACTGGTATTAAATAAGACATATTTCAATTGATTTTACTTGTTTTTCCCCCTTTCTTAAACATGGCTACTAGGAAATTTAAAATTACATATGCAGCTCCCATTTTAGATGAGGGATTTAGATGAAGGATGGCTAAACAAGGGAGACCCAGAGATATGCTGGTTTTGGCTCTCGGTCAGTGAACTTTGGGGAAAGTCAAGTCTGGCTTCATTTGGGAGCACTGTGACTAATGCCACGGGAGACTATCCGTGTTTGCTTTCGGGGTGAACCCGTCCTAGGCAGAAATTCGTTTAGACTGTGTCCTCCTGGCTGTGGTCGTACTGTGAAGGGATGAGACAGATGCTGTGGCCGGGAGAACGAGTCGCCCCAAGTACCTGGGGAGGCCTGAGTGCCCTGAGATGCGCAGAGGCTATGGGCCTTAACCGTGGCGAGCCCTCGGGGAGGTGAGGGAGGATGATTACTCAAGGGCCAGAGCAGCCCTCCAGGGTACAGGGCTCTTGCTCAATGGTGAGACCTTTGAGGGAAGACACGAACCTCTGGACCCTCTGAATCCAATCGTTCCCGTTTACATGGGCACAAGTCAAGACAGCACCGATTAATTCTTCGGTGGTATTAAGATCTTACCCCCCAGTCATGGACGGGAGTCCCAGAGCAGTTCCACATACAGCCTGTTTGTGAAACTGTGCCTTTATGTAAAGCAAAGCTAGATTCCTGTTGGTGATTTCCTTTCTCAGCCTGGTTGGGGAGGGTCCCTTCTGGAGCGGGGCCCAACAGTTCTCTTTCTGTAGCACCAGGTCTTGTCCTCCTGCGTGGAGGGAGCCCGGGAGGCTTTCTCGCTGACAAGGAATGTCCAGCCTCGCTATTGGCTTTTACCAGCTGAGGGGTCAAGGGTTCACCATCCCAGTTGTCAGTAGTAATATCTAGAGGGCTCGCAAAACGAGATTGACCTTAAGCTGCTTTTAAGTTTGTCTTTCTTGTGATCCTGCATCCAGAGTACTGGTCAAACCAGTCCGTATCTGCCTGATTATTATCAATAAAGTAAACTTAACTCTGTGGCCAGAAACAGTTTCTAGCATCCGGCAGCTTAGATTTACCTGGTGAAGCTGCCATAGTGACTGAGGTTTGCATTTCACGGGGGGCAGTGCCTGTAAAAGTGAGAAGTCGGGGCCATTTCTGCACAGAGAGGGGGGACCAAAGCCCGCACCCCTCTTGTAGACTCACAGCCAGTCCCGAGGCTTTCACTGGGTTGGTCTCTCTTCATAGAGAGTCGACGGATAGTTGTTAGCATACTGGTGCTTGAGAAGGAATGGGTAACCGTGTGGGCTGTCGATTCCTGCCCTTTATTGAGAACCTGTGCGGTGCTGGCTGGTGGTCTGCACACACTGTTTGCAGAAGGTAAAAAGCCACAGTCCTTGCCTGCCAGGAAACCATGTCTAGTTGGACTAATAATTATCCACACAAAGGATTACGTACAGTTAAGGGCACAGGAGAAGCAGAAGCACCTGTGAATAAATATGCATAGTGATAGAGGAAGGCAAGGATAGCACAGCGCCTCTTGAACAGAAAATTGAGAAATTCCGGAGCCTAGGGCTCTGGTGGCTGGAATAATATCAGTGTTTATTTGCGTTTCCAGTTTGCACTGTTCTCAAATGTGCCCATTGACCCTCTTAACAATCTCGGAGGTCCCTTACGCTGACCAAGACATTCCTGGTATTTGCTGGTGAGCTGCTGAGGCCCCTGTGAAGTTATGTGATTCACCCAAGGTCATGCAGCTCAGGAGCATCAGGACTGCACGTGGGGTTGGGGGCTGATTCTTGTTTTTGCTGCACACCACGCCTCATCCCGCGCCTACAGTTTCCGCAGAATTTTGGAGAGCTCTGAAGGCTGACTGGTAGCCTCTGTGTGTTTCACATGAGAGGAATATGGGGGCTGGCCTTGGGGAGAAGACTATGACAGCTGTATTTGTGAGTGCGATCGGAGGGTCAGAAAAGGTGTCCATCAGAGAGGTTTGTGCCAGTGGTTTAATTTCCTTTATTTCAGGACTGGAAGTTATTTAAATTACTTTATAGACTTCCTGTTTCCTTGCAAGAGCTCATTAAGTCCAGGCTGAACTGCGCCTTGCTGTAATGGAGTGCCTGGACCCGCAGTTCCCATTCCGTCCTCTGGGGGCCCCATGTTGGCGAGGACGGGCTGAGGTTGGAGGAGAGTCGGGGCAGCCCAACCCTTTTACTAGACATCCAGTTATGACTTGACTGACATTGGTGGTCTTCCTCAAGGATAAAGAATTACCTGGCACTCTGGACTCTATAGATTACTTTCTGGACTCGTCCATTTCACCATTATGGAGAAGAGGGAGGCCCGTCTCATCTAGCCATAGGACCTTGCCTACATTTTTGGTGATTAGATGTGATGTTAGAAGCTGATGTGTGTGCAGTAAGGCTGAGGATTTCCCTGGTGATCAGGAACACGAGGCGGCGTAAGTGTGAATTACCTTAGCGCTCTCTCTTTTACTCAATGGAAAAGGGTTTCCGACAGGGATTCCAGAATCGCACTGCAGCTTTTGAACCCTGCTCAAAGGCAACTCTTGAAGAGATGTGTATTTGATTAGATGATTTACCTTTAAACTTGCCAAGAAAATAATTTGAGGTGACCAGGAAACACCCCTTGGCCCTTGTGCATCTGTAACTGCTCCATCATGGGGAAAGCTGCCCCTACATTCAGGGCTGAGCTTGTGGGCAGAATGCTAATCAGGAATAATAGCAACAACAAACAGGTGCAAGGAGGGAGCATAAATGGTGTCAACGTCTAGAAGCTGTCGCTGGCTCCCTTTGTGGACCAGCTGTGATGGAGAGAACCATGCTGCTTACCTCCATGCACCTGGGGAAAGGTAGGGAAGGTGGAGACGGGATGGGCTGCCACATCCAGGCCTTCCTCGACTCAGTGCATTTTATTTCTTGGTTTGAAGTTGTGTTCTGCACTATATATCCTTTTGGTACTCAGTACATACTCTGTTTCAGCAGGTCCAGAAGGTCTATGGGGGAATCCCACACCTGGGAGTTGGGGAGGGGCATCTTTCCTCACTCAACAGCCAGACAAGAATCTTTCTAAAAAGGGAGGTAATACAGCGACTTAAATGTAACCTGAGTCGGACTTGCGTGCCTAAGTGCATGCTGTCTTAAATATTCATTTACGACGTTAAGGTTTGTAATTTCTTCATGAGGAATTTTAAAATAATAAAGATGACCTGGTAGGCAAAATTCACTGGTATTTTCTAAAAGCTTTTGATAAGGTTCCTCATAAAAGATTAAGAGAACAAAACCACAGTGTGGCGAGAAGTCCTTGTTGTGGATTGAAGAATGGTCAAGTCATAGCGAACAGCAGAATTCTGGTGGAGACCCACTGCTTGGCGCGGGGAGGGGTTAATAGAGGGGTGTCTTGAGTCTGTCGCTGGGGTCGGAGTTATTAAGTGTATTAATTGTTTGGAGAAGGAAATGGAGGGTGAATTGGTGCAGTCGGCTGCTGCTACCCTGGTTTTCGTCACTGGTTTCAACTCGGAGAGTCTGTACCGCCTTGAATCTACTGGGGGGTGAGGCGGTGCAGGGTCAGAGGAAATGAAGTTTGCGGAAGCCTGTGACGTAACTCAGATCGGCAGAAAGTCTAGCCCACACGGAAGAGCTGCGGTGCCCCGTGAAGTCGCTGCCTCTGCTGAGGAAAGAGGTCCAGGAGTTATCACGGGCAACAGCAGTTCAGTGATGTGGCTTTTTTCGTACAGAGCAGATAGAGGATATGGGGATGGGGTGGAGTTGGAAAATAAAGGTTTCCTTTATTTTTGTGCTGTCGGGTGTCTTACTGTCCTGGTGTATAGGAAGGCGGGACACTTTTTCAGTCTTTCTGACCATGGTGTCTTTTGTGCAGTTAGGTTTATTTTTAGAGTCACAGTAAGGGCAGTCCGCTGTCCACGGACATGCTGCCTCTTGAGTTCTCGGTGGGGACTCTGCACGCTACTCTGAAACACGTTACATACACTTGCAGGCTGCTAGTGGGGTCGGCCCATTGGACAGGTCTGGCTGAATTACCAAATCTGCACACACGATCATGCAGAACCCTTAGGGCAGGCTACCAGCCTGGCACCTTGACTGTTCTTCAGTTTGAGGGGGGGCACCTAAAGATTCTAAGTTTGAGGGGTGCGCTTGTGGGAGTGAGTGCATGCAAGCCAGCGGTGGAGCTGCCCTCGTGCATCCTTCCTTTTTGCATTTCTTTTTGCTGCCTCGTTAAGGCTACTTGCTGTGTTCCTTCTGTGGCTGAAATGAAAGTTTCTTGTGCAGGGCCATCTGCCTCCAGAGCTGGTGCTTTCCTGAATGGGCTCTTCCAGGCAAGCCAAGGATTTCTTTCTTCACCCCTCTTCTTTATTTACTGATTTCCTTTTGTAGCTGTCTCCTTCCCTGGGCCCCACTTTTAATTAAAACCTGGAAAAGTGCTGGCCTCCCTCAGAAATGTTGCTGAGTCCCTCCTTTTGTCTGTGAGCAGATGCCTCTGTGTGGGTTGGGGTCCCCAGCAGCCCCCCACCCCATCCCCTGGGGGAATTTTTGCAGTCTTGGTCCAGCATAGTTAGAAGCTGCAATTACTACTTGGTAGCTAATTACCCGGCCTCACATTAGATCAGTTTACAGAGGGAGCTTGGAGCCTGTCAGCAAAGGTCAGCCTGAGGTCCTCTCACTAAACAGCCCTCTTGTGATAGCTGTACAAGGAAAAAGGCATTAAGGGGGAAGACTGGGGACCAGCTCCAGGCTGCAGGGTCCTTGCTGGGGGGTGGGGGGGAATGGGAGAGGGAGAAGAGCCATGGCTGCCTAAAGGGGTCACGGAGGCTGATAACCCTTCTCACAGCCTTCCTCAGAAAGCCTGGAGGAAGGTGCAGCCCTTTCATTGAGAGGCTGTGCTTTAGAGAGGGCAAGATAGATCCACAGGGGAAACCAGGATGTGCCCGCCGCTGACTTTTTTTTTTTTTTTTTGCGGTACACGGGCCTCTCACTGTTGTGGCCTCTCCCGTTGCGGAGCACAGGCTCCGGACGGGCAGGCTCACGGGCCCAGCCGCTCTGCGGCACGTGGGATCTTCTCGGACCGGGGCACGAACCTGTGTCCCCTGCATCGGCAGGCGGACTCTCAACCACTGCGCCACCAGGGAAGCCCCCGCCGCTGAGTTTTAATGCTTGACTCTGTTAGAGAGATTGGTTCAGCCACACACAGCCTCTGAGAGGGGAAGTAGGGCCTAAGAGAGAGCTCCCCAAATGTGGAGTGTCCTTTTTGTTATGTCTTTTTACTACCTGTATTACATTATTTGCTTAGAAATTTTTCTTTTCATGGATTCCCCTATTAAAACCATAATTGGGGCTTCCCTGGTGGCGCAGTGGTTGAGAGTCCGCCTGCCGATGCGGGGGACACGTGTTCGTGCCCTGGGTCCGGGAGGATCCCACAGGCCGCGGAGCGGCTGGGCCTGTGAGCCATGGCCGCTGGGCCTGTGCGTCTGGAGCCTGTGCTCTGCGACGGAAGAGGCCACAACAGTGAGATGCCCGCGTACCGCAAAAAAAAAAAAAAAAAACCATAATTACCTGCTCTAGCCATCATCCCAAGCAGTGATATCAGAAGAATCACAGGTTTGGGCTCGTTGTATTGGCTCAAATAAACATTAAGTAGGTGACGATTCAAATTTAAAATGTTCACCCACGCATCACCTAGCCTTGGCCAGTGGTGCTTGTAGGACACGCTGGGAAATAATGGTGTGAAAGACACCAGTCCAGAAGTGTGAGTGTTTGTTTTGCAGGCCAGCATTGCTTTCTCATGAGATGTGAAACTATGGGTGAGTCTCCCTGCTTCTCTGAACCTTAAAAATGAGGATACAGTCTCGGTTAGATTTTATGCGAATGAAACAATTTTATGCACACTCTGTGTGTGTGTGTATAAAGATTAATAACTAAAACATATTAAGCATTTACTGTGCTAAATACTTCAGTGTCTTATTAATCCTTACAACCATATGGGGCAAATATAATCTCTACACCCATTATAGGTATGACGAACCCAAAGTAGGTTAAGAATTTGCAGCTTTTCAATGGCCTCTGTGCTGGAATGCCAGCCCAGGGCATATGCTTAGAGCGTGTTTTATACTATACTGTACTGTACTATACTATGTATAGGGATTTTTATTTATTTTTGTCATTGACCCACTTCAAGGTGTTAGTTTAGAGCCCCTCTGATAGCTGCTTGTGGGGTGTAGCATTAGATAAAAATCATTTGACATGAGAAGTGGAAAGAATAGAGTGTTCAGCTCCTCATGGGTGGATCTCTAAATTTCCTCAGCAGCTGTGGCGCGGTCCTTAGTGCTCCATTCCAGTCGTCTGTTCAGCCCTTCACTGGTTGGGACAGGCCTGGACTTCACCATGGCTCCCCCACTTCAAATCAGGGCCAGATCAGTATGCGGTTGGTGGGCACCCGGCAGGCAGGGGTACTATGTGTTACGTTAATAAAGGGCTTGCAGCCCGAGCCCTGGGCTTCGGAGCAGTTTCAGAACTCCATGTTCAGCCTCACTGCAGGTACGAGGTGTCTCCCCAGCATCAGAGGCTGTGGCACTGCCAGGACCCGGGAGGACACTGTGCCATCATGACCCTCCGAAATAGTCGAAGGACAGTGGGTGCTGGGAGGTGTCACGTGGGCCCCTCCATCACCTTGAGTGGCACTGCTGCCCCCTACACTATTGTGGTCAGGGCTGTGTGCCCCTCTTTGGATTGGCTGAGTCTGAAATGAGCCCCAGCATGTTTTTTTTTTTTAATAATTTTATTCCTTCTTTTATTTCCAAAGTCTTCTTTAAAAATTAATTAATTTATTTATTTTTGGCTGCATTGGGTCTTCATTGCTGCGCACGGGCTACTCTTTGTTGTGGTGCGCAGGCTTCTCATTGCGGTGGCTTCTCTTGTTGCGGAAAACAGGCTCTAGGCACGTGGGCTTTGGTAGTTGTGGCACGTGGGCTCAGTAGTTGTGGCTCGCGGGCTCTAGAGCACAGGCTCAGTAGTTGTGGCGCACGGGCTTAGTTGTTCTGCGGCATGTGGGATCTTCCTGGACCAGGAGCCCCAGCATGTTTTGATTTGTATAACAAATATGCAGAGAGGAAAAGACGAAAAGGAGAGGAAAAGAACCCCGGGTATTTTGTAAGTTAGGAAAGTTCTCCTGTCGGGGGAGTGGGTATTGAATGGGCTCTGGAAGCTCTGTCAGCCAATGGTTTGGAGGTGGAACCTAGGCCTCTGCAGTGTGATTCCTCTTCTCTTCCTGGGCCTGGGGAGCCCCCGGCCTGCGTGTGAAACATGCCTTACAAAACTATTTTACTGAACTTCCACCCACTGGGTGCTGACTAACACCACTCCCCCTCATATAACTTCACATTTGTGTAATTAACATATAATTTAATACCTGGAAACTCATGCTGGGTGGAGCTGGAAAGGATTACTCAGCTTTTAGTAATCCAGACTCTTGGTTTATACAGCGCATGTGCTGTGTCCTGGTTCTGCTGTTACTGCTGACTTGTTTTGCCAATATCTCGCTATTAATTCTTCCTTCTGTCCTGTGAAGTTGAGTGGAAATGATGATACGGTGGTTGGTTTTTTTTTTTTAATCTTTTTTTTTTTTTTTTTTGAAAGGAAGACTAGTGACTTTTATTTGCATCTGAGACATGGTCAGAACAAGAAAGTGTTACTGTTGCCTAAGACATGTTGGGGGCAGGTAGAAAAGGGTTTTCTGGGCTGCAAGCTTCCATGAGGATCTTAATTATGTCTTCTCTCAGGCCTGTCTACAGCAGCCCCAATTATTCCATGAAGGCCCCACTGAGATCAGAGCAATAGAAACCAACATTCTGGAGATCTCGCTTATTAACAATTTTTCGTCATTTTTCGTACAATACTACAATGAACTACTGATAAAACACTGGTAGCATGAAAATTGGGCCCCAAAGTGCCACCTACAGACCTTTGGCGGTGGAGAGCCGTGGTCGGTGAGACAGACCCGCGTGGGTGACCCTTCATTCCCTCCAGCCGGGGTCAGGGGGCCTTTCCCCCGTCACTTGCGGTGCGAGCAAGGGGATCGGGGCCGGGAGCACAGGCCTGGCCTAGGACGGCACCTGAGCCACAGGGCAGGGGGCCAGCAGCCGCTCCCCAAGCGCGCTCCTCGCAGAGGCCATGACTACCGGCGGTGCCAAAAGTGTGCGCCTTGTTCGGAGGGCGGAGGTCAGGGGCCCTGCGCCGCCTCCCGCCTCCCGGCGGCAGCGTGAGACGCAACCCTTATCAGGCCCTCCGGGACCCGGGACCCCTGGAGCGCAGGATGCCGGAGCCGCTGAGCTCCCTGGCAGGCAGAGGCCGTCCGTGACGTCCTTGCTCACTCTTAATATTTTAACAACTGAAGGGTTGTGGACTGCCTGCCCCTCGAGCAAACACGTTCTTAACTTTCTTCTCCCATCGGCTAGTGGAGTTCAGTGGTGCCGTGGTTTTACTTTCCGCTTCTTCGTGAAGGCAGTGCAGCAGCACTGAAAAAACTGCAGCAAGTAAATACCAGGGAAGAATAAAGATGAAAAATTAGGACGATTTTGCAATTTAAATTTAGGGTGTATGCTGTGGTTATAAGTTTTTTTTTGAGAAATTACTTACTGTGTTGACACATGTATTAATGTGGTGGGGGAGCACAGTTCTTGATATACGTGATACCTGCCGACTGAAAGATGAAAAGGCTGGGGGAACTCTGACCCAGAGCTGAGAATCAGCATAGTTGAAAGCCAATCAGGATATCTTGAAAATAAATCTGAATGTTCACATGCCTTGAAAGAGGACGTTTAGTGCAGCACAGATGGAAAATCATATCTGATGTGAACTCAAAGGAAGGAAAAGAGTGAATCCCTTAAACATCAGGAGTCACAGCTTTCTGATCCAGTGGGTTGAGGAGGATCCAGAGTCCCGGTCCCAGGTGAGCATGCTGTCATCCGTGAGCTGCAGGGGAGGTGGGAGTGGGGAGGGTAGCCCGGAGGCTAGCCGTTTGTTCCCTTCCATGGACTGTGCTTGTGAGCCTTTCAGGGTTTGGGAACTTGACTCTGGAAAGCTTCTAAATTTGTTCCTAGTGGGTTGATTTATTTTGTTGAGGTCAAATTAGAACTAATGGCCCTGATGGTTTACAATGCTCCTAAATGGTTCTTAGCACTTAGGCGGGCTTGGCTGGCCATTGTGGGCGGGTTTCCAAGTGTGGACCATATCTTTCCGAGGGTGTATTTTTTTGTTGAAGTTTTTGTTGAGAGTACAACTTATGTGTGTGAGTGAGGTTAAAAGGTAACAGCAGAATTAGTCACACTTAATATTCAACTTTCTCTTGGTATCAGATCCAGGGATGTGTTTGTGAACACGGGCCCCATGGGCATTTGGTGTGGGAGCGGGGCATCTAGCTGGGAGTTAGTAGTTGATGACTGTTTGTCCTCTGCCGCTTTGCCTAGGAGTGTATCCTTCATGAAACTCAGTAATAGGGAAGTCTCAGATTTCCTCCTACCATTTCTGGTTGCCAAGCAGTTCCTGTAAGAGCGGGTAACCAGGTTAAACTAATCTCGGTGCATCCCTTCCAGCCATGCTGTGGTATCTGTGAGTTCATGGCAAGGTCTTTGGCAAGGGGATTATACTCTACATAAAATTGGCTCCAGTCTCCTGATTTCTGTGTGATTGTGAGTAGCGGAGCAGACAGGTGTCTACAGAGGAGCTGCATGTCTCTACTGGTCCACAGAATTAAATCGTGCATGTGTCCGCACACAGGCAGGCTCCGTGGGCAGTGATCTCCCAGAGCTGCTGGGGGCAGCTGACTCGGGGGAGAATCAGGAGGGTCAGGGCTTCAGTGCCTAAGCTGAGGTCGTGGTGCGAGGTCAAGACAGGAGCATTGGTTAATGATTTCTCCGTGCTTTGATTGAAAAGAAAGACGCTGCCTCCAAATCATCTTTCTTTGGCTCATCAGCTCTCAGATCAGTGCCCCTGAGTTGCAAATGTGGTTTTGAAGGCCAAGTCCAGTCACATTCTGTTAAGGGTAAAATCCTGGTGGTCACTATGGACTGAGCCAGCATTATTCAGGGCTGAGTGAGAAAGGGGGGCTTCCATTGCTAACGGAATGGCTACTGGCTTCTTCTCAAAACTTGGGTTCCTTTTTTCCTTCTTGCACACTCTGAAAACACACTTCTAGTGTATTTGCAAGCTTTGCATCCTGAAGCTACCATACTTATTCTCAGGACCCAGAGAGTTTTCCCTAGAACAGTTTGAAGAGCATTAATGCTGTCTGTGAGGTGCTTACTTCTGTCGAGAAACATTTCCACATTCATCTAGTTCATCTTGAAAGTAATATCACAGCATGTGAAAATACTATCACTGTCATCATCAACAGTGCTAGTAATCCAAAGACTTGGGTCTCAAGGCAGATAGCCGTGTTTATAACTGAGGTGTTAATTCCACTGTTAATAAAATGAAGCTGCTGCACTGGGCATGATAGAACTCGAGTCATGAGCCCAGCCTAGCAGCCAAAGTCACCCCTGAGTTGTGTTGGCAGAAACGCATTCTAGAACCAGCATTTGACTGTGTTCAGTTAGTTCCATGGCCACCAGGTTCTCCAGAGAAGTTTTAATTACAAACCAAGGTGGTGTGGTTCCTTAAATGTGCTTTAACAAATGGATGTTAGCTCAAGGAGCCCTGAGCAGCCCCCTCCATCGGTAAAACCCATAATTATCACGTGGCGGGCTCTGAGGAGGAAATCTTAACGTCCTGAGGGTCTAGTCGGCTGTGCTTCCTGCTTCCCTTTCCTGAAGTTGGGGGCAGGGTGAGGGTGTGGAAGGTGAGCCCTTTCCTCAGAGGCCCCTGAGAGTCATGACACACCCAGGACAGGCTCTGGTGCTGTCCCAGGGAGGAACATGTTCATAGCCTGGGGCTGAGCTCTGCCTTTTGGTGATGGGCCAGGGGTGGAAGCTTGGGGGAGGAGGGGTGGTTAAAATAGAAGATCTTGAAATGGCAAATCTTTATTAGTTTTGTAAACAGCTTTAGGAAGCACTGGGAGCATCTTGCAGGGACCCTGCAATTATCATAATAAACAGTTTTATCATCTGCTCGGCGATCAATACTGCGGCTTATGCTGCTTTAGTATCTCAGCGGTATTGATTACCTTAACAACCGTGCTGCGGTCAGCTTCCATTAACCCCTGCTCTGCCGGCAGGGCCTGTGCCTTCCCTGGTTGGATGGAAGGCTGTTCTGGTTCCAGCCCAAGCAAGTGCCAGAATTTGAAGGCCGGCCAGGGAGTCAAACACAGCTTTTATCTCAAGGTGCCCAACAGAAGGAAGGGTTTTAAACAGGGAAGCTAATGCAACTTTTAAAAGGCATCTTGTGTGTGTGTGTTTGTGTGTGTGTGTGTGTGTGTGTGTGTGTAGACAGTGTATAAAACAATTACAGCAGTGGGGTTTCAACTGTGACTCGGGAATTTGAATGTTAAGAGCTCAAATTCCTGATTCTTCCCTGCCTTGGCTATGTCTAGGGGTCCTCTCTACTCCACCCCACCCTTCCCACGATGGAACTGAGGACTGCAGTGCTGACGCCCTCATGGAACAGGCATTCCTGGGACGCTCTGAGCACTTTGCTTTGTGTACCACATTTTACTTTTAGAGAGAAACCGCTTACTTGGGGACATCTAGTTCTAGGATTCAGGTTCCTCCGGACAATGAGTGTCTGAAGTGAAATGGTCGATCATAAGATGACAGAATGCTGGAGATGGATTTTGGTGCCACTTTAGATTATGTCACTCTCACTGGCTATCTCCTGTCTCTTGTCTGGTTCATGTTTACATCTCCCTTTTCTCCTGACGAAACAAAGGCAACAAGGATACTTAGCTCTAGGGAGCAGCTGGGATGGAGTCCCCAGACCTAGCCTGTAGTTAAGGGTTAGGTAGTGGTAAGTGACAGTCATCCAGACACTTGCAGGACAAGGTCTTGGTAGCAGCAGTGGGGGTGATGGTGGTTTGTGTGTGTGTTGACTTTCTATGTCGTTTTTCTCCTGTAACTGCTATATTTTGTTTTGCTTTAAATGAGAAAGATGTATATGTGTGTACGCGTATGTATGTGTGTGTATATATTATATATATGTGTGTATGTATATATGTATTCATATATAAAATGAGTATAAATGAAGCTGGGAGGGAGGTGAGCTTGCACACCATATCCAGCAACTTAACCCCTTTGGCCCAATTTTAGTGCAGGCTTTCGTAGGGGTCTTTATAGACCAAACAACACAGGTGCTGTTCAACCTGAGTGACCTTGACCTCTAGTGAGAAGCCAGCTACTACATCTGGGAGTCAGTTTTAAAAGTTGGTGAGTTTCATGGAGTCGCTGGGGAGTGGGGGAGGAAGAGGTGGTAATAGCTGGACCAGAGGGAGGGCGAATTGCTTTGGCAGCTGTCACCTTCCTGCCCTTCTCGCCAGGCTGCAGCCTCTGGCTTCCTTATCCCTCATGGTTACCCAAGAGGATCCAGGAATGGAAGTTTATCAGATGGGGAGGAGGCCAGTAGGTACGTGATGAAGGCAAGGGCTGTGGACTGAGCTTGGAGAAGTGTAGGTAGGTATAGACAAGAGGGTTGCAGGTGTATGGGATTCCCGGTCATGAGATTCAAGTCCCAAGCAGAAAAGAGCCCATATAAGAGAGGGTCAGGAAGCCAGACCATAGAGTCTGGGCAGCAAGATGTAAGGCTGTAGACTCTGTCTGGTGAGGCCCAGGGTAGTAATAGCAAGACGTGACTGTGGTATCCAGCCACAGGCTTGATGAGCAGGGCTGAGCCCACAGGTGGCAGTGAGTAGCTAGGCCTGTGCAGGTGAGAGAATGGCCCCAGTGAGTAATGGTGGGAAGTTGGTGGGGGTGGCCCTCTTGACGTAGTTGAAGAGTCTACCCAGGGCCATAGCTTAAGCAAGCTTTCCCTCCTGACCCCACCCTACCAGGTCACCCTCTCTCCAGTTGGGATGTCAAGGGATTCCCATCACTGTCTTGTATTCTGGGCCACCCACTTCTGTCCTCAATCTCTCTTTGCCCAGACTACCTTGGTTGCACAAGTTGGAAAGTTTTATTTTAAGCATAATGTTCTTCCTAAAGTGTCAGTTAGATCAGTTAGGCTTAGAGGGTGGGCAGTGGTTAAGTTGACCAAAGTTCATTACTTTCCATTATGATAGGGACTGTAGCTCAAAGGGCTCCACTGTGACAGAGGCAGAGGGTAGACCAGATGGCCCTTACCTACAGAATAAGCAACATTCATGATGGGGATGAAACCCCCATTTTTAGTTTTATGTAGATTTGTGCACTTTGGGTTATAAGGCAGTAATACTGTGGCCCAAATCACCCTTTGCATTACCCCACTGGTCTTAACTCGAACTCTGCGTTGATACTAGCTCTTCTAAGTTCGACCTCATTCACGAGGAGCTCCTAGATGTTGACAGCTTTTTTACTTTGCTCTTTTCACAAATAGCTTTTTGAGCCATGTGGTCAGACTTTCGGGCAGTAATATTGTCTACGTGGTGGAGAATGTTTTAGAGGGAGTCACATTCTGTGTAAAATTTTAAGACTTAATGCCTTGCATCAAGGTTCTTGGCTGTGTGGAGCGACCCAGTATTTGGGGTTATTTATAACTCTGCTTTTTAGATGTGAGCAGAGCAGTGAAATATCTTTTTTTGGGTGTTTGGTGTACTCAGATTTTTTTCTCATTTAGAAGATGAAATGTGATCTCTGAAGGGTTTGGAAAGACGATTCTTTTTCAGGAAGTGGTGTCTTCATAGAGAAAAGAACACTGGAGTAGAAACTGAAGAATGGATCCTGGTTCCTGATTTGCTACTAAGCAGCTGGTGACCTTGGGAAAGAATGACTCATAGTAGTTGCTCTAATGTTTTAGAATCTTTTTAAGCCTGTAAAATCTGAATTATGGTTCCTAGTCTGTCTACTTAACAAGACAAGATTGTTGGTGGTCAAATGAGAAATGAATATAAGAGTGTTTGAAAATGTATAAACCACCATATAAATCAAAGAAGCATTGTTACTTGTTCCTGGGGAAGTTGGTGCTGGGTGTGACTATTTTCTTGGTCAAATGCTAATGCTACTATGAAAAAGTTCTTTGCGAAGAGTACTTCCCAGGAAGCTGTAGCATGGTGATGGATGCGTGTGGGCCCACATGTGGCAAGAAGCCCACTTATCATTGGGTCATCCTCCTTGAAGATGAGCACAAGAGAGCCAGCCCAGTGGGAACCAGCTCAGTTCAGACTTTACAAAGCAATTAAGGTGACTTATGTAAAACATTCATACTGAGATGAAAGACAATGAGCTCAGAAACAATGGTTGTAAACATTGCCAGGGAGTAAATTCACTGGAAGTGTTTAAAATTACTTTTTAACCCGCTAAATCAACCAGTTGGAGGCTTTTAACTTATCAGTGGATGTGTTTTTCTTAATCAGAGTTTGACTCCATGCTCTAAATCAAGCTCTTATGTAATCTTAGGCTGTTACATTGGGCTCATTTTTGCCCAGTAATGATAGTGATAGTTGCCACGTATAAACGTGTCAGGGGCTGCGCCCAGAGCATGATGCATATCATCTCTTCGTGTATTAGTGGCAGGATGGTGCCTCGTACCTTCTAAGGGTAGGAGTAAGGGTGGGGTCAGCAAATGGTGAGTTTTGAACAAGATTCAGAGGCAGCTGGGGCCTAAAGTACTTCTTTGGAAGTCCTTTAGCTCCTCTAAAGAAAGAACAATTCCTATTTCCTTGAAAAAAGGCTTAGCTTGCCATGAATGTGTCAACTCGAGGCTGAGACGCTTGGCTCCGGCCAGTGCAGTTCTTTTTTCAGAAGGTGCTCCTGAACTGGGTAAAGACAGAACTTCCTTTTTTAAAAGAAAAAAAAAAAAGTGTATTATATAAACAAAATAATATGATGAACCCCATCACTTAGACTTGACAACAATTCACTTTTTGTTGGATTTGTTTAATCTTTTTGTTCATTGGCTTTGATTTTAGAGCTAGTGAAAGATATCATGATGCTTCATTATTTTCTTAGGTGATAATAATATTATGTCAACATAACAAAATTAACACATTCTTAACATCGTCAAATCCCAAATTGCTGTTCAAACTTACCTGATTGTCCCCAGAATGGCTTTTTACAGTTGGTTTGTTAGAATGGTCTAACAAATGAGGTCTACCTAGTACATTTAGGTGTTTGGTTCTTAGGTCTCTTAATCTAATTCGGCCCCCTCGCCCCCAACTGTAGCCTCCACATGTGCCCCCCAAACCAGCCCATGGATTTTGAAGGATGTTGGGGAGTAGCTACGTGTGGTAGAAAGGGACACTGTCAGTGTGGTGTGAAGATACCCTGGTCCTATTTCTAGCTCTGCCACTGACCAGCTATCTGACCTTGGATAAACCACCAGCACTCTCTGGGGTCATTATTCTTGTCCATCAAAAGAGGCAGTGAGGGGCTTCCCTGGTGGCGCAGTGGTTGAGAGTCCGCCTGCCGATGCAGGGGACACGGGTTCGTGCCCCGGTCCGGGAAGATCCCACGTGCCGCGGAGCGGCTGGGCCCGTGAGCCATGGCCGCTGAGCCTGCGCGTCCGGAGCCTGTGCTCCGCAGAGGGAGAGGCCACGGCAGTGAGAGGCCTGCGTACCGGGATGGGGGGGGGGAAGAAAAGAAAGAGGCAGTGAGACTGAATGACCTGAAGCCGAAGCCTCCTTATTATGACCTCGAAGGTTCTGCTTGCTACCTAGTCCTTATCCCAATTTTTGTAATTGAGAAATTGTTGATGCTAAATAATCCTGAGCGATGGGCTTGTTGTTCTTTTTCTCTTGGACATTGTGAATAGTGTACCTTAAACAAGGCTATTATGTTTTCCTTCTGGACTTCCAGAAAGCTTAGAGCCACATTTATGGCTCAATGTGTTGGTTATTATTGTATGCATTTTAAGCTTCATTTTTGGCTCAAAGTTTCCTCCACTGTTGTTGTTTGTTTCTTCTCTTGACCTGGCCTCAATTTATGCTATCATGTTGTATTGTATATTCTTGTAAGCAGTGTGAATAAATGTGTGCTGGGTATTCTCATGTGACTCTGACCTCTCTGCCAGCTCATTCACCCAGGGTCCCTGTCTTATGTAGTCTCTGCTTTGTAGAGCCACGGCTTAGGTGCTCAGTAAAAACCTACTGATAGATTTTGATTTGACATATTGTCCTCACTTACGCATTTCCATTTTTTTCCCCCATTTTAGTGGTGGACAGTTGTTTGGAACAGTATTAATCTTGTGAGTGTGGCCTGGTCCTTCTCTGATTCACATTTTATACGGCAGAATGGCCAAAGGAGGAGGTCTGGTGAGCCGCCTGGCTGATGGTTGTTTTGTTTTTGTTTGTCGGTAGAACTTGTCTTTTTGAGTAGCCCCTTGCTATTTTTTTCCCTTGGTGAGTGAAGCAGTATTTGCTGGGCAGACAGTTGGGGGGAGGGGGTGTTAACTGCTAAAACAGTAGCCATTCTACGCATTCTGAAGAGTTCACCTCTGGTTCCAGCCTTGGACGCAAGGATTACTGTTGTTGAGATGTGTAGGGTGACAGAGGTGGATGTATCAGTCAGTCGTCTGCTCTACCTGGAGAAAAGCAGACTAGGCAATCAGATGTGCTTCATCCTAAGACTCACGCGTGAGTGGGCGAGTTCTCTCGCTGGCTCTCACGCAGCCTGCCTTTGCTGTCAGGGAGGCTGTGCTAACCCTCAGTAAGTCATTGGTCCCAACTGGCTCTCTCCCTTACCTCCCAGGACCTCTGCTTCCTTGATTGTCCAGGAGAGAGAAGGATGTTCCTCCAGCAGCGTTAGGGGAGGATCTGAGTCTGTGCTTGTTGAGCCCCTGGCACACAGTAGGCGCTCAATAAATACATGGTAAGTGCCTTCAGGAGCATCTCTACGAGTGGTTGGGAGACATATTTACAACGATTGCTAGTGGCCTCCTCTTTCCTTGTTTGTGACACTTGGAGCCGTTAAGCATTGGTTTTGAGGGGCTGTGGGGCGTGGTTTTGAGGGCTCCTCTTCTGGGTCCCTGGATGACTTCTCTCTCATCGGCAGAGAACTGCGGTGCCCTTGTTGGTTGAAGGAGTCCTGCCGGCGTTCCTCTCCCAGCCAGACACCCTCTCGGGCCAGTAGCGCGGCCTTCGTGCTTTCATTCCCACGTGGAGGAGGGCGCTTCCGAGCCTCTGCTCTGTGCAGACCTAGTCCAGAGGAAGGCAAGACCCCTGGGGGCTCCTGGGTGTGGCGAGGAAGTTGAGGCTCATGGCTTGCAAGTTTTCTTCTAATGGAATTTCCCATCACTTACTGCCCTGCTGATTTCTGATCAATGAAAATGAAATTGCATCACCTCCTCAGAGGCTCCACGTATGCCTGCTGCTTCCAGCTGTGTCAGTTCCGGTAAAATAATCTCATCAGGCGTGCGAGAGGGTAATAGGAAATAAAAATAAAAACCCACAATTAGCAAGAGGCCTTGCAGCTGAGTAACACTTTCCATCCCGGAGGCAGAAGGGCTGGCGAGTGAATGTTTAGGAAAGATTCCCTTTAAAAAAAAAAAAGAAAAGGAAAATGCCCGGTCTTTTTCTTCTCCCTTCTTTTTCCCTCCTTGCCCTGAACTCTCTCCCCGACCCTTTGGGTGGGGATGGTTTAAAACTGTGCGCAGGTTTTCCCTGCCCTTTGTGTGAGGTCAGTAGAATTGCTCTGTGATGGGCACACATGAGGGTGGCTTTTGCTTTTCTCTCTCCCCACCCACCCCACCCAAGACAGACACCAAAGGGAATACAGAAATTTCAGCTTCTTCCACTGACCTGTGATAGGAAACCACATGGTTGCGGGGGGACAACTCGAAGCCGAGTTAAAGTTGGTAAACAGGCTTCTCAGAGCTGGTTCATTTTAATTCCTAGACTTTAGGCTTCAATTATCAGCCCATTAAGAACCAGACACCCCCCCCCCCCCCGCCCCTGCGTTATTCCCTGGAACTTTCAGGACCGTGTCGTGAACACGAGGCTCTGTCGGAGGGTGATGTTTGGTTATGTGGAAGCTGGAGTGTGGGGACAGGCCCGCTCCAGCACCTCCGGGTAGGGCTGGGGGAGGGTGAACGCTGCCTCTGAAACATTCGGCTACTTCTGTGTGTGTGTGTGTGTGTGTGTGTGTGTGTGTGTGTGTGTGTGTGCGCGCGCAGAGCCTCTCAGGTCACTGGCTCCAGCCTAAAGAGGAACTGAGGCCAGAGACACCAGGGTGGGGGATGCTCAGGGCGGGTGAGGATGAGGGAACCTGTTGGATCACCTGAGAGGAGCCAGTAGAAGTGAAATCGCACCATGTCTTGTCAACTTGACAATGTCCAAGAAGAAGAAATACTTAGGTGAAGGCCGGTTCAGTGGTTCTGGCATTTTTTCATAAGTTATTTGGGGGACAGCATACCTTCATCCTGAGCCATCAGGAAATGGTCCATCTCAAACATGGACCACTGACTCCCACGCAGGTTGAAGGTGAGACCCTTGAGAGCGATGAGCACGGCTGGGGGTCGTGGTAGGGGTGGACCCAGGTGTGAGCACTGTGGTGTCCCCAGCACCATAGGGGCTCAGGGTAGTGGCACAACTCGCCAAACCATGCGTTGCAGTAGTTGAGCCATGTTTCTAAATGCAGTGGACATCCGAGGTCCTCACTGGCCACATCTGATTAATAGAAGGACAGATTCTGGCCTTAGAGCAGGGAGGTTCTGGAATGGGGGGAGTGGTAACCTGGTTAACTGTGTTGATACCGTGAATCCAGGAGCACGTGAAGTTCTGTGTCTCTCCCTGCTAGCACCCTTCCCTGGATGGTCGCTGCCGTCCAGGTTCTTATTTTGCGTGTCTGAACTCTAATGAGAGCAAGCTAGTAGGAGTCTGTATTGATAGGAGGGATGCTGTGTATATTGTAGGCACTCAATGAACATCTGTTGTGTGAACGGATAAAAATCATTAGAGCAGCCAGTGAGGTTTTGGCCAAGCATGATTCACAGGAATTTCAAGCTAAGAGCAATGGGGCCGGAACCCTAGTAGCCTCTTTATTATTGTGCCCCGTTAGCCGACCAGGTTGGATTCCCCCAATCTCAGCGTGGCTTAACGCTGCGATCTTTCGGAGCTGCAGAAACAGTTTCCGCCAGCTTGCTCTCGTTCTGGCGCTGTCCAGGATTAGGGCTGCGGCCTGGAAGTTTTGGTGGGAAGAGCCGAACTGTAGGGGTGAGAGGGGAGAGGGTGCCACTTCAGAAGGAAGCTGAAGTTCTCGATGTTCGCGTGCATTTTTCATTTTGTGTGAAAATGATGTTTGTGTGTTTGCACTGATAGGTTTCTCTTCTCTGATCTTAGACACTTAGCACAGGGTCTTGATCTACATTGATCACTTTTTATGACTTGAACTGACAATTCCCCCCCCCCCCCCCCCCCCCCCAGGGATCAGACCTAACCAGGGTGTTCAGGAAGCCATTAAGGAAAAATATGTAACCACACTCATTCCCAAACTCAGTTGTTCGGTCTTAGCAGTGCTTGGATAAGAGACTTTCAAGCGTAATTAATTCAAGTCCTATTGAACGTGGCCTTGGTGGTTCTTCACAGCAGCTGTTGACCCCAAAGCAGCATTTGGAGCAGCAAGAGGAGAAAGCCCACCTGGGCCATTTGTGCTGAGTCTGTGAGGGTGTCTTTGTTACCCTCAGTCACTTGGGTCTTCGGGTGGCTTCTGGAGGGTTGAGGAAGTGCAAGCGCTTGGATCCTTGCATTTGAAGAAGAAATTTTCCTTTGTTGTTTTGCCTCATTCCCAGGGCCACTCTTTGAAGTGGCCAGTGGTAAATATGTCTCAACCTGTTTTTCTTGATTAAAAGTAACGGTGCAAAGGATTGGCTTCCTAGTTGCCAGGCGGGATGGAGAAGGGACTGTGAAGAGTAGGACACGTAATTAAGTTTCACTCCCGGCACACCTGCAACCCGCACACCCACCCACCCAACACCTAGTTGGCTTTTTAAGCTTTGGAATTTGGAAGTCCTTCAAACACACTCAGAGGGCGAACAGGATCTGTACCCTCTTTAGTCCGTCTTGAAGTCCTCCACGGTCACCATGACTGCTGTTCCACTTTGCCATGAGGAAGGGAACTGAAATGTAAAATGAGTCCTTAGGCCTCTGGGATTTAAGGACTACCCAATAGGAAGTGTGCTTCTCAGACCTTCAGTTGAGTACAATGAAGCTGTTGAGGAGGAAATTCTGCGATGGGATTGCCATCTACAGTGTACTGTCCAACTAGGGAGCTAGGGAGGTGCTGGCTGCACAGCACCTAGAAGGTGTCAGCCAGGGCGCCCCCTTCCTGGGGCCTGGGGAAGACCCCGCGCGCTGGCTCTCCATCCCCCTTGGTGCACTTGCCAACGGCTGGGCTGCACAGCCTCCATTCCCGCTTTATTTAGTGGTGCCTGTTGCTCCCTGCTGCTTGAAAAGCTGTTTATGCTAATGAGCCAGGGAAGATCTGAAGACCTCGCTGTGCCTGCACTGGTGAGAGGCCGTGTGTGTGTGTGTGTGTGTGTCTGTGTGTCTGTGTGTGTCTGTGTGTCTGTGTGTGTGTGTGTGTTGCCCCATTAATTGCCTTCGAAGGGCAACCCTTGTTTGTCTTGTCATGGTGCCAACTCCGGAGGCTTGTGCCAGAGTGCGCTGCTGATGGCGAGCCCGCCATGTGGCGTTCTTCCGGCCGGGAGGAAAACACACTCCTTTCTCAGAGAGTCATTTTGGAGATGCGCGCTGAGGGAGACTGTCCTTCCCCAAGGCCACCTCTCCCCTCACCCTTCCCAGGCTTCCCGATCATCCCTGAACGACAGGTGGCAGAGTTCGCGGAGAGCAGGAGTTCCTCTATCCGGGAAGGTCGGATGGGGTTTCCCAGGTGCTGCCACAGGACCAGAGAAAAGCAGCTAACAGGGTATTCATTTGTTCTCGCCTAGATCAGACCTATACAAAAGAAAGCTTAAGGCCCGTGGCTGCTTCTCCCCGCATCCTGGAAATAGCGAGTGCAAACAAAGAATCTGCTCTGCTGAGTTTCTCTTGGGTCTGTGCAGCTTGAACCCCCGCAGTTTCTCCTGCTATTCAAATTAAACGTTCTGCTGACCAAGAACTACTTCATGAGAACCTCTTACCGTAGTGAGCCTAGCGCTGATAGCTCTTTCTGTGAGGCAGAAACCTTGTCCATACCTGATTCCCCTCACTCTCCCCTTGAAACCCAGAATCATATTTAGGGACTTGCTTGGCTTCTTGGATTTCTGTTTCGTTGACTATTTAAGGTGGCTGGAACGAGGGCCGCCTCTGTAGACTTCAGAGCTTTCGGATATTTGGAACAGGAAATAATAAATCGCAAAATACTGAGATACTCAGGTGTCGTACCTGAGCCTCAGAATTAGGATGAACGGGTCTTCGGTGATCAATTATACGTAACGTTCAGATCAACACGCTCCCACTGATGTTATTTAAGATGTATCCTAGAAAGAGAGAGTGCTCTTTCTAATCACGCTAATCATGTGTTAATTAAGTTAAAACTCCATCAAGTGTTTTATCCATCCTACATGCTTAGCGCTGGGCTAGGAGATGAACAGAATTATAAGCAGATGTTTGCCTTCAAGCAGCTTATCGTCCATTTGTAGAGATAGAAGTAACCAAGCTGGAGCGAGGAGGGAGTGTTTTAATGTCAGTGTGGTGGTGATTACTGTCGGAGCTCAGAGAGGAGAGAGTTCTGTGGGTTTGAGTGACAGGAGGGGAGTCTATTGCCTCCGTGGAACTGGAGCTTGTGCTTCTTAAAGGACGTGCAAGGTTTGGATAAATGTTGAGAAAGAGAGAGAACGTCCACGGGGCCTGGGGCTGCAGAAACAGAGGCAAGAATGTGATGATGGGGAGGAGACGGTGCTGTCGGGCAAGTGAGAGAGCTGATTGATTAATAGTGTGGTGGTCGATTTTAGAGCGTTTTAAGACCAGTCTGGAGAGCATCGGTTTGAATATGCGCATCAGCTGTCTCTTGCATGGGACAGGCACTGGGCAAATATGACAGCGGGAAGGCTAGAGTGATCTTCCCTTTCTGTTTTCTGGAATCAGAGATGGTAGCGAGAGTTCCCCCTGGGGAGCCCAGGGCGTTCAGTGAGGGGCAGTTCCACTTGGACATGTCGAGCCACGCTGAGTGTGGAGTGATGGAAGGCTAGCCGCTTGCAGACATCTTGTGGTCTGCTGAAAGTATGAGATGCATATGCAAGCGATAAGTCAGGAATGGAAATTTTTGTTTTGGGAGTCAACTCATAATTTCAGTAATTGAAACCACAGAAGTAGTTAAGGTAGTTGAGGTACAGAGATAAGAGCAGAGAGCCAGGGGGGAAGAAAGAATGATGGTGGTTCAATACTATAGAACAGAGAGGAGAGACTTCTGTGGGTTAATGTAATAGGGAATTTTATCGAATAACTGGAAAAGTGCGTCCATGGAGGGCTGAAGGGATGGGAAGAGGGGCAGGCAGGGTAGAGGTTGGAGAGGTAGGAGGAGAGCCAGAAAACCGTGCCAGAGAAGTGAAGGGGGGAGAAGGTTTCAAGGGGACAGTCAGCAGTTTTGAATGGAGGGGAGATTGAAGAGTATGAGAGGAAAAGCGGAGCAACTATTGGTTACCCCAAGAAGGGCATTGGTGGCCTCGGAGAGAGGGCCGAATCTTGGAGGCATGGGGCCTTCTGACCCCCCGAAGCAGTGTCCAGCGCCCCCTCCAGAGAGCCTGAGCCTGTATTCTGGGGTGGGGCCCGGTGTCTGTGTGTATCTTCGCTCAGCTCTGTGGTCGGGTGCGCTGCACAGCAAAGCTTGAGAACTGTTGATGTGAGGCGGTCTAGCTCCCGCTACGCGCACAGAGCTGGCTTTAGAAGATTAGAGTCAGGGAAGTGAAGCCGTGGGCACAGTCCACTCGCTTAAAGGAGTTGAGATCCAAGGGAAGGACGGAGCAGCACTGTGTGCCTGGCGGTGTGAGTGGTCAGGCTTCCATTCAGGAGCTCACGCGGGAGTGGAATACGGTGGCCAGTCGAGTGGGAGGGTTGGCCAGTAAAACCCTGTGAAGCCCTCTTATTAGCCATCATGGAAAGGGCAACACACCCCTGCCGCAGAAGTAGCAGGCAATTAACGAAAGAGATAGAAGTTGCCAATGAGTATCTGCAGATGGGTTCTCTCTCACTAGCAAAAAATGTATGTTAAAATGAGATGCCGTTTCTTGCCTGCCAAATATACTTTTTTTTTTTAAACAAAATAGTACCCACTATTGATGAGGGTGCAGGAAAATTGAGGCTCGTGTGCCAATGGGCATGAGCTGGAAAGGCTTTCCTAGAGGCCATTTGGCCTGTGCCGGGGAGCCCGAAATATTCCTAGCTTTTGAGCGCAGTTACACTTCCAGAAATACATCCTAAGGAAATAGAGATGGAATGTTATGGGTGAAAGCCTAGGTTTTAAAGTAGGAAGGAAGGCTTACCTGCTTTCAAAGGCTGACTTAGCTAGTATGTGACTTGTATAAGGTATTTAACCCTCTAACCCTCAATTTCCTCATCTGTAAAGTGGGCTGTTGAACGATCAAATGAAATGATGTCTATTTAAAAAGTGCTTAGAACCATGCCTGGCCCTACTAAGAGGGTAGTGATAGAGCTGCTACTTATTTTTATTATTGTGTTATTATAGATGCACAAAGATTTATGAGAGTTTATTGCAGTGTTAACAGCAGAATATTAGGGATTACCTACATGTCCAGTCATAGAGCTTAGTGAAATGATGCTATGTCCACAGGATGCAGTGTGTATGCACCCATTAATTCTAACTTACGAAGAATGTTTCATGACATGGGAACAGTTTAATGCCTAAATTAAGTTCAAGGGGCAGTCCACTTAAGGAGCAGTGTGATCTGAGGTTGGTAAAGATGTGTTAACTATCGATACATAGAAGAAAAAACCTAAAAATTTTCTACCTCCCAGTGGCTCTCTGGCTGGTGGGATTATAGGTGATTTTTATTTCAGCTATTGAGCTTTTCTGCACATACCCCCCAATTTTTAAAATACCGAGTTCATACTCCTTTAGTAAGAAGAAATTATTTAAAATAAGTCTAACATCATGAGATGCCAGAATGAAGCTGTAACGGGCCAGATGGTACATTTTACATCATTTCCTAGCTTTTGCTCCACAGCCCAGTAGGAAAAACAGAGAGATCAGAAATGGGATCTTTTAAGAGGGATTTTTAGGAAATCAGAGATGAAAAGTTTTGGGTGCTGGCAAAAGAAGGCACTGAAGTAGTACACTCAGTGGGGGAAGGTATCCAGTTCAGCGGGGAAAGCACTGAGGGATGGGCGGGGTTGGAGGGGCTGAGGTACGCACCTGTCAGGTAGGAGGGGCAGTTGAAGGAGGGGCTGCTTCACATCTGGGAGGGGCTGGGGATGCATGTGTTATGGTGCATAAATCCAGGTCAGGAGAGAGCCATTCAGGCCAGAGATGGACAAGGGATGCCGGCCTGTAGTCCTCTGATATGGTGGAGAGGTCTCAGGGTAGACACTGAAGTAAGTACCTAAGTGTTGGGATAGCTGGTTAAACTGCCCCAAATCCTTTTTTTTTTTTTTAAGAAAAATGCAGAGAATTAAGTAATAGCTGAGTCATTTCACTTTTTATTACTGTATTCATGGGTTTGGTTGTTTTTGAACTGTGAGTGTGTCCATGTGTATAGTAACAAATTCTCTTCCCCTAAATACCAGCTCATCTCTCCCAACACCCACAGCCTGGGCTCCTAGACCTGGCTCTGCTTTATGATCTCACGACTCCCTCCTCTTCCCCTCCACGAGTCCACTGGAGCCAGAATAATCACGGTAGTTGTGGATTCCCTGCAGAATGGACTGAGCTAGCAGTTTTCACTTCCAGGCTGATTTATGTTCACGCTGGAAAGAGCACAGATGCACTTATTAGCAAACACGAAGCCCAGGGCCTGGACAATTCTCTGGGCCTTCCGGGCAATGGTCCTCCTGCAACACAAGAGACCTGTTCCAGCATGTGTGTGTTTTCTGACCTCGCCATAGTAACAGAATAATTCTTAAGGCTACTGGGAAATTGCTACCAAGAGGATGGAATCTCACCTATTTATGGTTTAACACTTACTGACTTATACGCAGCAGCAATATACAAATACAGTTATTGTATAAAGCACAGAATGGAATTGGATGTGCTTCTTCAGTGGCTTCCAAGCTAAACAGATGAGGGTATTATTTCTTTGCCCCTTGAATGAGGTTTCTACTTATCTCAGAATCTAGGTTGCCCTTGGCTTTTTTTTTTTTTTTTTGAGGCCAAGGGGATAGTTTATTCATTGTTGTGTATTTCGCTAATGTGTTTTAGTCTAGGTTAAGCAAAGCCCACCCTCTGTAGGTTGCTGGGGTTCTTTTCTGTGGTGGCTGCCCCTGCCATTATATTTAGAATTGCTTTTCACCAAGTTAGGGAAATCTGTCCTGAATCAGGGTCATGGGTGTCTTAGGAAATATCTTACCAGCGTGTGTTACTTGAAATTCCGCCTGGCTTAGAATGGCCGTTTGTCTCCTCCAACCAGTGGGCTCTATCCAGGACCTCTCGGCTGAAGGAAGGGAAGACCAGTTTTCTCTGTCTGTGTGTCTGTCTGCACCTCCCCGTCCAGCCTTGCAGCCTCCCTCCTTTCATGAAGCTGTGCCAGGAATGGATTTCAGCTGAAGACAAGGGTAGGGAATCAGGCTGGGTTGGCTGTTCATAAGTATTTTGGGAGGTTCAACATGTAGTATTCCTGCACTGGACAATTTCTTTTTTCTTTTTCTTTTGATATAATTTCAGATGTACAAGAAAGTTATAATAATAGGACAAAGAATTCTAACATACCTTTCCTCCAGACCCCCCCCACCCAAGTTAGCATTTTCTAAGTTCTGTTTGTATGTTTGTACTTACGCAGGTCTGTACAGACACACACTCTCACACTTTTTTTTCTAAGCAGTTTGAAAATCAAGACATCATGCCCCTTCACCTCTAAATGTATCAGTGTCTATGTCTTAAAAACAAAGATATTCTCTTATATAACCATACTGCAGTTATCAAAATTAGGAAATGAACATTCATCTACTACTACTGCCCAATCTACAGATCTTTATCAGATTTTGCAAGTTGTCCCAATTGTACCCTTTATAGGGAAAGAGAACCCAGATTCTTTGTTATGTTCATTGGTCACATCTCTTTAGTCCCCTTTAATCTGTCTTTCTGCCTCCTGACTGACATTTCTGAAGAGCCTAGGACATGTTTTTTGAATAGATCTATTTTTATTTATCTATTTATTTATGGCTGCGTTGGGTCTTTGGTGCTGCGCGCGGGCTTTCTCTAGTTGTGGCGAGCGGGGGCTGCTCTTCGTGCTTCTCATTGCATTGATTCCCTTGTTGCAGAGCACGGGCTCTAGGCGCGCGGGCTTCAGCAGTTGTGGCACGCGGGCTCAGTAGGAGCCTAGGACATTTTGTAGACTGTCCCCAGCTTGGATTTGCCTGATGCCCCCTCCATGATTAGACTCAGGTTTTGCATTTCTGGCAGGCATGTCAGGGAAGGGGTGTTGTGTTCTTCTCAGTGTATCCTCTCAGGAGACACAGGATGGCTATTTGTCTCATTCCTGGTGATCCTAGCTTTGATCACATGGTGAAGGAAGGTGATGTCTGCCAGGTTTCTCCACTGTAAAATCACTGTTTTTTCTTCTGTAGTTAATAAGTGTCTTGTGGGGAGATACTTTGAGACTGTGTAAATATTCTGTAACTACTCAAACTTCCACCCACCAGTTTTAGTATCCACCGATTCTTTCCTGAATGGGCTATTATGATGATGGTTACCAAATGGTGTTTTTCTAAATCCGTAATTCCCTCTGCATTTGTTAGTTGGATTTCCACCCTAAGCAAGAACTCTACCTTCTCCCACTTTTTTTTTTAATTTATAAAAGTATGGAATCATGGATTCTTATGTTATATATTGGGTTATAGTTCTTTACCCTCATGTAACTTTCTTGCTCAAATTGTCCCAGGTTCAGGCAGTGAGAGCCCTGCAACCTGCTCCTGGGTCCTTCGGTCCCACTCTCTTCATTCTTAGAGCACTTTCTTATGTTCTGGCTTAGAAAGATGCTCCACGCTCATCCTGCACTCTCCCTGCCCCAGCCCAAGAACCAGCCAGTTCTACAAGGAGACCTGGTTCTATTTAGAGGAGAATGGTTACACCACACACTTCTTCAGCTAAGAGGAAAAGAAAGAATGTGTATAGGAATCTTTTTTTTTCCCCTCTCAAAGTGTTATCATTTCTCCTAATGCCTTAATTTTCCCCATGTCTTTTTTAAGCATCTATTACATCTTGGATGTGGACAGTACAGAGATGAATGAGACATGGAACCTACTCTCAAGTTGCTTTCAGCCTAGTGGCAGAAACAGACCAGTCAACATATAATTACAGCAGTGCGATAACCCCAGAGTTGCAGTGTGTCCCCATATGCAGAACACTGTGGGATCACAGAGGAGGAGGTTAAAGCTGATAAAGCTGCCTGAGCAACCCGATGGAGCACTTGGAATGAATAGAATCTTCACATTTCAAAGGACCCAGGAGGCTGCCTGATGGAACCTCGGGCCATGGCAAAATGTCTTTTTTCTCCATTCATGAAACCAGAGTCAACATTCCATTGGGAGCTTTGATAATCTAGAGAAAGATTTTCATTTATATTGAGTTGAACTCTTAATTTTTAATAAATTCCCCCTCATTACTCCTAGTTAAACCCTGAAGCTAAGTAGGAGACTCGGAACTAATCCTCCGCGTACGTGGCGGGCGGGCCTTCGCATGGCGTAGGATAGTTGTCTTGCCCTGCAGTGGGGACCTCGCTTTTCTTTGCTCTTGAGCTGATCGTGGTCAAGCCATGATTCACGTGGTCAAGACACGATTCAGTTGTCAGTACCCCTCTTACCGAGATTTCCCCATGTGGCTCATAACATTCTTCATGCAGGCAGAGAAAATGATGGGGCTGTGATCCTGCTGAGTTGGAACAGGTAGAGGTACCCCCTGTAGCCCAGAGGCCACATTTATGTCTTTGGTCACCATGTCAGCTTTGGGCTGCCACTGAATTTGTAGTGAAGTAACACCTCCAGGGTTTCTTTGCATGAACTACTGTTAATCCAGGTCTCTTCCGTTCTCTGTTGGTTTTACTGTTTGCCTGAACTGAAATACAAGGCTTCCTACTTATCCTTTCAGAATTTCATCTTGTTCCTTTCAGCCTGTTGTTCCAACTTATCGAGATTTTTTTTTTAAGTCCTGATTCCACTAATTAGCATATTGGTTAGTCCTCTCGACTTTATTTACTTTGCAAATTGGTGTATGTGCTTGGTCTCCTCTGCCCCTCAGGTTGTTGATTTAAGCGAAGGGAACCAGGGATAAGGCAGGAATTAAGGCATGTCCCCAGGCACATTGACCTTTGAGTGGGTACTGTATATGCCCCACCCCCCCACGCTGCGTGGCATGCAGCATCTTACCCTACCCAGGGATCGAACCTCGTGCCCCCTGTAGTGGGAGCGCAGAGTCTTAACCACTGGACTGCCAGGGAATTCCCTGAGTGGGTACTTTAGGTAACGGCATCCTCCAGCTTTAAAATCAGGCAGACTTTATAAGACATTTTGCTACCCTAGATACAAAGAAATGATAAACTTTGGGATATGTTATTAAAATCAAAAAGTACCCTCTACTGCATTTCTCAGATCATTGAATCTAACTGAAGCTGCTTTTCAGTTTATTTTATGTGAATTTTCTTACTGAACCTACAGCTAATTGCTAATTCCTCAGGACTTTTTTCTCCCCAGATGCTATTCAGCAACTGTCAACTCTGTTCTCAAACTGTGAGGAACTTGCAGTATATAATCTATAACATATCCTTTTAAATTTAATATATATATTTATATTTACTTTATCCAAAATGATGATACACGTCACTCCTTCCCCTTCTCTTGTTTTATATTACTTCTGAGTGCTTTTTCACATTTAACATTGTATTTATTTGTTTGCAGTCTTTGCCCCACAAGAATGTAAGCTGAGACCTGTCTATTGTTGATTCTCTAGCATCAGGCACATAATAGGTGTGCAGTAAATGTTCAGTTAATGTATGAATGAATGAATACATTTCTAGATTTATAGTTTCTGGAATCTGCCTTTTTTTTTTTTTCTTAAAAGAAGTCAGGATAACGGGCCTACCGTACAGTTCTTTGCAACAGCAAAGAACTTTTATCCCCGTCTCTCCTGTATGAAGATATCCAAGTAAGAGAGTCCATTTTGAACTCTCCTCCCCCGCCACTCCCAAGCAAAAAAAAAAAAGGGCGTGTGTATGAACTGGCAGTGTTCCATTACATAGCAGTCCTGATAGCCCATGATCTTAGAACAGTCCCTGGTACCTAAAGATTGAATGTAAATGTCAGATGTTCTGAAGTTCTCTTTGAGAAATAGACACTACAGAAAAACACAGTAGAGTGGCAAAGAACACAGACTCCACAGCCAGACTACGGTTTTGTCATTTAGGCTGCATAACTTGAGCAACCTCAGTTTTCCCTTCTTCAAAATGGGGATAAAAATAGCGCCTATCTCACTCAGGACTTCTCTGGTGGTCCAGTGGTTAAGACTTCACTTTCCAGTGCAGGGGGTGCAGGTTCAGTCCCTGGTCGGGGAGCTAAGATCCCACATGCCTCACAGCCAAAAAGCCAAAACATAAAACAGAAGCAATATTGTAACAAATTCCATAAAGGCTAACAATGGTCCACATCAAAAAAAAATTTAAAAAAATAGCACCCATCTCATGGAATGTTATGAGCATTGAGGTGGCGTTGAACCCACAGGCCTTACCATGATGCCACACACAGGAAGTGATGACTTCCCTTAAGATGATTTTCATTTTAAAAAGCCTTGGGAAATAAAGGCGCGAAGGAGGAAATGAAATAGCCCATAACCTCATCCCCTAGCAATTACCGTTGTAAAATTTTTTGATAGAAATCTTATGTATTTCCATATGCAGACCTATATAGGCTTTGTTCACTCAGCATCCTGTGTGATCATTTTCCCACGCCCATAACTAGTTTCTTTTAAAAATGCCATTTTTTAACATCCTATGGAATGCTATGCACTGTAATTTATTTAGAGAGTACCTTGTTTCGCCACATTATTTCCATCTTTTTTTTTCTGTTATGAACACTGTGATGAATAATCTTATATCTCTTTGCATATCTTGGATTGTTTCCTGGAATGGGGGAATTGCTGAGTCAAAGGGCACGTGCATTTTTGAGGCTTTTGATACCCACTGCCAAATCGCGGTGCTCATCGAATCCCCCTCCAGCAGACTAGGGAGTCCCCGGGAGCCCTCCGGTTTGCTTCTCTCTGGCGATGCTGCATGGGTTATTCACGAGGGGGGGGGGCGGGCAACAGTTTCTGGCTGTCTCTGCTCTCTCTTTGTTTTTTTCTTCCCCTTTGTTTCCTTTCTTGGTTTTCTGCCAAACTGCCTCTTGTGAAAGGACCGCCTAATTAACCCTGTGCTAATTAACAATTTAAAATTACAGAGTGCGACTGTTCATGTTTAATTCTCCAGGAGCTGGCGCATCAGTGGAGCCCTCTCCCCTTCCAAGTAACTGCACCTCCCACCCCAGCTTCCCTGTAACTGTTGCATGGAGCCCGGTTCTGTCTCCTTAAGGGAATGGGATAAAGCTGTCACATCACATCTTCTCAGTTGAAAGAGCAAGATGGGGGGGGTGGGCGTGGCGCCCAGGATAACAGGGTGGAGTTTTATAATTTTAAACCATCTTTGAAAAATAAAGACCGATATTGGCAAAGATGCAGGGGCTTTACAGATAGGTTCCAAGGAAACTATAACTTGTGGGAGAAGCAAGAGCAGGGGGCTCTCGATGAAGATGTTAGAACTTTTCTGTGCAAGAAGACTTCTCACAGGGCAGAGGGAGGCGCTCAGCAGAGAGTGCGACGCTAGATCCCTCCCGTATCTTCCCTTTAACTCTCTTACTGGAGAGGTGTGCTCAGTTGAAATCTAACTGAATTCTTAAAACCACACACACACAAAATATCCTTGCTGAGTACGACACTGGTGGTCATGAGTAGAACACGTCTGTGTTTAAAGGGGATTTTGGGGTGTAAATGGCTGGAGGGAAGCAGGCTGCAGGAGGGGTTGCGGGTTTGTGCTGTGTGTGCTGGCCCTGGAGGTACTGGAGGAGTATGTGTGGGGGGGCAGAGCTGCACGTATGGGGGCTGTGAGAGCACCGGGACCCGCTGGATTCCCAGGCTGCCGTCCGTAACTGAAGATCATTGATTTTACGGGAAACCGTGTTTACAGACAGAGTGCCGATCGACCTGCTGAGTTGACTTCTGCCTCCTTAAGTAAGAACTATCTTTTTCTTATTGACTAGCTGATAAACAGAGTGAAAGGAGCTGCTGGCCGGGCAGGAGAGTGGGAGAGGGCCTGAGGTTCTGGAGCTGAAGGATGGGGCAGGGCTAAGAGATTTCTTCATCTCTGTGCTCTGGTCCCCTGTTGTCCACCCCCATCCCTGCGCTTCCCAGGGACTGGTGGGTGAGCCCAAGACTGACCCTGCCTGGTTACCTAGCAGTGCAGGCCCCAGGCATGGAGGAGCTGGTGGTCTGGTGAAGTTGTTATAAAAGAGAGAGTGTCTCACTCAAGCTTTAATAATGCACATCCCCTGGGCATTTGTATTAAAAATGCAGATTCTGATCTGAGAGTCTGCGCTTCTCACAGGCTCACTGGGTGAGCTCACTGGCCCTGAACCACACGTGACTTAGCAGAGTTGTAAGAGCTTCTGATTGCCCTGGCCAGCAAGCATTGAAAGGAAGTCCAGAACTGGTGCCTGAGGTCCAGAGTGGGATCCTTCTTTCCCACCAGCATCTCAGTGGGCTGTTGCCCCTGCAAATGAGTGGTCCCCTGTGTGTCCCCTCTCATGGGGCTAGCGTCACCACGACGGGTGCATCTGTCTTTGCCTATAAGGTCATCTTTTCTTGACACCTTTTGCTGAGGAATAGAAAACAAAGTTAGGTGAGTTTTTAGAAGTCCCAGTCCCTTAGCTGGATGATTTGTGGAGGAGGAAGAAGAAGAGAGCAGAGCAAGAGAAACCCACCAATTAATTGGTAAATGCTTACAGGTTTCTTAGCCCAGTCCAGGCTGGAGAGGAGATTGGCTTTGCTGTCGATACACAAGTCCCTGGTGAAGCATCAAAGCTGTTCCCCTTTATCAATCGTGGCCTCCCCTTCCCGCATGTTCCTGTAACTTACCAAGCATTTATGACATTGATTTTACGATCGGGCTGTTAACCCTCCCGCCCCTTCAGGCCTGCCAACCTTTTTGGCCTGAGCTGTCAATCAGATGTCATCCAGCCAATTATGTGCGTCCTTAGGAAGAGCCACCCTGGATTCTCACCTGTATCCCAGCTGAGCCTTGCGAGGAAGTCTCATCGCCCTTGCTGTTTGGTTTGGTGTGGTTATCTTTGTTTAAAGTCAATATGTCTTTTCTCAGGCACACGGAACCTTGTTGTAATGGAGTTTGAGGTTATATGCTGAGAGGTGGTGTGTGTTTTAAACAAAACGTGACACGTCCTTCCAGAAAGTTGTTTCTCCTGAGACTTCTGGTAAACCTGCCTTCCCCGTCTTTTCCCGAGGGGGAGCTATTCGCTCACTGTGCAGTCGAGAATCAAGCAATGAAAAAAGAGTGGGAAGATGGGGGTTGGTGGGGAGGGAGACCAAACGCAGCCAAAACCTTCATCCACTGTGTGTGAATGAGATGGTGGGTGGAGAAGCAGCCACGTGTTCTCCTGGAAGGAGGTGTGGCGGGAGGGTGGCCTGGGATTTGCAGCGAATGCTCAGGGCCTTGCGAGGCGCTGCGTTGCCTGTTGGAGCGGGGCCGGACGGAAGAAATACTCCTGTGATGTTGTTGCCACAGGAGCAGAGCGGTGGCGGGTGATCTGATGTCTCCCTCCCCAGGGACGCGAGGTCTCAGAGGGCAAATTCAGCTTAGTGGCACTTTGGAGTTGGAAACGGAAAAGCCCCAGGGCTGAAGGACAGCTGCTTTGGGTAGCGACTAATAACTAAGAGGCAGGTGTGGAACGGGGGCTGGCGGAGCCCAGCTGCCATCTCTGCTCGCCGCGAAGATCCTTGACAGCAGAACCACCCAGCCAGTGGTGAACGGGCTCATCCAGGCAGGGCGAGATCCTCTCCGCTGGCGGGGAAGTCGGCCCGTTGAGAGTCGGGGTGGCTCTTCTTAGAAACATCAAGCTCACGTTTTGCACCTACATATTTTGAGTCTGAAACCAGCTGAGTCACAAGCAAGGGTGTTCTGTGGGTTGTAGGGAGGGGATGGGAATTGGGAGATCCGCCTTTCTCGGCGCCCGGATGGCACTGGCCTCGTTTTTAGATTTAGGCCCTCAGTTTTACTGCTTGTAAAATGGGACGATGTTTCCCAGGCTCGGAGAGGATGAATGCAGCCGTGGGCCCTTTTGGGGGCTTTGCAGAGCTTGTCCAGGCCTGCACGCTTGCCCTCGAGCCCTGTAGTCCTCAGCACTTTTCCGTGAACTTCTCAAACTAGAAATTGGGTCAGTATGAGCGACGGCACAACTTCGCCTCTAAATCAAATGGCGTATCCTCTCCCAGGTTCATGATTCTTCCTCGAGGGCTGCAAAGTCTTCCTCCTCCTGTCTGTCCGTCCCCGGCGTCCCCCTGGCCCCCAGACAGTGCGGGCAGCCGGCGTGGCTTTGTGCTGCCATCTGCGTGCGGCAGGGCTGCTGTTCTGTGTCCTCGGCGGGGCCTGGCGAGTTGACGCCGTCCTCCTCCTCCCCTGTGGCTCATCGCCCGGCCCCGACTCTGACGCTGTGCTTGCAAAGAACCCAGATTCGAACCGGTCTCCAGGGGTAGAGCTGCCAACAGTCTGAAGACGAAGAGGGATTCTCCTGATGCCCCTTTCCCCACACCTCCACCCCCGCTTCTGCCACGCAACCTGGCCGTGACACCCAGGGGCGCTGCCCACCCTCTGCGCCTCGACGGGGTGGGGCGACGGCCGGGGTCCCCACTGCCCCGCGGTCTCTGTTGTGGGTGTGGACAGAAGCCTGTTAGAGCGCTCTGTGTGGGACCTTAGCCTCGGCCCTCCTAACCTCTTTCCTTTCTCTCTCTCTTCCCCCTCTCTCCCTCCTCTCCCCCTTGCCTCCGCCCTTCAGGTCCGATCCGTACTGGGTGCAATGAAAGCTCCACGCAGGCCTTACCATGGAAGGCTGTGACTCGCCTGTCGTCTCGGGGAAGGACAATGGGTGCAGTATCCCTCAGCACCAGCAATGGACTGAACTCAACAGCACCCACCTCCCCGACAAACCCAGTAGCATGGAGCAGTCCACAAGCGAGAACCACGGGCCCCTGGACGGCCTGAGGGCCCCCTTCAATGAGCGCCTCGCGGAGAGCACCGCCCCGGCCGGGCCCGCTGCCGAGCCCGCCGGCAAGGAGGTCAGCTGCAACGAGTGCCTGGCCTCCTTCGCCAGCCTCCAGACCTACATGGAGCATCACTGCCCCGGCGCGCGCCCCCCGCCGCCCCTGAGGGAGGAGAGCGGGAGCGACAGCAGTGAGGAGGGGGACGAGGAGAGTGACGTGGAGAACCTGGCCGGGGAGATCGTGTACCAGCCGGACGGCTCGGCGTACATCGTCGAGAGCCTGAGCCAGCTGACCCCGGGCGGGGGCGTGGGTGCGGGTGGCAGTGGGCCCCTCCCGTCGCTCTTCCTGAACTCTCTCCCCGCCTCGGCGGGCAAGCCGGGGGACCCTTCCTGCGCTGCGCCCGTCTACCCACAGATCATCAACACTTTCCACATAGCCTCATCCTTCGGGAAATGGTTTGAGGGCCCAGACCAGGCTTTCCCGAATACCTCAGCCCTGACGGGGCTCAGCCCCGTCCTGCACAGCTTCCGCGTGTTTGACGTGCGACACAAAAGCAACAAGGATTATCTGAACAGTGACGGCTCTGCCAAGAGCTCCTGCGTATCCAAAGATGTTCCCAACAATGTGGACCTGTCCAGATTCGATGGCTTCGTGCTCTATGGCAAGAGGAAGCCCATCCTGATGTGTTTCTTGTGCAAACTCTCCTTCGGGTACGTCCGTTCGTTTGTGACCCATGCGGTGCACGACCATCGAATGACCCTGAGTGAAGATGAGCGGAAACTTCTTAGCAACAAGAACATCTCCGCTATCATCCAAGGGATCGGCAAAGACAAGGAACCCCTTGTAAGTTTTCTGGAACCAAAAAACAAAAACTTTCAACTCCCTTTAGTTTCCACCGCTAACCTCATAGGCCCCGGACACAGTTTTTATGGTAAATTTAGTGGCATTCGAATGGAAGGGGAGGAGGCTCTCCCAGCCGGCCCTGCCGCCGGCCCCGAGCAGCCCCAGGCTGGTATCTTGACCCCCGGCGCCCTCTTGAACCTTGGCGGGCTCACCAGCTCGGTCCTGAAGACCCCCATTACCTCAGTCCCCCTGGGGCCTCTGGCCTCCAGTCCTACCAAATCCTCAGAGGGCAAGGACTCTGGGGCAGCAGAAGGAGAGAAGCAAGAAGTGGGCGATCCGGATTGCTTCTCCGAGAAGGCGGAGCCGGCCGAGGAGGAGGCCGAAGAGGAGGAGGACGAGGACGAGGAGGAGGTGGAGGACGAGGACGAGGACGAGGATGACGAGGACGACG
This sequence comes from Orcinus orca, assembly GCF_937001465.1. Classification (NCBI taxonomy): domain Eukaryota; kingdom Metazoa; phylum Chordata; class Mammalia; order Artiodactyla; family Delphinidae; genus Orcinus; species Orcinus orca. Next base: position 15,710,068 of record NC_064578.1, on the reverse strand, counting down.
AGGATGAGGGCTGCAAAGGGCTCTTTCCAAGCGAGTTGGACGAGGAGCTGGAGGACAGGCCCCCCGGGGAGTCTGGGGCCGCAGCAGGTAGTGGCAGCAAAAAGGACCTTGCTCTCTCAAACCAAAGCATTTCTAACTCCCCCTTAATGCCTACTGTGCTCCAGACCCTGTCGAGGGGCGCAGCTTCTACTAGTTCTAATTCCGCTTCTTCCTTTGTTGTCTTTGATGGTGCGAACAGGAGGAATCGTTTAAGCTTTAACGGTGAGGGCGTCAGGGCCAACGTGGCAGAGGGCGGCAGGAGGCTGGACTTTGCTGATGAAAGTGCCAATAAAGACAATGCCACAGCACCAGAACCAAATGAAAGCACAGAGGGGGACGATGGGGGCTTCGTCCCCCATCACCAGCATGCTGGCTCCCTCTGCGAGCTTGGGGTGGGGGAGTGCCCCTCGGGGAGTGGCGTGGAGTGCCCCAAATGCGACACGGTCCTGGGTTCCTCCCGCTCGCTGGGCGGCCACATGACTATGATGCATTCTCGCAACTCGTGCAAGACACTCAAGTGCCCCAAGTGCAACTGGCACTACAAGTACCAGCAGACGCTGGAGGCGCACATGAAGGAGAAGCACCCGGAGCCGGGGGGCTCCTGCGTCTACTGCAAGAGCGGGCAGCCCCACCCTCGGCTGGCCCGAGGCGAGAGCTACACGTGTGGTTACAAGCCTTTCCGCTGTGAGGTGTGTAACTACTCCACAACTACCAAAGGCAACCTCAGCATTCACATGCAGTCCGACAAGCATCTCAACAACATGCAGAACCTGCAGAACGGAGGGGGCGAGCAGGTCTTCAGCCACACGGCTGGGGCGGCGGCGGCGGCTGCCGCGGCGGCGGCCGCCGCGGCCAGCATCGGCAGCTCCTGTGGGGCCCCCTCGCCCACCAAACCAAAAACCAAACCCACCTGGCGGTGCGAGGTGTGCGACTACGAGACCAACGTGGCCAGGAACCTCCGCATCCACATGACGAGCGAGAAGCACATGCACAACATGATGCTGCTGCAGCAGAACATGACCCAGATCCAGCACAGCCGCCACCTGGGCCTCGGCAGCCTGCCCTCGCCCGCCGAGGCCGAGCTCTACCAGTACTACCTGGCCCAGAACATGAGCCTGCCCAACCTGAAGGTGGACAGCGCCGCCCCCGACGCCCAGTTCGTGATGGGCGGATTCCAGTTGGACCCCGCCGGGCCCATGGCCGCCGTGACGCCCGCTCTAGGTGAGGCTTGACTCCGTGTGTGTCTGTTCTGAGGATGGGAGTTAAAGCGGGGGACGCTGCGAGTGGGCCGAGATCGTGTTGACTTGGTGGATTCTGTCGAGTCCGGTGGATCTGGGGGATCTTTATTTTCTTGAGAGTTGTTTTGTGCTCAACTTGAGCGTCCAGCCCTCACGTCTTTTTCTCAAGAATCCCTTGAACTCTGTGTGAGCCTGTGGAAGATGGTTTGCGTTCAACAGAGACATGATTACACTCCGGCTCCACGGGTCGGGATTAAAATTTAAGTGTTTCCTCTAGTTTTTGGCTTCGGGTCAACTTTCCCTTCTGTTCCCATTCCCCCTTTCTCTGTCCCTTTCTCGATTTGAAAAATTGCCACAATCCCCCTAAACTTTGGGGTTCCATTAAATATTTATCGAAATGTACAGGAAACGGTAGCTGGAGTTTTAAATAGGGACAGTCATCTCCGGAAGAGGAACTGGAAACCGTAGTGTGCCTTATTTAAATAAGCCAAGGCTGGTTCCGAGCTGTCTGGGAGCCACCCAGATACGTTTCTCAGAGCTCTCCAGTGTTTTCACCAGGACCTTGATGAAAGAGACGGGTTCTTTCTCTTTCTTACTTTGCATGAGTTGCCAGTGATCAGTATAGTTGGGAATTAGATGACCCTGGGGCACCGTGAGGAGTGGTGTGATAGATGAGAGATGACTAAATTCTAAAATTGTAAATTAAAGAAAGCCCAGTTTTAATATCAGATCCCGGTTAACGGAGCCTTTGTTGCCATGGAGAACATGGCTCCGTATTAGAAGACATGGGTTGGCCGTTTTACCATTGGCTTAATAGAGCTAGAACGGGACCAAGAGGATGGGATTTGAATGCCAAAAGCCGTGACTCTATTTCTGTTTAATTTTTTAAGAAGTTTTTTATTGGAGTATAGTTGATTTACAGTGTTGTGTTAGTTTCAGGCATACAGCAAAGTGAATCAGTTGTACATATGTTCACTCTTTTTTTTTTTTTTAAGATTCTTTTCCCATTGACAGAGTATTGAGTAGAGTTCCCTGTGCTGTATACTAGGTCTTTGTTAGTTATCTATTTTATATATAATAGTGTGTATACGTCAATCGCAATCTCCCGGTTTATCCCTTCCTACCCCCCCACCCCCGCACCCCCTGGTAACCGTAAGTTTGTTGTCTACATCCGTGACTCTACTTCTGTTTTGTAAATAAGTTCATTTGTACCTTTTCCTTAGGTTCCACACATAGGCAATACCATATATTTGTCTTTCTGTGTCTGACTTACTTCACTCAGTATGACAATCTCTGGGTCCATCCATGTTGCTGCAGAAGCCATGACTCTTCATGTACAAAGAATCATGACCATTTCTGGGGGAGAGCTTCTGTAGCAAGAAAATGTACAAACCAGTTTCGTGAGGACCAGTGTGATGGTTGGGCCCCTCCTGCCCCGACTGTGTGTGCCTCGGACACGCACTGCCTGGTCTTCATTCCCTGATCCTGCTAACCTCTTGAGACCAGCAGTGATGTCCTGAATGAAACAGGATACCCTTCCTGACATGGGAGCGAGTTGTTCTCGGCCACAAAGCGTGAGCAGGTGCCTTTATCCTAGGATGGCTTAGGTTCATGCCAGAGGGCTAAACCTCCCCAGTAGGCACGTCTTTATTTGTGTGGTGTTGCAGTGCTAATTGCTGCTGCTGAGTGATATTTCACAGCATTTAATTTGTTGTTCCTACCATGCATTTAAATTTGAATCCTTGCTACTTTAATCTTGTTTTCTGTTTTGGAACATTGACCTGTTGATCTTTTCTTACCAAACAATTTGAGGATGTTTTACCCACTGGTTAATCATCATGGATGCATAGGGCTCAGTCATCTTATTCGTCCCCAGAGTGAACCACAGGGGATGCACACCTGGGAGTGGCTTCAGTACTCGAAGACTTTTCACTTTTTAAAGCCTATGGGAATTGGGGTTTTCTCGTCTAGAGATTTAAAATCTTGGGGAGGCAGATCTTGGAGTAAATCAAAGATAATGTAAGTGGAATGAAGACACAGAAAAATGGATGGGTTCATACTGGGTCACAATGAAGACTTTTTAATTACCTTGAGAACCAGTAATCCTGACTAAGACTTGAATTGAGTGGTAGAGGAATAGTTTGCTTCTAACACCTGCTGTCTGTGAGTCTGCGGGGCATCGTGCATTCCGGGCAGATGGCAGGTGCACATACATAGAGGATCCAGACTTCATTTCTTAAAGAGAATAGAGTAATAGAGCGCTTCCTTCTGAAGACCTTATCCAGGTAGCCAAGGAGGGCCCTGAGTTTCCAGTGTCGCTGCCTGTCAGCCGAGGTGAGTCTCTGGAGACCTCCTGTGCCTGCCTTAAGCCACCAGAGCCGTCGAGGCGGAGTGAGGGTGACAGATACTTTATGCCGGAAGCCGGCGTGGGTATGATAGGATGTATCCACTTGGACCCACAATTTAAGTCGCACGACCTCTGTAGAAGCCAACATGTGCAAATGAAAAGAGCGTAACTTTCAGTTCTGTCTGCAGCTCAGCTGATTCTTCCTTAGGCTGTCTATGAGAAGGCTGTGGGCGTTATTAGGTATTACTGGGCTCTACAGCGGGGAGGTAGTGTTTGTGAACTACACTCTTGCTTACACAGTTGATGTTCTCATACTGCCTTGGACAGAAACTCCTCCTTCCTGTTATCAGACAGATGCTGATCTGGGGGTGCGTTCTTCCTAGAGGCCTTCAGGGAAAAGTTCCGCACCCTCGCTCTGGTCTGGTTGAATTTGCCTCCATTTGTAGACCAGATATTAGGCCTGAGGTCAGATGAACATCCTCCCAGACATTCCTTTGGACTACAGTTGAGCCCAGCACCGAAAACTGGGTAGCTTGCCAAGGCGTCTACAAGCTTCCCGAGTAGCCAGCCAGCCACAGGACACCTACATGAGCTTTAAGAGCTCCTCTGATTCTGCTTTTGTTTTTTCGTGTGTGTTTTTTCGGTACGTAGGCCACTCACTGCCGTGGCCTCTCCCGTTGCGGAGCACAGGCTCTGGACGCGCAGGCTCAGCGGCCATGGCTCACGGGCCCAGCCGCTCCGCGGCACGTGGGATCCTCCCGGACCGGGGCACGAACCCATGTCCCCTGCATCGGCAGGCGGACTCCCAACCACTGCGCCACCAGGGAAGCCCTGATTCTGCTTTTGATTGTAGAAGGTGTCTTTTAATCCCTCTGCCTCTCTGAGGGTGTGCTCGTGGGCGGGACTCAGGTGCCAGGGTGTCAGCTTCCAGCCTTAAAGTCAGGTGTGTGGGGACATGGGGCCCATTCCTCTCCAAGACCATCTGTCCGGCATGATTCATGAGTAGGCACCCGCTAAGTTCTCAGTGTGGGCACTCTCCTCCCACATGCCTGAGAATTGGGTGAGGTTCCTCTATTTCTCGGCGGCTGAATTAGTTCCTTGCAGCCCTATGGATTTGTAGAATTCCAGACCCTAGGGGTGTCTCTCCAGGGTATAGTTCTCAAGGGAGTTTTGGCTTGCCTGTCGCCCACATCTCACTGCTTCTCTGCTTCTGTCTTTGATTTGCATTTCATTTTAAGAGCTTGGGATGGCAACAGGGACCTATTTCCTCTGTGTGTTCCGAGGACTTCTCATTTTCACTCAGGCCTCCAGCCAGTGACAGCTGCATTTCTCTTTAGAGCGATATGGATGTGCTGAGGTTACATTTAAAAAGTGGAAAAGATCTGATGCTTCAGGTGGTCGGCATCAGAAACAAAGATGTGTTTGCTCCTTGTCCTACCCTCCGGGCAGTTTCCGCTTTCACTGAACACCGCACATGTTTCATGGATGCTGTCTGGCCTTCGTCCCCATCGAGGGATGGAGCTTTTAGGCTTTTTTCCCCTATCTCTTTTTCTCTCTTGTCCTAAAAAGAGTGTCACAGTTATGGCTCCTCTCACCAGGGGAGATGGCAAGAGAGAAGACAAGCAGAAAGCTTCCCCGGTCTTCTGACCTGTGTGCGCACAAGATTTCTGTGTCTCGCTGGACTGTCCACAGGCTTCAGATGCAGCCACTCTGCTCAGTCAGGCCTGTACTGAGCTGCTCGCTCGAAGTGCCTTGTGTAGCATAAATAAGAAAATCTTTTTTTTTAAAATAATAACGTCTTTTCCTTGATTAGCCACTAACTTGGATTCTAATCAGTCATTAAAAAAAAAAAAAATAACCTCAGCCCAACCACATGTAGAAGGTCAAGTTTAAGTATCAGTTGGGGAGTGACAGGGGCAGACGTCATAGCTCAAGCGTGCGTATGTTTAGGGGAGAGGCAAAAAACAGAAGCCGAGGCTCAGCATTCTGCTTGACTGTTCGCTTCTAGGTAACGGAGGGAAGGCTGCTCTTTCCAGGCCTTTCCCGTGGCATAAATAAGAGCTCAAAGTATTAATTTACCGCTGGTGAATGAGAGCCGGTCCCTGGTTTACGCAGGGCAGCGATGGACTGAAAAAGAGCAGGGGTGGAGAGGGAGGAACACAGCTTCCTCAGGCCCTTTTTTTCAGGGCTGTGAGCGGACCTCTGCGTTTCACTGTCCATCTGGATCCAACTTCCCAAACCTGTAACATTTTGGCTGCTTTGTACCTTGTCTGGCACATCAGACATTTGAGCCTCTGAGCAGGGGCCTGTGTACCCTCTAGAGGTTCAGCAAGGAGAAGCCTGGACCCTTGTCCTAAAGAGGCTACACCCTGATGGGGACACTGGCCAACACGTGGCTCTGTATGTGGCAGACATACGCCAAAGGAGAATGCGACATGTCCCATGTAGGGGGCTCATGGAACGGAAATGATCGTATCTTGGGGAGGTGTGGGAGGAGCCAGCGCCATTGACAGGCAGGTAGGCTACTGACCAGTGGGGTGTGACAAGGAATAGGGAGATCATTCCCGAAATCTCAGATTTAGAGCTGTGCTGTCCAGTACAGTAGCCACTAACCTAAATGTAAATGAATTAAAAATAAAAAAAACTAAAAATTCAGTTCTTCAGTTATACCTTAGCCATATTTCAGTTGTCCAGTAGCTACACGTGACCAGTGGTTTGCACATTGGACAGTGCAGATACAAAATGTTTCCATCTTCGCAGAAAGTTCCTGTTAGATAGCACTGCTTGAGGTAAATTCTGCGCCCACTTCTGATTCACCATGAAGGCGTGCTGTCTTAGAATGCAGCTATAACTCATCTCCAACATTTCGGGGACGGGAGTTTCAGATTCTGTTATGTCCAGTGAATGATGCTTTTATTTCTGTCTTTTCTTGGGTCTGAGCGAGGAGCTGTATTGAAATATTCAAGCGATTAAGCGGTTCCTACATTCTTCTAGGCGTTCTTTTCCAAAAGAAGAAACAAACAAACAAACATACAGCCTTCCACACATTTCAGAATGTCCATAGGAAAGATGCGAACACATCAAGTTGATTTTTGTTGTAGTTTTTCCCGGTTAGTAGCACCTTGCAGTGCTTGAAATGGGATCTTTTTTCTGCTGGAACCTGGGTGGAGGGTGGGGGAGGGCCCATGGTGCCTCACTTAGGGCTGCCGCTGTGAGCCTGGCCTCTGATTCTCTGCCCCTCTCCTTCCCTGCAGTGGGCGGTGAGATCCCCCTAGACATGCGGCTCGGGGGCGGGCAGCTGGTGTCAGAGGAGCTGATGAACTTGGGCGAGAGCTTCATCCAGACCAACGACCCGTCGCTGAAGCTCTTCCAGTGTGCCGTCTGCAACAAGTTCACCACGGACACCCTGGACCTGCTGGGGCTGCACATGAACGTGGAGCGCAGCCTCCCTGAGGACGAGTGGAAGGCCGTGATGGGGGACTCGTACCAGTGCAAGCTCTGCCGCTACAACACCCAGCTCAAGGCCAACTTCCAGCTGCACTGCAAGACAGACAAGCACGTGCAGAAGTACCAGCTGGTGGCCCACATCAAGGAGGGCGGCAAAGCCAACGAGTGGCGGCTCAAGTGCGTGGCCATCGGCAACCCTGTCCACCTCAAGTGCAACGCCTGCGACTATTACACCAATAGCTTGGAGAAGCTGCGGCTGCACACGGTCAACTCCAGGCACGAGGCCAGCCTGAAGCTGTACAAGGTAAGGCCCAGGCTGTCTCTGGAACGGAGTGGTTTGGATCCCTGGGTGACGGGGAGGGCTGGAGGCGGACACACAGAGAGGGGCTGGGGGCTGGCTGGCGCCCTGGCGTGGGGAGGGGAGCTGGCCGCCTGGTGGTGGGCTTCAGCTGGGAACTGCAGGGTCTGTGTGTGGGGTGCCTCATTTGGGGGGCAGGTTGTGTTTCCAGCGGCCCAATACTGCACATTGTTTCCTTTACCCTCCCACTGTCTTTAGAACTGACTTTTTTCCTATCCCACATTTGCTATTTCCCTAGTTCTGGCTTTGCCGTTGTTCTCCTGTGTTTCCCCTCTCTCCTGCAGGCTTTCTGTTCTCCTTTTCCATCTGGTTATTTCCCCCCTTTTTAGTCTCTTCTCCCCGGATGCCCCCTGGGGTTCTTTGTTTATTTGTTTGTTCGTTTGTTCATTCATTCATTTATTCAACAGGTACACATTAATCCCCAACCATGTACCAGGCCCTGTTCCGGGCCTACGTCCATGCACGAGGTAGACAAAACGTCCCTGCCCTCCTAGAGCTCCCGTTCTTTTTGGGGGCGGGGGGATGGATGATGAACGCAATGGATAAATTAGACGGTAGGCTAGAAGGTAGTGAATGCTATGGGGAAAAACAGGGTCGGGTGAGGGGCCCCTTTGTTCTTTTTCGCTCTGCTTCCCGTGTTCTACACCTCCTTTCTCTTCCTCATGTTTCAATTTTCCTTCTTCTTGCCGGGCTTCTCCCGTCCTCCACCTCTTACTCTGTCCTCTCTGCTTCTTCCTTCCCTCCCGTCCCTCCTTCCTCACCCCTCGCTGCCCCCTCCATTCCTTCTCTCAGTCCGCAGACAGTAACAAGGAGGAGGTGCTCGGCTACTGTAAATAGTCCTTTCACTGGCATGGCAGAATTGCTCCAGACGCTTCTATTGATTTTCACTGGACTTAAAGCCTCACCTTTTTCTCTAATCATCTCATAATGGCTTTAGTATGAACAATCAGGTACAAATCGCCGTAAATCTGCCCAGCCTCCCTCTCCGTCCCTTCCACGCCCTCTCCCTCTCTTTCTGTTTCCCTCCCTTTTATTGTCAGTCTCTCTTCTTTCCTTTTACACCGTTTCCCACATCTTTGGGCCAGCGAGCGCCACGTTTCTCCTGACCCTGAGCTGCTTTCATCCCCTTTCTGCTCATGGTGATTTTAAATGGAGACTCCAAGTAAGGAAGACTCTCATCCTCTCCCCGTATCGGCCTCTGCCGAGATTGATAAGTGTGATGCATTTTACCATCGCTCGTTCTCAGCTTATCAAGAGACCTGGGTAACAGGGATGAGAGACCATTTTAGGGAAAGGAGGAGAAAGCAGGCATGAGGTAGTGGGAATAGAATGTTCTGGAATTGGCTGCTGACTCTGGCACGGATGGGCTCAAGCGTTGCAGAGGGGAGGGTCTGGGCACCCCCACCCCTTGCCCTCTGTGAGCAGGACCCTCCCTGGATGGCTTCACCGTGTGCCACCCTCCTCGCCATCGCTTTAAATCGGAGGTTTTCATTGGCCACAGGGTGGTGCCAGTGTGGTCAGGAAAACCTGATGGAGAAACCGGAGGAAAAGAGTTTCTAAAGGACCCAACTGAGTGCAGTTAGTGCAGAGGACCCGGTGTGGCCCCGGAAGGTCGTATGCAGCTTTGATGGAGGTTGTTTAGAGGCGGCACGAAGCTGGCCTCTTCCACCTGAGGAAGAACATTGCCTTTTAGATGATAAAATGTGTGCGGTGGTGATTAGCTCTTCATGCTGTGGCCTCCAGTAAGAGTGGACCAGCCCTTGGATTTGCTTCTGAAGGGCCTGGAACCTGGAGGATTCGCTAAGCACATACCTTTTTGGTCCCTGGACCTCGTGCACTGGTCACGCCTAGAGGGTCGGGCTGTGGTGGTTTCCAGGGTGGATGTGAGGGAAGCAGTTTGAGTGTTTCCGTCTGTGCTTTGCTGAACTAGCTCTAGATGCTCATCCCCTGCCTTAGTTTCCTCATTTTATTTATATATATGTATGTATGTATGTATTTGTGTGTGTTTTTGAAGATGGAGCAAACTCCTGCCCCGAAAAGGCAGCATAGTAGAAGCATAAGTACTGGGGTGCAGGGTAGAATGTGGGAACCAGCACTTAGAGGGGAGGTGCCCAGGCAGTGCGTTTGGCTGGCGCATCTTAGGGGTGACCTCCACCCACATTCGGGGCCGAATCCCCCGTGTCAGGAGCCGAAGGTCGTCAGTCTGGTCTCATTGGGTGACGAGCGTCCCCGTGACTGCTGTGGGGGTGGGGAGTTCTCCCCCCCACTCCTGGATGTGACCCAGAAACTTAGCATCTCAGTGCCTGCCCCGGGCCTTTCTGTCCTACAGCGTGGCTGAGATAAACTCCTCTTGCCCCCGAGGGGGGTCCCTCTCACAGGGTCTTGTGAGTCCTCGGCTTTGGGGTGGGGCTTGGAGGTGTTTGAGAGTCAGTTTTTCTCTAGGCCGTGGTGTGGCCTGTGGTAAATGGAGATTGATTGCATGTTATTTTTCCTCTTGCTAATGTAATCCATTAGCCCAGCACATGCATAATCAGTTTAGAGCACAGTTAACTGGATATAATCGAGTTCTTTACTGTCTGCTAGAGAAACAGCTCCAGATGCTGCTGACCGGGAGGGCACCCGGCTTCTCCCACACGGCCCTCCGCACTAACCCCTTCCCCAAGGCCGACCCTAGCCCCCGCCCCACTCCCACGCCACCCACCCCATCTTGGTCCCCTGGCAAATTACTCACGATCGGTCGGCGAGAGACCCACACTTGCTTTCTGTTGCATCTGCTGAAGTGGTCGTGATGCATCCGACTTCCTCGTCGGACTCCCAGCCTCTCTTTGCCTTCCTCTTCCTTTGGCATGCTGAAGGAGACAGAGCAGCGGTCTCGGGAGATGCAAGCAGAAGTGTAGCTTTCCAGTCTGTCCTTGGACCACACACTGGTCCAGAGTCATTTCTCTCGGTGTCATAAATCCTGGCACGTATGTTGCTGGATTAGGACTGAGCTGTCTGAAAGCATGAGATAATTCCTAATCTGGACACAAGAGAGGGTTGGGCTAACCTGCAAAAAGGAGAAACTAGCGATACTCTCTCTTGGCTGGCTGGAATTGTCTAGTTTGGCTTATTGTGTGAGAGCAATTTTTAAATCGAGATTAACGTTCATCGAATTCTTCCTCCCTGCCTCCTGAAGTGAAGGAAAGTGGGGGTCAGCTGGGGAGCCCCAGGCATCAGATGGAAGCTGCTTCCTTTTTTCTTTGCTCCCAGGTTACTTTTCTGAAGTGCTCGTGATTAAATTCCTTGAGTCTTTTTATTGGGTCTTAAATAGCCGTGGCTCTGGTCCAGCCCCCAGTGCTCGTATGTCCAGACCCTCACAGCTGCTGTTATGGGCACTGTGATAGATTGACACAGAGACACAGCGGGAAGGCCAGGGGCACCAGTCAGGCTTAGAGGCTGAGCTCTTGGTTTTTTGCTTATAGTGATTCATCTGAGCCGGAATGGAAGTGTGTTGTGGGAAAGGTACTCGTCTCTCATTAGGGCTTGAGATCCAGAACGGGAATTCCTCACCTTACTGCTTTCCCACATAGATGTTTCACTCTTCTCCTAGAGGACCTGCTCCCAGGCCCCAGTCTCCCACTCCTTCCCCACACAGAGATGCGGGGTGTTCTTGCTTGTCTTAAGCAGGGGGGCAGCAGGTACTGCTAGCGACTGCCCTCCCCTCTCCTCCATGCTAGCGCAGATCCTGAGTCACTTTGTGGGTTCAGAGCTAGTGGGAGCTCTTCTGTGTTTATCTGGACTTGCCTGCTGTGTGGCTTCCCTGGTGAGCTCTCTGAAATCTGTAGTGTTTTCCGCTTGGGGGAGGAGGGTGCAGAAAGGGCAGTTGGAGATCGGTGCACACCTGCCAACTATTAGAATCTGTTTTTCACTTTGATGTTTTTCTTCACCTGAGAGTCATTGGGATGGAAATCCATCAACTTGAGCAGAGAGATTAAGACCCCCACCAGAATCTATTACTCAAACAGTTCCCAGCTGAGTTTTCTTTGATTGGGCCCAGCCCAAAAGTTTCATATTAATCTTAAATTATACACAAAGAAGGTTGTCTACCACAGGGTTGGGTCTGGGCCCCATGTGAGCTGCATCGGGCCAGCTAGGCAAACCGAGGGGGAGATGCCAGATCTATTCGGTTTCAAGTAGGAGGTAGAGTATGACACCAACTGACTGAACGATACTCACCCAAATTCTCCACGTAGTGGGCTTTGATGCTTGCCATGCTGTTGGGATTACTCGAGGTAGAATGAAGGAAGAAACCCTCTGTCAGACTCTGCATTACTCTAGCATCCATCTTCTCAGTTCTTTCCCTGACGGGGTTCACTCTCCCAGCAGGGCAGTAAATTCACCACAGGATGGATGGACAGATTGGAAGATGTACAACAAGTCAGAGGTTTGGTTTGCAGTTTGCATTCTTCATGCTCCTTTATGGGTGCGCGGGGTGGGGGTCTTAGGCACACATCTGCACGCTTCATGCCCACAGATGGTGACCGGCAGCCTTTGTGTTGCTTGGAAAGCAAAAAGCTGTCCCTCTTCCCTCCTCCCTTCTCCTTCCTCGTCCTTTCCACCCTGATGTGGCTTCATGTTTGAAGCCCTGGTACAGGTGCCATCTGGTTTCCATCGTCACTGGAGCCAGTTCCCTCAAACCTTGCTTTCTCATTAGGTCGACTTTTTTTTAAGTGCATACTTATGCCTTCTTCTCTCCATACCTTGGTGCTTTCAACCAAAAATGAAAGGCAGGGAGTGTTTTCCTGTGGTTAATTTAGAAGGTGTGAAGGGCCAGATGTTTTGGTAGATTTGAGCACCTTTCGCCTTCATGCCCTCCATCTCCTGGAGCAGCTGGGTGTCTGAAGTTCATTTCCCTCACTTGATGGCTGGGCTCGCGGGATGGGGAGCTTCTGGGGCTGGGCTGGGAGACTGCGTGCACATGGGCCCCATGGTCACCACTGGAGAGCCCGGGGGGGGGCTCTGGCGGTGTTTCTGGCAACATGATAACTTCAAGGGGACTCTAAGAAGGTTGAAAAGTCAGATCTTCTTTGGAGGCAGGGCTCGTGTTGGGACAGATTTAATCCTTCACTGCTGTATGAATTATGGCCAACATATGATATAGGAACGTGTGGCCAACGTGTGGCCAATGGGTGCAGTGTGAAAGATCGGCGCCTCAGTGCAGTCTTGCCCTCCCTCCAGAACTATCCCACCCGCCTTCACCTGAACCCCTCTAGTGGGTGTCATTTCATTCAACACGTCCATTCAGCTGATTGGCTTTAAGCACAAGCTTTGCCTGGATCCCTCAGGTTACTGGGTTATACACACCTTCATGCCAAGAAGGTTGGGTCATCGTTACCTTTTGGCTCCCTGCTTTAGATACCAGATAATGGAATTGAAATCTTACTAGATGAGCCTGTTTTTTTTAAAGTCCAGTAGTAAATACGCTACCTGTTGAAAAACCAGTTTCATAACCATTAACCATAACACTTTCCCCTTTTTTCCCAAATGCTTTTAGTATTTTTATTTTCTCTTTTTTTCCCCCTGCATCCTTTTTGTGGATGGTAAAGAACTGATCAGACCCCTTTAGATTATTACTGTATTCTTAATTATTTCTTCAAGACTGGCATCCCATGTTTACCTCAAGTGTAAGCTAATAATAAAATGTGGCTTCCTTATTTTTATGGTAGAAATTATTAGTATGAGTAATGTGTGTTCACTGTAGAAAATTTGAAAAATCCAGGGAAGTATGAGAAAATAATCATCAGCCTAAACCCCATCATATGACAACATATTTTTATTTCTTTCTTTTTGCATAACACAAGATGCATAAGTCATCTTACAAAATTGGAACTATGCTGCATGTATATAGTATTATACCTCAGCCCTTATATCAAGTATTTTTCAGTACTTTTTAAAATGGAAGTCTTTTTTCTACTCTCCAGCTCTGCTCTCCAGAAACAAATCACTGTTACTTAGATTATCTCCTTTTGTTTTTTTTTTTTCCTGTGCTTATACTGATAGAAATAATGTGTGCATGTGCGTACACATACATAAGAAATCTTTATAGACACATGCTATGCTTTTGCCTTGCTTTCCTCATATAGCTTTTTATCCTGAAAATCATTTCAGGTTATTATGTATTGATCTAGCTCACTCTTTTTAGTGGCTACATAGTTTTCCATTTATTGACCAGGTCCTCACTGATGTACATTTATGTTATCTGCAGTTTTGATCTTACGGACAGTGAGGTGTAGGGAACAGCTGTGTTCATACATGTCTCTACACTGGAGCTGTTCCAAGAAGTGGGCCTGCTAGGTTCCAGGGTGTCGTGCCTGTAGATAGAGTACTTTCTAATGGCCCTGCAGAAAGAAGACCCTGTCAGAATATTATTCACATTGTTAAGAACATTTTAAATATTATTAAGTTTTAAGTATTTTAACTATTTTAAACATTTCAAGTTTTATTAAGAACATTTTATCCCCTCACTGTATTAGGTGATGCTCAAACCCCTGCATGGTGACCGACACTACGTTATTTTTTTTGCTTTCATCAGGTTGACAAATTTGTTCCAATGTGAGTCTCTCTAATTGTTAGATAGGGTGAACGTTTTTTCATGCATTTATTGGCTGTTTGATTTTTTCCTTTTAATATTTTATTTATTTATTTATTTTTGGCTGCATTGGGTCTTCGTTGCTGTGTGCAGGCTTTCTCTAGTTGAGGCGAGCGAGGGCTACTCTTCGTTGCGGTGCGCGGGCTTCTCATTGCGGTGGCTTCTCCTGTTGCGGAGCACGGGCTCTAGGCGCGTGGACTCAGTAGTTGTGGCGCACAGGCCTAGTTGCTCCGTGGTATGTGGGATCCTCCCGGACCAGGGCTCAAACCCGTGTCGCCTGCATTGGCAGGCGATTCTCAACCACTGCGCTGCCAGGGAAGCCCGTCCTGAATTTTTAAAGAATATTTATTTATTTGGCTGCGCTGGGTGTTAGTTGTGGCACGTGGGATCTTCGTTGCAGCATGCGGGATCTTTAGTTGCGGCATGTGGGATCTAGTTCCCTGACCAGGGATCTAACCTGGGCCCCTTGCATTGGGAGCCCGGAGTCTTAACTGCTGGACCACCAGCAAAGTCCCTTGGCTGTTTGAATTTCTTTAGTGGCTTTCCTTTTCATAGCCTTTGCCCTGTATTCATTCATTCATTCAGTTCATTCATTCATTTTGGGGGTTTGGTCTTTTTTGTGATTGGTTTGCAAGAGCTCTTGGTTTATCAGGGCCAGTGGTCCCTACTGTGCTGTGGACGCTGCAGAAATTTCTCCGAGTCTTATTCATCTTTCACTTAGCGTATGAGGTACTTCAGCCTACAGAAACTTTTTCATTTGTATGTTGTCCAATGTGCATGTCTGTTTCTTTATCCTTCTTACTCTTCTCTTTTTCCAGGAAGGCTCTCTCTCGCTGCTAATGTTATAAAATAATAACAGTAATAGCTAGCTCCTATACGACACTTATCGCAAGCAGGTACTATCTGTCATACCTGCTTTGCAGGATTAATTGATTTACTCTTCTCTTAACCCACCTGTTTTCAAATGGGGGAACCCGAGGCAGAGGGCGTTACAAGTCACCAGCTAGTGCGTGTTGCTGGAGTGGGTCTTCAAACCCAGGCAGGTGGGTGCCACTTGACTGATAGTTTCTTCAATACTTTCTCCCCCTGTTTAAGACTTTAATTTTTGAGGAATGTATTTTGTATATGGTACATTGTAGGACTCTGTTTTTGTGTGCTGTGTGATTTAGGACCATGTTTTCTTTCAGATAGGATGGTTGGTTGCCCAACAGATTCTTAAATAGCCATTCTTTCCTTGCTTTTGTGAAAAGCCCTGTGTATCATCCCCCGTCTGTAGATCTTACAGAGCACCTCCCGAATACTTTGCAGATTTGGGTCAGTCCACGCATATTTCTGGAGTATTGCTTGTCGAAAGCACTGAGACGCAAGAAGAGGGAACACACAGGCGGTTCTCTTTTCCAGGCATGTAAAGCCCTGTGGATGAGGTTTCTTCCTCTCTCCTTTTCCTCTTCCTCTCTGGTGCATTCCCCAGGGTGAAATTTCTTAGATTAATTACCTTCATCTCAAATACACTGGGGTGAGGGAGTCTCCAGGAGAGCAGGGGGCTTGAGAGAGGGACCAAATTTTTTATTGTTTCTTAGTGGAGACTGTGGGTCTCACCTCTTTCTTTCCTTTTTTTTTTTTTTTTTTTAATAAATAAGACAGAGAACAAACACTGAAAGTCTGAGAATTTCCCTTTTCTGAAGCTCTTACTTGGATAGCAGGGGGATAGTGTGGCTGTGTCCGCTTATTTCCAGGAGGAGCTGTTTTCAGCTACTGGTGACAAGTCTTTTGGATTCCAGAGAAGGGGTGCCATGGCCCCGACTCAGGCCGAGGAGCGGGGTTGTCTAATTTCAGAAAATCTAATAACTACCGCTTTGTCGAAATACTTGAAACCCTACCACGCCCACTCTCCCCCGCCCCACAAATCCTTAAGCTCAAAGCCCGAGGCCTTCTTGGGAAAGAAAAATCTCAAAGTATCCATCCCCTCCAGCCCAGCCCCGTGGAGAGGAGTAAGCCGTACTACTTGTGGAGTTCTTTGCACGAATGCCACCTGCCGTCTTAGGGTGGTCTGTAACCCTAAGAATTTTGCTGCAAGTATTCCATTGCCTCCACATTCCAGAAAAATCCTGTGTTACAGTTGCTCCAGGTAAACCCTGTCTGGGGGAAAGCGATGCCAGCTAGCAGGGGGAAAGACCTAAACCCAGTTTTGAGTCCTTTCGACTTGCTCAGGACTTGGACTCAAAGGACAAATTTGCATACATTTAGCCCCAACAGGTGTTTCTGGTTTTTTGTTTTGAAAGGGAACTTGTAAGGGAACAATTAAGCACTGTCAGGAACATTGTCAGAAGGCAAGAGTTTTTAAAGAATTACATAATACACCTGAACCATAGTCTGTATTCCTTTTTCAACATAACTTGAAACTCTAAATGCTATTTAGGTGTAGGGTGGGAAAGGCTGTTGCTATGAAAACCCTTTCGGTAGCACTAACTGAGTCATTTAATACTTTAATATTTAATAAAATTAGGTTTCCAGCACTTTTTTTTTTTAAGCAACCAGGTTTTAGGGTGAACGTTAAAAATGTTAAAGACAAAAAAAAATCTACTGCTCACAGAGATGTTGGAGGTTATTGAAACCAGCAACATCAGGCTGGTGACCCTGAGGAGGACTGAAAATCCCACAGCAGGGACCTCAGGGTCAAGTTGCCAAATTTAGCAAATAAAACTGTGAAATACCCAGTCAAATGTAAATTTCAGACAGACAAGAAGTAAGTTTTTGTTATAAGTATGCACCGTAAATATAATGATATTTACTTATCTGAAATTCACGTTTACCTGGGCATCCTGTGTTTTCTCTGGTAACTCTCCTCTGGATGACGAAGAAATTCTTTCCTAGTGTCCTACCAACTGGCCCGGTGGGAGCATAAAGAGAGATAAGTGGCTTCCTTGTTGGTAAAGCCTCTGTTTTTTTTTTTTTAATGGGTCCCAACAAAAGAGGAAAATTACAAAGGCCTGTAGTGATGATTTCCAATTTTTGTTATTTATAGAAAACTCATATCAGATTTTCACATTTTCTACATTAAATAAATTGCTTTTCCTATAATGAAATCTGAAATTTTCTCCAGAGCTATTTGTTAAGATTTGCTTTTCAATAATTTTTTCATTATTTCCTTTTATTTGAAGTGCTTTCATGTTGCACAGCGAGACGGACGGCAGGATGCCCAGTTCAGTTCGTTGCAGTCTTGCCAGAGGCTTCCACTGTCCTTGCTCACGCTAGGCTCCTTGGGCCTCTTTCTGCATTGTTATTTGTATGTAAGTGGTAGAAATTCACAGCCCTTGAGCATCGGCTGTTGTCGATGGCACGGCTGTGCCCTTCCACAGGTAGGACTCTCCGAGGAGACGCTGAAAGTGGGTTTGAATCAGGACTAATCATCAAGAATGATTAAGGAACCTTCTCTAGGGTCTGTATCCTCATTTTGTAAGAGGCAAACTAGTTAGAAGGTTAGAAATGTTTATCTACTGACAGTATTTGAGTTGTAACATGTTAATTAGCAGGGCAGGTTCCCAGTCCCAGGACGAGGGCCTCCAAAGCATATCCGGTCTCTTAGGTCAACAGTTTTAACACCATTTCGTTTGCTGGGTCAGCCTGTGCGTTGGAATTGCGGGGAGGATTTCTCACGTCCTTGCTGTCTCTGTTGAGTCTCTCTTTCTCTCTCTGGCCACAGGCTCCTTCTTGAGGATTGTTGGGCCCTTGTAGCCGCTTCTGAGCCAACCTCTGGACTTCCCTGGGTGACGTATCATACCAGGTTGGCCTTCTTTTCCTACAGAAGACAGGGCCCTGGGGCCCCTGGTTCTAGGATGGGAGTGTCCCTGCACCTGTCACCTTGATTTGCTCTCCTGCTGCTGGTTTGGACCCCAGCACTTAGCACACCATTCCCTGGTTTGGTCTATGGGACACCAATAAATGGGAAGGGGATTTCTCCCTCTGGGTCAACAGCATTTATGGAGTCTGATTCTGTGCTGAGCCCTGAAGTAGGATTTTTGACTTGGGCTGATAAATCTTGTAACATGTTACTTAAAAACATCTTTTGTGTAGGGAGCTCATAGTGAGTGGCATGCGCTGGGAGTGTGTTTTACCTCCAGCGTCTGTGCTCTGTGACAGGGACCCCAGTCCCTGCATCTGTCTGTTTGCCTTTCACGTTGCTCTTGCTTCTGAATCTTCGTCCTTTTGGAAGAGTGCCCAGGGCGACATGAGCAGACACCAGGTGTAGTTCTGAGTTAGGAGAAAATCACTTTCCCAAAACCTGTGGCACACAGGTCATACCTGTGTGGGGCTGGAACTTTTTTCTGGTGTACCCTTACTTCCTTTCTCTCTTCTTCCAGCCGAAAAGTTGGAAAGATCCCACAACCAACCACAGCCTTGCTGATACCTGCCCTCCTGTGACAAGTAGGGAGGACAGAATCCCAAATGACCTCAAGGCTTTTCCAGCAGGATCCTGTCCCCCTTAACTGTTGGAGGAGCACCGGTGTCCCCAGGCTGGGGGTTGGTCTTGTGGTCTTGCGCACACATCTGGATTGTACTCAGTTCCTTTTTTTGGCTTTTATGTTAATGTATCTTAGGGCTTTTGGGACAGTGGGAGCAATAATGTTGGGATTTGGTGTTTGCTCCCGGGTTCCCTTTGGCCCTTGCGAGGGAGGGCTGGGTCCCTGCAGAGAACCTGCAGATGAGATGTGGATGTCGGTGCTCCTGGAGATCTAGGAGAGGCTTTGATTTTATTTACGGCAGAGACTGTCCTGGTGGCATGACCCCGTCTCTCTTTAGAACATGTTTTGCTGATTTAAAATAGGACTCATTTGAGTTCCTGACTCTCCGTGAACCTTTGAGTATCGTGGGCCAGGAAGGTTCTCTGATGAGCATCACATGTTTCTCCGGCACTCTGCGTATGTGTGGCGGGAGATAAAGGGTCACCCCAGATGGTCACCCCCATGCCAGGGTGGTTTTCAGGGTAATCTTCCCACCTCTGCTTGGCCTTCCCATTTCTGTATTTCCCTTCTCCCACCAGCTCTCTCGCTTTCTGAAATCATTAAAGATGATGCAGCCTGGGGAGCATTCCTAGGTTCTTCCAGTCAGCCAGGCCAGAAGGCGTGGGTCCCAGGACTGATTTCCTCAGTGTCCTAGACATGAGTCAGCGAGTGTGACTCTGCGGCCAGCTGTGGTTTAGGAAGCGCTGCGGGGAGCGATTTGGCTGGAGGCATCTGCTTGTGTGTGTTTCTTTCACTTCTGGTTCTCAGATTAGGATCCAAGCATTTTTCATTATTATTATTTTTTTGTCCAGTCTGGGTTTCTGTTAGTGATGGCCACAGCTGCCAGTGTGGGAAGACCAAACCATTTCTCCAGGGACAAGAGTTCTGTAAAGTAGTCCAGTCTCGTCGTGTCCAACTTTGAATCCATACCCCACCTCTCCACCTCCGTCATCTTGCTGCGATCGTTTGCATTTCTGGGCCTTCGCCACTTTGAGTTTATCCAAAGTTCAGGTTCGGGGCATCTGTGGGTTTGTTCTGAGGTGGCGAGTTCTTGAGTCATTCTTCCTCTCTGACTTTTTCCCCTCTGACGTTCTAGCACCCAGAGGACCCCAAAAGTCACCGAGACACGCCTTCTGCATTCTCAGTGCCTCCCACAAACACTGTCACATGCTTTTCTCCTTTGCCTGGTCTGCTCTTTATTCCTCTTTGTACATGGCATTTGGAATAAAATCTCACCTGGGGAAGTCTCAGACAGCAGCAACAAAGCCCAGCTCCACTGAGGGGAGACTAATTACACAGCTAATTAATCCAACAGATGTCACTGTAAATGCTCGTTTCTTTGTAATTTGGATCTCCATCGCTGAGATAGGCTTTGGGCCCCACTGGAAATGTCCTTTTTATCAGACTTTAAGGAAGAGCATCTTTCCGGCCTCACCTTTATGCTCTTGTGACACATCCCTGGTTTTCCAGAAAGCTATGCCCCACTACAGCAGCCACAGATGGTGTCCCTGCCCTGAGTGCATGTCACACCATTTGCCACCAGGCTTGTCTCTCGTCTCACGTTGTTAGTTTGTTTCTCCACCTGGTCTGTAAACCTCTTCAGAATGTCAGCTGCCTTAACCAGTGTTCATCTCTCGAGAATGCACCGCGACACAAGACAAGCCGACACCCAGAGATGGTCACCAGTTTCTTTCCCTTTGCTTCCTTGTCTTTCCTGCAAGCAAGTTTGTTTGTGATGAATGCAGCAGAAGAGTGTTTGAAAGGGACCGTTTTGATATCAGATGGTGAAGAAGCATAGAACACCCGTGATTTGGTTGGTGAAATCGAAAAACTCACAGATGGATCAACCACAGGGTTCTTGGAGGTGGGGGAGGGGTGTCAGGAAGCAGGAGGGAGGTGGGGATTTTGTTTCCTCCCTGCTCAGGGATATGAGTGGAACAGACAGGATGCAAGGCTCTGCTTTGTGCAGGCGACCTGGGGGCGCTGTGCGCCATCGCTGGTGGTCCTGGGCCCGCAGGCTGGCGGCCTGTCCCTGCAGAAGCTGCATAGTTCCTAGCTGGGGGTATTGCCACCCACCCAAGGCCGTGATGACTGAGTTCTGTTTGCTGACGTCCCCTTGGCCTCCCTTGGTCATGCCCGCCTGTGAGTGAAGTCACAGTGTCCCCTCCTGGCTTCTGTGACACCAGTCTTCTGGTTTTTCTTGTCCCTCTCTGGCCCGTCTCCTTGGTCCCCTCGCTGGCTTCTGTTACAGTAAATGCTAGAGTCCCCAGGGCTTGGCGCAGGCCCTCTTCTCTTTTCTGTTTGTAATTCTCCCCAAGTGTCATGTTCAGCTTTTAAACAACATCTCCCTTCTGGTGACACTGGAATCACGGTCTTGAAGCCTGGGCTCTCCTCTTATCTGCCTCTGTACTGGGCCCTTCTGCTGAATGTCTGACAGTTGACTCCTCAGACTCAGCATGGCCTGAAGAGAAGTCTTGCTGGCCATGTGACTCCCGAGCCCCTTTCTCCCCCGGGCTCCCTTGGTCAGGGCCATGCCAGTCTACCATTTGCTCAAGCCTGACAGCTGGGAGTTATCGTGGCCACCTCCTTCTTTCACTCCCCTGCAGCCAAATCATCACTACGTCCTGCTGACCCCACCTTCAAGGTATGTTTCTGCCACCTTCCCCGTTGTCTCTCACTGTGTCAGCTCTCTCCTGGCCGCTACTCTTGCCCCTTAGAATCCACTCTCCGTGCAGTGATTTCATGAAGAGGAAAATCAGGTCATATCACTCCCCTGCAAAGACCCAACAGCGGCTTTCCATCCCACTTAAAATAGAAGCCAACCTTTCTACCCTGGCTACCAAACCTCCTTGTGACCTGGACTCCACCCACCATACCAACCTCATCTTATAACACCCCCTCCCCTTCCCATGACTCTTCTGCCGCACTGGCCTTCTTACTGTTCCTTCAGCGGGCCAAGCTGGTACCTCCTGCTGGGCCTTTGCACTTGGGGTTCCACTGTCTGGAATGTGCTTCCTTGACCTCGACATCCAGCTCTAGTCCTCAGAGAGGCTTCCGCTGACCACCCACTCTCAACTAGTTACTGAGAGTAGCTCCATCTGAGTTTACTTCTCTGCACTGACAGTTTCTATGTATTTTTCTTATTCGTTCATTTATTTATTTGTCTACCAAAAGATCGGCTATCTCGGTGGCCTTATTAATGGCTGTATCCCTGGCATTTAGAACAGTGTCTGACACCAGCTCAGTAAATACTTACTGAATGACAAACGTACTAGTGGAACGCGCCCACGGTTTCTCCTCCGCTCTAGGATCTAGTATAGCAGTGTAGTCTGAACACTTGGCTTCACATAATTGACGGTCCAGAAGCACATGTCAGAGCAAACTGGATGTCATGTGTGGACCAGAGCTTTCCAGAGCTGTTTATAACCATGTTATTTACCATCAATTCTGTGCAGCTTTTTTCTGTACTGACCCACTGAGAAACAGTCCTGGGACTGTTGGGCAGCTTGTGTCCAAGTATTTTGAAAATTCCCACATGCAGCTGGCCTAGGCTCTGTGTCCCTAAACTCCACCAGCCCAAATCACACCTCTTTTCACTCAGCAGTCATAGAGATTGATGTTGAGGTAGAAAAAGTGATGACACTTTCCTCCTACTTCCTATGATAGTCTATTTTTACAGTGGTCTTTCTCCTCTACTCAATTACAAGACCCTTTACAGCAGGATTTGTTTATTCTTATCCAACTTTGTATCCTTCCCAGTCCTGCAGGTATTAGATAGTCAGTCAGTGTCAGTTGAAGATTTGATACCAAAGACAAAAATCTTAAATATAGAAACTTAAAGATTAGGTTCAGTCCTGAAAAGTCTACTCCTTCTGTTTCCTTAGAATCTTCTCTGTTCACTCTCCAACTCTTTGTGTCTAAATGATGCTGGTTAGCCCCATATCTGGTTTGCTCCAGGAGAACCACGTGGCAGAATGTATTCCCAGTAAGAGAGGAGCTCCAATCGCCTTCTCTACTCCTGCCCCACGTTCAAGCTGCACATCTTTGAACACCTTTTTTTAAAAAATAAATTAATTAATTTATTTATTTTGGCTGTGTTGGGTCTTCGTTTCTGTGCGAGGGCTTTCTCTAGTTGCGGCAAGTGGGGGCCACTCTTCATCGCTGTGCGCGGGCCTCTCACTATCACGGCCTCTCTTGTTGCGGAGCACAGGCTCCAGACGCGCAGGCTCAGTAATTGTGGCTCACGGGCCCAGTTGCTCCGCAGCATGTGGGATCTTCCCAGACCAGGGCTTGAACCCGTGTCCCCTGCATCGGCAGGCAGATTCTCAACCACTGCGCCACGAGGGAAGTTCTAAACACCTTTAAGGAGCAGGATAACGTACTGGCTTCTTTAGGGCTGTGGTCTTAAAGTTTGTAAACTTTGTTGACTAGAATACAAAAAGAGATACGTTTTAATTGGTGACCTAGCACATACATATAGAGAGGTATTTTATATATATATAGCTGAAACAAAAGTTTTACAAAATCATTTTATCCTTACTACATGTGCTGCATTCTGATACTTTCTTTTCTATCCTATTCCTTTTTTTTTTTTTACACAAATGCTGGTTGTATTCATGGCATTGATTTTTATGATTCACTAATGCAATGACTCTCTACCCAGGGAGGAGGAGCCTGCCTGGCCCAACCCTCAGAGATTCTGATTTCCCAGACTGTGGGTTTCTAATAGCTCCAGGTTCAGAACCACTGCACTGAAGGATCAGGAACTGCAGTTTGAAAAACATTGTCATGCAGGATACAAAGAAGAGTTGATCGGTGCCAAAGTTATCCAAGTCTGGAAGGAGTTAGAGGGAGAGAGAAATCACAGCCAATTGTTTAGATCAGAACAGACCTCCTGGAAGGAGGGAAGCTGGAGTTTGTTTGGGCAAGCTTTGAAGAGGGAATGATCGCATAGACGGGCAAGCTGGACAGCGGACAAAGGCAGATTCATCTCTTCTACATACTAAACCCGAGGCCGTAATTCTAAGCTGATTTTTGTAACTGGTGCTTCCTTTCATGCACTGTGGTGGTCACTATAACTTCTCAGAAGAAGTCATCGTGAGCCACACATTTCATACTAGTAACACACTGGAATTGGGGCCTCTTCAGTATTGTGTTAGTAAGGAAGTCTGCTCAAATCATCTGTTAAAATAATACAAAATATTTTTAAAAGTACCCCATAAACAAATATTGAACTATAGTTAACACCATGTGTGCTGAAGTATTTGCGGGGGCTGACGGAGTGGCGCAAAGTGTATTTGTCTGCAGTTGACTTTGAAATGCATCAAAAATGGAAGCTTCATTGATAAATGGATATTATATTTATATATATATATATAGCAAACTAATATATATGTACACATATATATGTACATATATATACAAACTAATATATATATACACATATACAGACTAATGTGTGTGTGTGTGTGTGTATATATATATATATAGCAAAGTATTTTAGCATCTGGGTGATAGATAAGTGTCTACTATACGATTTTTTTTCCAATTCTTCTCTATTACTGAACATTTTCATAATATAACATGAGTGTAGAATACTAAAACCTGATGGTTAGGTGGTATTTCTACTCTGAAGTCCACACGTGGAAGCTGCAGGTTCACTGTGAGGTGTCTTCTCCACCCTCACTGTCCTCCCCTCTGCCTTCCCACGCAGATGTTCTGTCGTGTCTCTGAAGGTCGGGCTCAGATACTTCTCTCTTTTTCAGGCAAGTGCATATATTTCGCTGGAGGCAGAAACCCTCCCCACCTGAGAGGTCTCCAACCACTGCAGGAGAGGCAGTGGGAATTGAAGAGGCTGTTGGTCATTCCAGAAGTTTCAGATGCTCACTAGATGCCAGGCGCTAGAAAACTTCAAGATAGGCTGCCCGTGTGTCTTAGGGGAAAGCCAGGTAGCTCTTGGGGTTTTAAAGAGGGAGAGGCTTCCTGGTGTCAGGCTGCCTGCGTTTGAATCTTAGCTCCTGCCCTTCACAGATGTGTGGCTTTGGACGTGAAACGTAATCCCTCTGTGTTCTTCCACTGTGAAACGGGCTCCTGAAACGACCTGCCTGGTAGGACTACTGAGCGAGTTAAATGTGATCCTACCTGGGACGTGCCTGCAGTGCAGTCGGCACACGGCACAGAACAATTTGCTCTTCTCTAACAGTGCCACTTTCCTGCGTTAGATTTTCCGTTGTCTTACGTAGACCACATAATTGAAGTTACTTTATAATTTGGTTTTCATTAGTTTTGAACTTGGCACGCTTTTTGTTTAGGGGACAGAAAGGCTGGTGGGGTTTTTCGGTTTGCAGGAGGGAGAAAGAATTTCCCTTGAGAGATGTGACCAATGTGTAGTGAAGACTTTGGGCAATAATTTAACCTCGGGTCAGTCAGCTGTGGTCCCATCGGAGGAATGAGGGGCTGGGAGGGACCACTAGGTTCCCTTTCAACACTAAGAGTGTGTGTCTGCAGGATTTTTTTTTTTTTTTAAGGGAATACATCAGTCTCTTCTATGGAATGCAGCGAGAAGTGATCTAGTGAAGTACTTAGGAAAGTTAGAAAGTGATCCAAGTCCAGCTTTATTTGGGCTACTCCTGCTTTGACTCCTTCTCTGAGACGTGCCTAACAGGTCTTCCGCTGTGAGAGGAAAGAGCGGTGAAGTTACTTTTACCGACATAATTTTATAACGTTGTCCTGCCTAACCTGGGGGACCTTGGGGACTTCAGAATTTGATTTTTTTAAGCAGGCCTACCCCGCAAGCCCCAATACACCCATATTTCCCTTGCATGACCAAAACTAGGTGCAAGTAGGAATTGAGGCTTGGAAACTGGTTCAGAGTACACGGCACACTCAGAACTGTGGTCTCTGTTTTTCCCCTTCCCTTATATACATTCTTTTCTGATTAAAGCTAATGCAGATTCACTCTGAAGAAATTATAACCCAGAAATGCACAGCATGGAGGGCAAAGATTGAAAAGTGCAGGTTACGTTCTAGTTAAACGGGAGTGTATTTGGCTCTGGCGTCTCTTCAATGTCTTGTATTTGTGCCTGTTTACGTTTTGTAACCTTGGCAATGCCACAGACTATCGTAAAGGGGGAACAGCCTCTGAACACAAATGAAGTATTAGCCAGAGCTGCAAAGCTGCCTTACCCACCTTGCCTAAGTGAGTTCATTTATGTTGAAAACCACAGTGTTGGTGGCATGGATGGCTTAACATTGCCTTAGGACTCTTCTTTCAGTGTTTACATTCACTGTAGCGAACACCTGCAGTCAAGTACGTAAAACGTTTCCATGGCAACTGTTTGTTATCCATTAATTTACAATATTCCAAAATTTTTCTTCAGCTGAAACTTTTTTTTTCTTTAAACTGTGCATTCCTTTATTTGTACATTGGAAGTTAATCTCCTTGGCTACTCAAGTTATGGATGTTTTCTCCCTACCCCACCTCTTTTGAAAGCTGATTTTTTTTTTTTTTTTTTTTTGGTTTTATGAACTAAATGGCTAAACCTGGGATCTCTGATTACAGCTCTGAGTCAGTAAGTGGGAAGAGAGGCCTCCCTCCTTGATTTGAAAGAAACAAGACTTAATGTGAAACAATCTTTAACATCTGAAACGATGTGCAAAGTATGTGCAACAGAAAAATCTCAGCAAGTTCATTGCCTGCCTGATGATTAGATCAGCATGAGCGGATCTGGCAAATATACTTGGGAAACAGAGCAGCTTTTTGTCATTTGAATGGTGAATTTAATGGCTACTCTCGAGGACTGCGTTTCCGGCAATGCAAGTTTCACGCTGGTGTCCAGAGGCCTGTAAGGAATGTATCCACCATTGACGTTTGGAAACACCTACGAAATGAAATGCAAATCAACGGCAGTGACATGCTAAGGTTGCAAATTTGGACACAAGTGAGGAAATGCAAAAGGAAGTTTTGCATAGCAACACTCACTTCACATGTGATTATTACCACTAACTATGATATTCTAATACGCAGGATGTGGGGCATCATTATGCCACACAATTATTACTCCTTGGGTGAAATTTTACATTTTATAACTATCGTATGCGAGTCTTTTGCATTTCTTACACACTCGGATGTAGGTAATGATTCTGTCATTTATCTTCAGTATAATCATAACCTTCCTTATTTTGGAAGCGTACAGGCATTATCTTTGTTTTCTTCCCTAGTAGGTTGTATGGGCATTTCTAAATGTTATCGACACTGAGCGGTTTTTCCCAGTTGACAGTGGCAGGTGAAGGCAAACGCTAGTTTGGTTTTGTTGCTGGAGAGCTTGAATTACTGTTGTCTTCCTAGCTATTTCAGGTTTGAAGCGTGTCCTGGTCATTTTGGGCGTTAGGACTTTCGCACCTTGTGTCCTGGTCCTTTTGGGTGTTAGGACTTACGTTGGCTTCCAGATATACTTTGGACTTAGAAAGCCTGTCTGTAAGCATAGATCACACAGAGCTCATTACCCTCCCCGCCCACCCACCCCCAATTTAAAAAATAAATTTACTTCTGTTTTTCTTTGTTCTCCTCCAATTCTAAATAGTTTGGCAAAGATTTTTAAGAAGAATCTTAAAGGAGTACTTTATCAGAGACCACTCCTCTCTCATGGAATAATATAAAGAGTGGACAGGAAGCTGCGTCTGTAAGGGGAGTAGGTGTGAAGTATGTTATATAATATATATGTGTGTATATATATCTTAAGTGACGCTTTCTTTTCGTCTTCTCCCCCTTTTCACGTTGGGGGTCTCGGAGCCCAGCGCATCCCTGACTGTAGTTGATTCAGCGTAATTGATGCGCTCTCATTTCCCACAGCTGATGAGGATTATATCAGCTTGGTTTAACAGTCTCATTTTCTGCTCCCAGTGCACACTTGTTTTAATGTGTTTCAGCTAATGAGGTAGAAGAGAGAACGAGGTGTTACTGTTTATACACAGTCAGTGAGCTTGTGTGGAGAGCCCTGCTACAGCCCACGTGGCCCTGGGCGTCCTCGGGGGCGGGTCTCACAGAGCGAAGCCACCTTTTTGGAACATGTTTTTTTTGTGGCTAAAGATAATGATCATTAGCCGTAAGCTTCGCCAGATAGTCTTCTTTTTATTTTTTATTTTTTTTTTTTTTTGCGCGGTACGCGGGCCTCTCACTGTTGTGGCCTCTCCCGTTGCGGAGCACAGGCTGCGGACGTGCAGGCTCAGTGGCCATGGCTCGCGGGCCCAGCTGCTCTGCGGCATGTGGGATCTTCCAGGACCAGGGCACGAACCCATGTCCCCCACATCGGCAGGCAGACTCGCAACCACCGCGCCACCAGGGAAGTCCCACCAGATAGCCTTCTTAATACTTCTCTCTTCTCGGTGTGTCTCTCGTGTGTCATGATGAGAAGTTAAAAGGTGTCTCAGAGCTCAGGGTGCAGTTGAGTGCATTGATGAAAACCCCCCACCCCCCCACCCCCGCCAAAAAGCTTCGTTAAACTCCAGGTTCCATCCCCCAGCCCCAGGCCCCTAGGTGGACCCTTCCCCACTAACGGTCAGTACATTTGAAGTAACTCAAGTGAGACCATTTTCAGAAGTCTAAGAGCAACCATACCTGTGAGTGGGGAATGCTGAGAGTCTGAAATAGGCACTGAGAATTTGTATTTTATGAGCTATGGGTCAGAACAGTGTTATTGGTAGGGATGGTGGAAGGGGTGGAAGAAGCTTCCAGGGTGGTTTTCTGTGAGCAGGGGTCTGGTCTGGGCCATGACTTGGCTCTTGCTTCTTCGGGAGGTGGGGCACCGGAGGTTGGAGGTTGGTGTAATCGAGGTACAGATGCTGCCGCCCGCCCTCCCTCCCTCCCTCACCCCCTTCTTCAGGCTGCTTGGTGAGCAGGTCGCTGCCTCAGGGCAGCCAGGAAACCGAGGCTGGTGGGCCTTTTGCATGCATTCAGATCTCCAGCTTCTGGACACGTGGGAAATAAAGGGGGCGTGAAGGGGGCAGGGGCACAGCAGAGGGGACCTTTCCCTCTTGGGAACCACCCTGAACCACTTTGTGGAAGGACACGCTCTCGTGCCTCCGACGCCCTCTCCTGCCATGTTTCACTGAAGTCCTTTCCTTTCCCTCTCTCTCTCTCAACGTGGAGCACCCTAAACGGTTAAACCTGTCCCCTGGCCTTGGCCTGGTGCCAGCCCCATGGGGCGCTGCGCCGGCTCGAGGCCCCCAGCACATCCCGGCTTCCCGAAGGCACAGCAGCCGTGGGTTTCAGCAGGAATTAAACAATTACTAAGTCTTAGTCCTCCCCACCTTCCGTGGATTGACTCTATAAATTGTCAGCCTGTTGACATTTTAATGCGAATTATGTCATGTGGTATCCCCTTTGATTTCGACATGCCTCAGTTTGTAAATACATGAGCCACTGAAAGGCTTGTGGTTACTGTACACTCCGGAGGCCTCGGGGTTTTTGGTGGGGGAGAGAGCGCTGCGGAGCGCGCAGTGCTGGGAGTGTGCCTGGCGTGGAAAGCCTTTCGCAGCTACCCCGGGCGGCTTGGAGGGCAGGCGGGAGGGCTGTGCACGGGCCCTGCTGGGATCCCCAGCGCCATGCTGCTGGCCTTCCAGGGCGCCAGGAAGGCCACCGCTGCCTTTGGTACCAAATCACAGGGTATTTCTATCGGATGCATTGATGGCTGAGCGTCTCCCCAAAGTTCCTGTGCAGCGCTGCTCCTCCTTTTGTGAAGCGTGTCACCTCACCCCACCCCCAGCACCTGGAGAAGAACTGACTCATTCTAGATACGAGAGCAAACCAGGAGGGCAAGGGAGCATTACCCGCAGCAGGTGTTTCCCTGGAGAAATGATTCCACAAGGCTTTTTAAGGAAATGATTGATGCAGATTGAGAAGTTGAGGAAGAAGAAAGGTAAGGATGATTAAGATGTAGAGAGGAAAGAGGAAGACTCGCCATTTGTGTGGGAAAGGAATGGAAGATTCTGAATGTTCGGCTCCCCAAAGTGAAACTAAGGGGAGAAATATTGAAGTAGATTTTAAGAGGCAATTCTCCAGTGAGAACAGTCCAGAAACCCTGTACTAGGACTCTGCTCCAGCTCACTGTTCTCGCGGTACGCGGGCCTCTCACTGTTGTGGCCTCTCCCGTTGCGGAGCACAGGCTCTGGACGTGCAGGCTCAGCGGCCATGGCTCATGGGCCCAGCCGCTCCGCAGCATGTGGGATCTTCCCAGACCGGGGCACGAACCCGTGTCCCCTGCATCGGCAGGTGGACTCTCAACCACTGCGCCACCAGGGAAGCCCTGGCTCACTGTTCTTAACACCCTATTTTCCAGCTTCTGATCTCTTCTTATTTGAGACTTTCCTTTAAAATTAATAAGCCTGGAGGAGCTGACTCCTTGGCGATGCCTTGTCTGTGGAATGTCAGTACTCAGAAAAGTTAGAATTAGCCATTTTGAGATGGGATGTGTTGTGCCTGGAGGTGGTTGGCCGGGATGACATCATCGATAGGCCTTAAAGATGGACCAGAAGTAGGAACGTTGGTTTCTGCTTTGTCCACAAGGGGCATGAAATCATTCCTCCTCTGAATCCAGCAACCGCTGGGCCTGCTGTCTGTGTTGCATTTTGGCTGGCTTAGAAATATGTCATGGGGTCTTTAATGGCCGTGGGTGGTCGGGACCTATTTCCCACGTGCTGAGTAATTCCAGTTTCATGTGTGAATAATGCCCATATTAAAGCAGTTTGAGCTACAGATAATCTGAAAAGGAAGAAGGGACCCAAATTCCTGTTGATCACAGACACTTGCAGCTCGTTGATTTCTCCAGTAACTTCCATGAGGGCTGGGAAAAGTTTTTTTTTTTTTTGATGGATTCTAGATCTTAATTCATTTTTCAAAAGTTGTAATACAAACAAGTGTTTGGAAAGTACGGTTGCTGCCGAGATCTCTTCTTTTGCCGCCTTCATGGATTTATCTGGCTTTTATTACTCGGGGAAGGAAGTGAGTAAGAGGGTGGGATGGGGTGAGAGAGACAGGAAGAGGGAGTGCGTGCGTGCGTGCGTGTGTGTGTGTGTGTGTGTGTGTGTGTGTGTGTGTGTGTGTGTATGAGAGAGAGAGAGAAAGAGACCGCTTAGGAGCACTGTTTAGTTGGTTATCATGAGAAATTATACTTGGTCCCTGTCCAACATCTAGTTAGAGTTTAGCTGTAAGAGTATATGTGAAGTAAAATGACAAGACATTATAAGCATCATGGCCCATAAGAACATTACTCCTTGCTAATCAAAAAGTTCCAATTGATGTTTTTTTCCAAATTAAGAAAAAAACAACAGCGGCTTCCAGCCTTTAAAATGAGCCCTGTGCTTTGTGAAAAGATCATAAAATGTTGCTTGCAACAGGTACATAGGTCTCGGTTACCTGCCTCCTCTATACTGTAGTCAACTGTTTATATGGTAACAGTTGGAAACATGCTTTCAGACACGAATTTAGGGCCCATTTCAATAACCTGACATGTATTCTGTAGCTTGCTTGGGAGTGGGAGACTGTGCGTCTTTTCATTTCATTCTTGTCTTCCAGAAGATGTAAAACTTGTGATCCCTGCCCGCCCTTGGCTGGTGCCCATTCCAGCCCCCTAGAAAATTGGTCTGGGATGGATTGGGCCACAAGGTGACAGTTGGTTTCTCAGCCTGCAAATGAGAAGAATCCTGGGTGATGGTAGAGTTGCAGATGAGGGTATCCGTGAATTTGCTTTGGGTCCTTTCTTCCTCAGTTTTAGTTCTTCAAAAATCAGGGCAACTCAAGGCATTGCGGAAGGTAATAGAAGGACCCAGGAAGGGGGTAAGAGTTGTGGGCTGTATTTTGGCACAGGTGGGGACCGGCTTCCTCAGAACCTCCATCCTTCACCAGCGCTGTGTGTCCTCGACATTGCCACTGTGGTTGGAGCTGTTCAATCTGACCTGTGACATGCTCATACCCCATGAAATTTTCTGACACCCCTGGGCTCTAGAACTCTCTTGCCCTTTACAGAGTTGGGGCCCCGAGATTCTTTTTTTAAACTATTTTATTTATTTATTTATTTATTTCCTTTTGGCTGCGTCGGGTCTTAGTTGCAGCACGTGGGATCTTCGTTGAGGCACGCGGGATCTTTCGTTGTGGTGTGCGGGTTCTTTGTTGCAGTGTGGGGGCTCATCTCTAGTTGTGGTGCGCGGGCTCCAGAGTGCGTGGGCTCTGTAGTTTGCAGCATGCAGGCTCTCTCGTTGAGGCGTGCGAGCTCAGCAGTTGCGGCTTGCGGGCTTAGTTGCCCCGCGGCATGTGAGATCTTAGTTCCCTGACCAGGGCTTGAACCCATGCCCCCTGCATTGGAAGGTGGATTCTTTAACAATGGACGGCCAGGGAAGTCCCCCAAGATTCTTTTTCTGGCCTTTTTTTTTTTTTAAAGTCTAGCTAGCTAGCTGAAGGAATAATTGATGAGTAAAACTGCATGGGACTCGCAGTGACCAAGCTGAACTTGGAGCTGCATTGATGGTGGCCGAGGCTTGCTCAGAAGGAAGAAGCCGGCCAGCCGCTGGGCAGCCGGGGAAAATGGGCAGCGACTGACCCATTTCTATAGCACAGCAATGGCTTTGTGTTCACTCCACATTCCAGCTTGTCCCAGCCCCACAGGTTATTTGCATAGCACACAAACAGCGGATTGTACAATGCATACAGGTATCGCCGGCATTGGCAATGGACCACGAACATGAATGGGATCTGTGTGTCCCTGTTGTAAGACCTTCCCAAACCACCCCCGCTACTTCCTGGACAGAGTTCAGACTTGCTGGGGGGGGGGCGGGGAGGGCGGTACCCGACCCATCTGCGTTCTCACTTCTGAAAATGCATTTATAGAAAGGGTAGGAGGAGATGGGATTAAAATCCTGCAGGAAAGAAGTACCCCAAGGAAGAAAGCCCAGGAGGTTAGTTTAATAAGAAGAGAAAAAAAAGGGACGTTCGAGGGAGGCGGGGGATGAATGAGAGAGTGAATGAGAAGGGTTTCTGACAATTAACTAATTCTCCTTGCTCTAACCCATGACAGAATTAATCACACATTAACACACTGACAGCAAAATTGATGTCATATGCAAATTAATATTGCAGGCTTGGCATTCAACAGCCTGTTGGCTTTTTAAGGCTGGCATTGTAGTTACACCCTCTGGCTGCAGCCCACAGTCTGCTGCATCGGTGCCCACCCCCCGCCCCCCATTCTACCTGAGAATACCCAGTGCAACTTGGTGGAACCGAAGCGACATCCCCTCCGCTAACTTGAAACAACTTATGGCAAAACCCGTCAGCCGTTGTAACTGTTTGCTTCTCATGGAGGGAGCAGAGTCAGGAATAAAACAAGTGTTGGTTAGGAGCTCTTTGGTTCTTACCTCCACCATAGTTTTCCCAGCAGTGACTACCCTTGTAGGAAAGCAGAGGTAATTTTCTTGAAACACTCCTAGGAAGCTACTGTCGTGTTGCTTTGGAGATGCCTTCATATGAGACACCTTGGGTTGGAGAGTTGAGTTCAGAGCCTGGTCAAATCTAAAGTTGTTCTATCAACAGTTTTTTGTTATGAGCTGCAAAGTGAAGATCGTCTTATGTGGCTTCCAAGAGGTTTAACCTATTGAAACCAACTCTAAAGGAGAAAATGGGAGCCTCTCGATGTTACAAAATAAATAACCAACCAGAAGAAGGAACAGTCTGTTTCAGAACATTCTGACGGCTGAACTTGAGTGCCCGGGGCAAGTGGGATCCAGCCCTGTTAGCGCTGATGACTAACCCACTTGTGAATTCGCCATCTGGGATAATTATTATTTTGACACTTAATGAGTAATAGCATCGTGAAGCAGGCGTTATATGGAACGTAAGGACATGATCCTGCCTGGGAGGCATTCCAGAAAGGACGACGCAATTCAGACTAGGATAGAAACAGCCAACTGTTTATGTTGATTTCGAATGAGTATTGGCATTTTCTTAGCGGTGCTGATTGCCTTAGGTTTTTCATTAGCTCCCACTTCATCTACTACCAGGGAGAAGGGACTTGAGATTGATGAGGTCAGGACAGAGATCTGGGAAGCAGTGTTGCTGACTGTGGGATAGTGTTAATTCCTGGGTGTGCCGGTGCTTCTTCTTATTGCGTGTCTAAAACAGCCCGAGACTGACTGCCCGGCCTAAATCAGGGCCATAGAAATGGGGACCCTAGAAAAATCATTGACAAAATACTTGATTTTGTAAATGAAGTGAGGAGTTTGCCTGTATCAAGGATACAGTATATCCCTTCTATCCCTGATACCCAGATGGATGGACAGATGGATGGATAGATAATGGATGCCCGTTACATATATGTATGTAACATATAAATAGATATACATATAAATACACATATGTGTATATATTTGCTGTAATGTTTATGGATGATATAGTGCCTTAGATACTCCTAATTTCATCAGTCCTTACAGTGTCTTTACCATATATGGGCTTAATACTCATACCTGAGGGACTTGGTATGGACAGAGCAGGAAGCTGGATTGGGGAGTGGGATTCTGGTTTGTTCCTAGCTCAGGCATGTACCAGCCTCGGACCCTGCCTGGGTACCTTAATAGCATCTGTAAAATGGAGCTGTTTGCCTCCCAGAGTTACTAGGATTGGATATTCTGAGAGATGTGAAGGAGTTCCCAAAACAGTACAGCACGTAGCGATTGAAAGCAAATTTCTTATGATTAATATCTGATCACACAAGATAATTTCATAGATGGAAACCAGGTAATGGAAGAGCACCTGCAGTAACAGTGTGCTACGGCCGTGTGTGCCGTAAAGTGTGCTCAGCTGCACCCATCTCATCTGGCACTAGCTTCTACTCCAGTCCCTTTGCTGAAGGTGACGACCCGATGGACCTCCTTGCTGTGACTGCAAGGCTGGCCCAGATGTTGGCCCTTTCCTATACGTGCTGTAGAGTTAGGCTAAGTCCTCATGTCAGTCATCACTCCTCCCACTTGGCCTTCGTTGGCGTAATGGGTTGAGTAGAATGTGGTGAACTTAGGCTGATAGAGAAGGAACGGTTGAAAGTACACAAAGGGAAGGTCCTGTGTCTGGAACAGGTGGGCCCGAGCTGCTGCCACGGTTGGGAGATGAGGGGGAACTAAGCCTGTTTAGCAGAGGGTGTTGCCAAATGGAGCGGGCTTGTCAAAGTAACTGCAGAGGAAAGAATTGGGCTGCAAAGAGAAGAGTCAAGACGTGGGCGCCTTGGATATCACTGCCTGGGATTAAAGTTCTAAGGACAGTGGGGTGTGCCCTTCTGGTTTTCACACCCCTGAAATGTGGAAAGGAAGTCTGCTGTTTCTATCCCACAGTGGCAGGGTGTGAGGTTGCCGGTGTGAATGTGCTCTGCAGGTGCTGCAGGGCCAAGGAGAAGGAAGTGAGACCTCCTCCGTAGGTGGTACCCCAAATGCCTTTCAGCGGAGCTTGGTTTGGGGGCTAGTTGCCAGGGGCCCTGGGTCCTCACGCCTAACTGGGAGCTGGGCCTGCTTCAGTTTTGCATCTGTGCCTGTGGCCATTTTAATTTTCCCCTGGATGCTGCCTGCTGCCTGCTGCCTGCAAGGGTTGCTAGGAAACCGGCAGAGGCCTATCTTCTTCCTTAGGACAAGGCCCTACCAGCTTCCCAGGGCCTGGAACCGGCATGAATCACAAGCACAGAAGAGCCAATCTAGATACACTGGCCTCTCTCTGCCTTGGCCCTTTTCTTCAAGACGCCTTGCCTCCTTTTGGCACGTGGTGGCCGTTTGCAGCATGGTAGCATTCAGGGGAAGCCAGGCCACGTCAGCTGTCTCTGTCATGCCTGTCACCTTGGTATTCAGATGCCTTGATCAGGGGTTGAGGGTAGTTCTAAATCCAAACGACAGCGAGATTCCCTCTGATGATTTTTCTAAGGCCTTTCTCAGGTCACACCTGCGCAGCCCGAACCCCCTCAGCTCTCTGTCCCCCTCTGTCTACTGCCCCATGGTCTCCTGGAAGAGCCCCTTGTATCCTCTGCTTCTCCAGCAATGCCTCGTGCCTTCTGAAGGAAAGAGAGGCTGGATGCATTTGGGCCATGGAGTCCTGGAGGGAAGTAACCGGTCTCACTTCTGTTACGGGCTCGTCCAAGTCCCTAGAAGCCACATCTCCTGGAGGCTCTGCTGGTTGTTGCCCTGTTACCGTCCTGTGTCGGAGCCTGGTGCTGGGTGTGAGTAGGAGAGGGGGGAGTAGGAGAGGGCCGGGTATGTACTTCAGAACTGGGCTCTGGAGTGAAGAGGCGAAGAATGCCCGTGCGTTCTGCAAGGAGGTTTTCTCCTGATCTTTGTTGGATTTTCTTTAAAACTTAAGAAGGTTGTCCTCTTCCATTTGGGGAAACTGCTCTGCAGGTTCCACACAGACTGGCAGTTTTCCCCTTAAATGTTTATCATCTTGCTAATTGTGAGGGAATCCAGGGGCCACTGTGTCCTGTTGGTGAGCATGTAGTTGAGTGTGATTTTCTGCCGATGTGTATCCAAATGTAAAGCGGCCTTAGTCTCTTATGAGGCACTCCGACTTACGGTCGTTGATATGTTTGAAATGCTCCTCATTACAGCGTTGTTTAATTCAAGAGTTTTTTTCTTTTCTTTTTTTTTCAAGTTGGTAAAGTGGTCGTTTGGACTGCATAAAATCATTACTGCAAGTTCTTGCTGTGCATTGCTGTGCAGCTGTTAAAAACGATGGTGCGTATGTATCTTTTAGTTGGAAAGATGGTCTCAACATAGTATAAAATGTTACATATATAGATTATTCCATTTATGTGAAATTGTGATGTGTTCTGCATATAGATTAGAGAGGTCAAGATGGATATTGGCCAGAAATGTTCATCTTAGTGACAGAATTTGGTGATTTTGACTTCTTTTGTTTCTTTCAATATTGCCTTAAAAAAAAGATATTTCTTAAAAACCTATTAAAGATGTCACCTTTCCAAGGGTTTCTGAACCTGATTGTGCATCAGAATCGGCTGGTGAATCCTTTAAAGTACAGTTTCTGGAGTTTTGCCTGTGAGTTTGACTCTGAGTCTGGGCTGGGGAAATACGAGGGATCTATGTTTCTGACAAGCTCCTGGTCCTCGAAGGGCATTTAGGAAGTACTGACCCTGATGAAGGAATATCCTCTAGAAATAGCTCTAATCGGTAGTCATCGAGTTCTCAGAGTGTTTCCACTTTCTTTACATACAGGAGTCTAGGGGCACCCCGAATTGTTAGAATCCTTTCTGTGGAGATACTGTCTACTTGGTTGCCTGCAAGGGTAGAGACAGTTGTTTCTTGTTCCACTCCCAAAAGAGCGTCTTCCTGCTGTTATTCACTGTAGAACGTAAATGACACTGTGTGCATTTCGTAACAGGCTGCTTTCAACTTAGCCATGTGTGCTGCTTTGATACCCTAAATATTTCTCTGTCACTTGATTTTTCGTAGCTGTGCAGGGCAACCCGGCGTGAAGGTGCTGTAGTCTATTTAGCTTTGTGCTCCCACCTCTTTTTGTCACTTGTCCCTGTGCGTGTCCCTTTTCCATTCAACTGAGTACACATCTCTGGTGTTTCCAATTTTTCCTATGAAATGGTTTCCAAGGTCCTTATCATCCCCGTCACTCGCCTCTGACGTGTTTGCCTGTGGATGCGTCTCCTGGGTGACGATGCTTATTGTGGGATGTGGTCTTCTCGGTTGAACCTCACTGGTTGGTTACAGAGTCTTTCTCCTTCCTTGGTATAGACACCGAATCACTAACTTTCTGTTCTTTTATTAAGAAACCAAATCAAACCCTTGGCTTCTGTGGAACTTGTGGTCCCCTGAAATGAGCAGGTTTTTTGTTTTCACGGAGTTGACAATTAAACCAGGCCTCTCTGTCCCCTAAACCTGAGGACAGGACTTGACATTTATTGCTGTTTTCTTTCATCCTGTTGATTGTGTTGTCTCAGTGCTGGCCACCGTCCCATGTGTATAATAGCTGGAAATGTGACTGTAAAGTTGTCCTCTTTCTGTGTATATATATTTTTTCATTTATTTATTTTTATTTTTTATTTTTGAGTTCAAAAGTATTTCTTGTCTATTGTTTTTTTTTAAAAAAAACTTCTAGAAATGCAGAGAAGCACAGAAGAGAAAATCATCCCTAATCTCATCTCAAAGATGGTTTTAATTTTAAACATTTTGGCATATGTAATTTTAGCCTTTTCTGTACAGATGGGATATTATTATTTTTTAGAATTTGAACGATGCTATATCTTGTAACTGGCTTTTAACTTAACAAGGTTTGATTTTTTTTGATGTCACTAAATATGTTTATACTGCATGATAATAACTGCACAGTGCACCACTGTATGAAGATGCCGTGATTTATTTAGCTGTCCCTCCACTTAACATTCATGTTGTTTCCAGTATTTTACTATTATAAGTAATATTTTGGGGGCTTCCCTAGTGGCGCAGTGGTTGAGAGTCCACCTGCCAATGCAGGGGACACGGGTTCGTGCCCTGGTCCGGGAAGATCCCACGTGCCGCGGAGCGGCTAGGCCTGTGAGCCATGGCCGCTGAGCCTGCGCGTCCGGAGCCTGTGCTCCGCAGCGGGAGAGGCCACAACAGTGAGAGGCCCGCGTACCGCAAAAAAAAAAAAAAAAAAAAAAAAAAAATTTTGGTAAATATATCATGTAAATAAACAAATTAGAAGAGCTCTTTCTGTATAAAAACTGCTAAACACGTGTTTGTTCTCTGTTACAGTTTCATCCGTCCTTTATCATTATCTTTTACTGTTTATGTGTTTTGAGATTCCCAAGTTACAAATTTTTATGTAGTGAAGTCTTTTCATTTCTGCTTCCTTCCCCTTTGTTAAGCTTAGAAATCCCTTTCCCCTGCCAAGATCATGTTCACTTATGTTCGCTGTTAGTTCTTCTATGGTTTCATGTTTTGACACTAAACTCCGTAATCCATCTGGAGTTTATTTTGGTGTATGTTGTGAGGCAAGGATCCCTCCATGTTTATTTTTTTCTCAATTAGTTATCGTCCCCAGCCCCACTTACTATGCAACCCACCCATCCTTTCCTGCAGCGCTTACACATGCCACCATATCGCACTCTAAATTCTTATTTGGATCCGTTCCTATACTTTCTTTTGTTTCATTAATTTGCCTTAGCTTGGGCCCATACAGGACTGTTTTAATTGCTTTAGTTTCGTACTGCCTAGTATTAAAGTATTATGATTTTCATCAGTCATCTTTTTAAAGTGTTTTAAATTTCACCTGTTTATTGTTCTCTATGACCTTTAGACTCATGGTTGTGGCGTTTTTTTTTTGATAGGCAGGACTTCTGTCTCTATTCGCACCTTACTGGAACTGTTAGACAAGAGAGGTCCAGTGAGATCATTGTGTTCTCCTGTAGACATTTTCCTCCAGGTGGACTTTCATTCAGGATCAGTGTCCGTTCAGCCACATTCATGTCCTTTCAGTATAGTAAATACTACCATACTACCTACCATATACTAGAATCAGATCCTCCTGTTTCCAGATTATTCACAAGGATATCATGGGAGACAAAATCAGATGTCATTAATCTCTAATAATTTGCTGATCCACCAGTTCAGTATTAGTAATAAGAGCAGTAGTGGTATTATTTGGGGGGGAAGTAAAGGGGAGAGTTAAGGAAAGAAAGATATTAGCCTCTTGTTCTGCACTTGGTGAACGTATGTTTATTTTTTTAATTTTTTTATTTTTTAAATTTATTTTTTAACTTTTTATTTTATATTAGAGTATAGCCGATTAACAATGTTGTGATAGTTTCAGGTGCACAGCAGAGCGACTCAGCCGTACATATACATGTGTCCGTTCTCCCCCCAGACTCCCCTCCCATCCAGGCTGCCACGTAACATTGAGCAGAGTTCCCTGTGCTGTACAGTAGGTCCTTGTTGGTTATCCTTTTTAAATATAGCAGTACGTACATGTCAGTCCCAAACTCCCTAACTATCTCATCCCTCCACCCTTCCCCCACCGGTAACCATAAGATTATTCTCTAAGTCTGTGAGTCCATTTCTGTTTTGTAAATACAGTTGAACGTATGTTTACTTCTAGCGATTCATTACTTTTCTAGGCGCTTACAAATACCTGCTTAAGTGATTTTAGGTTTTTGCCACACATCATGCTCCAGTCCATAAGTTTCAGGTTTTGGTGCCATGAAAAATTGGGAAATGTGCCCCTCTTGAATATTATTCTCTTGTTTCCGACTGAGGTAAAACCTTGAAATGCATGAGAAAGAATACATTGAAATGTTACGCAGTTACCTCTGGGGTGGTTGGTGATGAATGTCTTTTTTCTTTTTTGAACAGCCCTGAGAACTGTGCCTGGCACACAGTAGGCATTCAGATATCCGCTGTTAACAGCACTCCTCTGCATTTGTTTTATTTATTTATTTATTTGGTTGCACCAGGTCTCAGTTGCAGCAGGCGGGCTCCTTAGTTGCATCTCGCCACCTCCTTAGTTGTGGCACGTGGGATCTAGTTCCCTGACCAGGGGCGGAACACAGGCCCCCTGCACTGGAAGCGTGGAGTCTTATCCACTGCGCCACCAGGGAAGTCCCAGCACTCCTCCGCATTTAATAGAATATGTCTAGGCGCTTTTAAAATGCACACTGAGACTCCGTCTTGAGGGGAGGTGTTTCTGTTTTCCTCTTAAGACCTAGCTCGATGGACGTGTTTAAACAGAGGCCGACTGCGCTGATCTGGGAAACTTACATGGAGACAAGCACCAGAGGCTGTACCTTCTGTTCCCTGTTCTGTAATTCTAGGTATTGGCAGAAGACCTGCCCTCTGTCCACTTGTGAGATGGGATCGGGGTGGTGGTAGAATTGACATAGTTCTGTATTAGTGGCATTTTAAAGGCACATTTTTGCAGGTGAAACAATTGGAGAACAGTACAGGCAAGAGTTAAATGGAGGAGAAATGAACGGGATATTTAGAGAGGACAGTGGTGTGGAGCGGGCATCCAGGAAGGGGACATTCATCGCTCCCTGCTTGATTCTTCATCGTTTTTCTCTGTGGCGCAGGATAATGGTAAAGTTCAGTGTGGGAACTGAGTAACGTGGGCTACTGGGGAAGGCGGCAGCTGCCCACACGTTCCTGGTTCCTTTCTTGTTTTTCTAGAAACAGCTCGTTTCCTTGTTGCTTTCTGATGTCAGTATATCAAAGAGTTAACGGTTGGGATTCAACAAGCCCACGTTGCAGATGGGACAGGTCATGGGCCAAGTGTCTTCCCCCGTCTGGGCGGTTGGTCTCTTTCTGTCTTATATCCTCTCTCTCCCCAGCCAGACAGGCTTGCTCCAGCCTTGACCTCTGTGCTCTGTTGCTGACTCCAGAAGTGTCTTCTGAGAGTGTTACAGCGAACCCTCAGAAGCGTAGGAATAGTCCTTGTTATTGCGGGAGACAGTTCCAAGCTGGTCTCTGTGACACGTGGGCTGGGATATCAGTAAGCGTTGTGGTCCATGGATTTTGAGCGTCTTTTATGCCCGTGGACGGAGAGGTCCTTTGACGAGCTCAGGTGTCCTGTATTCCCTGCGTCTCTCTAAAGGTAAAGGAGGACTGTCTTCTGTTGAAACCCTGCCCCCACCCCCCACCCCAGAGCATCTTGGTTTTGTTGGGCCTACTTAGCCCTGCAGTGTTGATCCTAGGAACGCCACTGTGGGTGTGCTTCTCTCCAGAGAAGCCTCTGTCCCATTTGGGTCTTTTTAAAAAATTAATTAATTAATTAATTTATTCATTCATTCATTCATTTATTTATTTTTGGCTGCATTGGGTCTTCGTTGCTGCACGCGGGCTTCCTCTAGTTGTGGCGAGCGGGGGCTACTCTTCGTTGTGGTGTGCGTGCTTCTCATTGCAATGGCTTCTCTTATTGCGGAACACAGGCTCTAGGCACGCGGGCTTCAGTGTGGTACACGGGCTCAGTAGCTGTGGCACACGGGCTAAGTAGTTGTGGCTCACGGGCTCTAGAGCACAGGGCTCTGTAGTTGTGGTGCATGGGCTTAGCTGCTCTGCGGCATCTGCGGTCTTCCCGGACCAGGGCTCGAGCCCATGTCCCCTGCATTGGGAGGTGGATTCTTAACCACTACACGACCAGGGAAGTGTCCATTTGGGTCTTGACATCTTGCCCCAAGTCACTCTTCTCCATGAATTACACTTTGCTGCTGCATTTGACTGTCCTGAAATTTGGGAGTTGTATACTGAGAAGCAGGATCACAGAGAGCTCTCTATAGACAGCATGATGTCTAGAGCCAGGAGGCCAGAGTTCGAATCCTGCCCCACCATTTAATAACTGTGTTAACAGGAGCAAGCGATTGACCCTCTGTGCCACGTTTCCCCACTTGTAATTTGGAGTCGGTCAGTATAATGTTGCAGCCTCACTTTCATCAGGCTGTTCTGAGGATTAAATGAGTTAATATGTCTAAGTGGGCAGGACGCTGCCTGGCATAGAGTGAGGGCTCTGCAGTTGTGGACATTTGTTCATCTATGTTGTTGACAGTCCACATATTGAAAACAAAGACAACAACTCTGACCTTCTAGACAGACATCTTCCTTAGATGCTTCTGTTTGCATGAAGAGAAGGTGATCTCTTTTAAGGGATAGTTTTATCTTATTTAACAGCATAGTAACCAGAAGGTGGAGCTTCAGTCCCCTCCTCTTGACTGTGGGCTGGACTTAGCGACTCACTTCTGGTGAATCAAGTATGGAAAGGGAAAGAAAGTAACTTGCCAGTGGAGGAGCCTGGCAGGATCACCTTCTCTGAGTGATGAAGGTTAACCTGACCAGTGATTAGTCATGTTGATGGCCATGTGCGCCCCCGCCCCCGCCCCCACCATGCGAGGCAGTAACCTCAGTCAGATCTTGAGAAAACATCTGACAAATCAAAATTGAGGGATGCTCTATAGACAGCTGACCAGCACTCTTCAAAGGTGACGAGGTCACCAAAGACGAAGGAACTGGCACAGATTGGAGATTAACATGTAAACTCTGTGTGGGATCCTGCTTTGGAACCTGGCACAGAAAAACGGCGTGA
The DNA here is from genome assembly GCF_937001465.1 of Orcinus orca. Taxonomy (NCBI): domain Eukaryota; kingdom Metazoa; phylum Chordata; class Mammalia; order Artiodactyla; family Delphinidae; genus Orcinus; species Orcinus orca. The sequence goes on along the minus strand of NC_064578.1, from coordinate 15,667,421 downwards.
GTGGAAAAGCGATGTAAGTACATAAAGTCTATTCTTCAGTAACAGTATTGTACCAACGTCTATTTCTTGGTTTTGACAAACGTTCCGGATGTTAGGACGCCAGATGTTAACAGCAGGGGAAGCTAGGTGAGGACACGTGGGAACTCTGTACTATCCTGCTCTTCTGTCCATCTAAAATTATTTCAAACTAAGAAGTTTTTTAAAAAACCAAACAAAGAACAACTAAATAACGCATCCTACGTGGTTGTTTGAAAAATGAGTCATCAGTTTTAAAGAATGTGAAGTTACAGTGGAAGGCCCTTCCCCGCCTCCTGTTCTCTGGCCACGCCTCTCCAGGGCAGCAACTGTGAACAGTTGGTGTTCCTCCCAGACCTCCTTCTAAGGGCACGTAAACGTTTGTATTAAACATCTGTAAAAAGCCTTCTTTTACTCCTGTTCTGCTTGTATGCCTTAGACATTGCAAACCTTTTTCATTTTAGTACCTCAATTTTCCAGATTCCTTTTTGGGCACATTTTGGCTCTTCCATAAGACTTATTTAAAGCGGTGTTTGTTTAGCCGGCGCTTAATTTTATTTTCCACTCAGACTTCTAACCCATCCAGGTCCCTTTTATATTGCCTCTGCCCTTGCCAGTCTTACGAAAGCCTCCCAAATTAGCATCATCGGAGAATTTAATTAACTTGCTGTTTACTAACCCTCTCCTTTCAAGGTAATTAACGAGGATGTGAAGTGACACTGGGTCCGACACTGCTCCCGGTGGCACCTACCCGGGCGGGCCCCGCGGGGTGGCCGTCTCTCTGTTGTTTACCTTTCGCTGCGTGGCCACACTAGGTGTAGGTACAGATGGCAAATGTTTGCTCAAAACCAGGCTTTCCTGCCTCACCTTTTATCCACCCGTTTTTCTGCCTTGTTAATTAAAAAAAGCCTCATTTTACTTAGAATGGAATGCTTATTTTTGTGTGTGTTATTCCCTAGACAAGAGTCTACATTATTGGGCTTGAAATTAAACTAGCTGAGAGAGTCAGGTGTTACAGTTCCCTTTTGTTTCTCTGAAGGTACCAGCATAGCATCTCCCTTCCCCCAACTTTCTCTTTAATCCGTGAAGGAAGAGGTTATCCTCCACCTAGAATTCAGTGCTGTCCTTGGAAACTTCCGAGACGATGGAAGTGTTCTGTATGTTCTCTCACGTGGTAGCCGCTAGCCACGTGTGGCTATGAGCACTTGAAATGTGGCCTGTGTGGCTGAGGAATGGAACTTTAAATTTTATTGAAATTAATTCAAATGTGTGTCCTCACAAGCGGCTAATGGCTACCATATTGGACCACCACTCTTTGATCTGCCTGGGCTTATCTGTGGCAGGTCTGAAATTCCTGGCAGTTTCTGTAGTCTCCCAAGCAGCTTTTTTCTCTGACAGAGAAGGTAAACTGATTTCTCCATCACATTCGGCAAGCCGTGATTAGGAAGGTAAGTTTTCCGAGGGAAAAAGATGTTACTTTCTAAATCCAAATGTAAATGACTTGGATTATCCGTGTCACTGAGCACTTCATTCATGCAGTTAATTGAGAATTGACAGTGTCCTTTTCCCTCAATTACTTCCTGATAGTTCCATGTGTTACAATGGGAGGAACATGGAGCTGTTTTTAAATAGCTATGTTAATGTCCTCATTAATTTTACCTTTTCCTACCAATTAGCAAATATTAACTCCTGTGGCAGAACTAAGTTGGCTTCCCTCACGAAGCCATATTCATCCTGAACACCCTTATCGCCCGAGCGTGGTGTAGCTCAGCTTTTCGCCTTCGGTTTTGTGGTCTGCTGCTCCAGCAGAGGTGCTGGTTTTCAGGGGGGTCTTTGCACTGGGTTATTCACAGTGTAGCACAGTGTGGCGTCACCAACGCCAATTCAGGATGAGAAGGCCCGGGGTCGACTTGCACGGCCCCCACTCACAAGTCCCATTCTCTTTTACACATGGTACAGCCCAGTGGAGACCAACCCAGGTGCCCACGGGGGCCGTGCAGGCATCATACATGGGTGCTAGTGCTGGTTGGACAGCACCTGCCCCATCTTATCCAGATAATTGTAAAACAGAGTCTGAAAATCTCAGCTGCATGGGAAAGTCACAGATTTTAAAGTGTTAGTCATGAATCAAGAATTTTTTAAAACTCCAAGAATTTTGCAGCTCATACCCACAGTCTCCCCAGTTGCTGCCAGTTTGTCATCTTCGACTTAACTCTCTCCTCTGTCCAGAAGACAGTGAAGAAAGGCATCTGTATCCCCTTAATTTCACAAGGTAGTTGTGAGAATCAGTTGAACTAATGAAGGACCAAACCCTTTGAAGTCTCTATAGGGCTATATAAACATAGATGGTGTTATTGAGAGAACGTTTAAATATTTTATTTCCCTAAATCCAGACTTCTTGATCACTCATTGTCGGATGTCAGAATCATTGCTGGCATTCTCCTTTTAAGATATGCTTAGGAAAGAGAAGCGTGGCTTGCAGGATGATACACAGGAACCATCATGACCTAATTTTTCACCTTTTCGTTTTGCTCCCTGGCCCTTTAAACATGGATTATTTTCATCTGCTAGAGGGCACAGAGGACACCTACATTTTTATTGTCATTAGTAATTCCGTCATTAGGTTGGTTAAAAGTTGAATCAGTTACAGGTATTGTTTAGTTCTGAATAAATGTATAACCTTAACTCTCACTCATGCGGCATTGTTCACGGTGGTTATAGACTGAGATGTGGAACTTGAGAACGGGTACCGCCAGCTACAGAGCACATTTACACGCAAGTTCTTACGTTCAAACGCCTGAAAACAAGGATGAAGCTTAACTGTTCTGGAGTGATTTCATAATTCCGAGTTAAATGGTACTTGAATTACTATTGACCTTCAGTTTGAAACAGTTTACTTTTATAACAAGTTTGCATGTCTGGCTCTTACTGAGTTTTGACAAGTTGGAAGGAACTTATTTTGATTAACAAAGTATGTGTGTGTGTGTGTGTGTGTGTGTGTGTGTGTGTGTGTGTGTGTGTGTGTGTGTGTTCTCCCCTCTTCACTGATATTCTGAATGATTGGGTAAATTTTTCTCAAAGTTTTACATCCGGGTTTAGCACATGGCTACTAGATGGAAAAAATCCAGCCAGTTATTTGTTTTTATAAATAAAGTTTTATTGGAACACAGTCCATCATTGCTTCTGTGCTCTGGTGGCAGGGTTAGGCAGTGGTGACAGAGACCAGATGGCCCTCAGCCTAAAATATTTACTGTCCAGATATTTAGAGAAAAAGTTGGCCGACAGCTGGTCTAGATTTTAGAAATATGTCTTTTAAGAGGTGGTATTTTTATGAATTCTGGGAAAATTGTGGACTAACAAATTATTCTCGCCCCAATCCACCCTTAAAAATGCAGTTGTCAGCTCTGTTGGCTGTGGTGTATTTCTGTGATCTTAAGAAGTTGCTCATCAGGATGCAATGACCCTGGTTTCATGGTAACTAAACCTGCATCAGCTTCCTGCTAATGTACTGCTAGTCATTTTGTTCAGTAGACTGAGTAGCTTTCAGTGTTTCTATGGGAAGGACACTGCTCATTAACGGATATGTTCAGCCTTCAGTTTAGCTAAAATCTGAATGCTTTCTCAACCTGAAACAGTGGGCATTATTCTAAATGTTAAGTAATACAGCTCTCCACAAAGACAGAGTGCTTCCCAGTCGTTACAAGCTGTGCGACATCGTCATTCCTCACCGAAACGCCGTGAAGTAGGTTCTTCGTGTTGCCATCCAGATTTCATCACTGAAGCGGGAAAGGGTGACTTGCTGAAGGTCACATAATAACAAAGCCCACTGGCAATTCGTGTCATCTCGTGAGTCATGTTGGCGCTGGGAATGCAGCTGGCACCAGTGGGACTCACACCCAGGGGCTAGCCAGTCCTCCTAACCGGTTTCTCCCCGGCAGAACCGATGATTTCATTAGCGAGGTAAGTGAACGGGTGATCCAGTAATTAATTCGCCGTTGTCTAGACTTGGGACCCCAATGAAATCAGATGGTGGGGAAGGCTTGCTGAGTCTTCAGGTGCCCCCTCCAAGCGATTCTCATCACCCAGCGTTTTTTCTTTTAATTCTGCCTGACCATTTATGAAGTACATTCACATTGATTTACTCTCTGGACCCTCACGGCCCCGCATCGTGTGGCAACCTTATTCCACGTTACACTTGAGGAGGGAGCGCGGTGTCAGAGCCCCGTCTCCCTTGCGTGGCTCCCAACTCCTAAGCCTGCGTTCTCGCTGCGGAATGACCTGACTGCTGTGCGCCCAGGACGGGGACACACGGTCCCTGCCTTCGGGAGCCTACCAGTCTCTTGGGGAATGTGCCACGTACGTAAAGCTGATAACCGTCGCTCAGGGTTTCAGACGTGCTGTGAGATGGAGGCTTTGAGTTCAGAGGAGAAAGAATCACCGTGGACAGAAATAGGGGCGGAGATGTGATGCTCAGAAAGGGAAGTAGGGTTTGGCTGAGCTGGGAGGGAAGTATGCACGGGAGGGAGTGGCGTGACCCGTATCACACACATGCACGCACACGCACGCATGCGCACACGCACACAGACACGCACACGCGCCTGAGAAGCCACTGAGAGACTGAGTCAGTAGACAGCAGAGCTGGCTGGAGATGGGTGTGGTGCAGTAGAGGAGAGGGTGAAAAGATGCTCCAGTGGAGGACCTTTCTCACCTACAGAGAATGATGGAAACAATGTTTAGAGAAGATTTATAGTCTCTCTCATTGTCGTGAGGGAAACAGGAAGCAGGAATGTGGAGAGACAAACAGGAAACGAATGAGTCCAAAGGTGGAAGAAAGACCGCCGTAAAAATATGTGTCACCAGAAACCAGACCGGCTGTTGGTTCCTCTGGCCTCATGTTATTATAGAGTAATCTGGAAAGGTCATTGAAAAATCTGTATTTTAATACTCTCTGCCTTTAAAGCACCTGCTAAAAAAAGTATCTATATTCTGTATGAATACAGAGTAGCCTCGTGGATTTGAGATTCCACAAAGCTGCCACCTAACAAATTAAGGTGTGAATGAGTGGCCATATCTTAATACTGTAGCTCCGGGAAGCAACTGCAGGCCGGTTTGTGTCCAAATGTCACCGTGCCCCAGTCACACAGTCCCTACTAACATGCACAGTGCGTGCCAGAGCATCCTGGTGCCCCAGGGCTGGCAGGATTCCAGCCATCCTCTCCCTAGTCCTGCCTTTCTCCAGCATCCTCTAGCCCCACCTTAAACCCCACCATGCTGCTCAAAGAAATTTCCCCAGTTTCCAGTCTTACAGATGCACTTTTCTGAAACTTGAATTTCACTGAGGAAGATCCCTCACGGTTCTCCCGCAGGTTTTGTAAACCATCAGTCTGTCCAGGATGAAACTGTGCCTCCAGCAGGTCTTCTGCTCTGGGTCCTTCCCACCTCACAGCGGTTCTTGGACCTGCTGGACCAGAGTGAACTTGGATGAAGATGGGGAAAGGATGTGTTGGTCAGTGTGGGCTGGTTGATGAAAACCCTCCGTGTATTTCACCATTTAAAAATACGGTTAAAAAAATATATCTCACTGACTGCCCTCTCAGCCACATTCTGTTGGGAGGTTGAGAGCAGAGCTGGGAGATGGCATCTCTGGACCAAGTTGCTTGGAAGACTCTGGGGAGGGTCTGTCATAAGTGGGACCAGCCAGTCAGCAGGCTGACGAGCCCAGAGGTTGGGCATAAACTGGGAGGGGAGGGGGGCACAGCTAAGCGTTCAGCTTCTGAGCCCATGTGGAGAATGGTTCCCTCCTCGCAGGTCCCAGAACTTGAAAATTGATGAAAGTGTAAGACGTAACCAGTTCCTTGGGGTCCAGATAGCAGCAGTTCTCAGCATATAGGAGGACAGGAAACTCGGGAAGAAAATAAAGATGTATGTGTGTGTTTAAAAAAAAAAAAAAAGTCCTTATCCTGATTCTTCAAATCTGGAGACAGTCCGGCTGCTCTGTCGTGCATTCTGGGGGTGCTTACTCGGCCACCTCCTTCCAGATGTTTGAGCACTGTCACCTCACTCCGTTGTCTCTCGTAGGATCTTATGTTTAGAACTAAACTACGTACTAAGTTGTTTTTATCTACAGAGGCGCGGTGGACACTTGTGAACTCATCCTCGGAGTTCTCGTGGCCAAGTTACTCCCCCTGAGAGGCATCTGCGCTCTGTGCTCTCTACCCGCCGTTTCTGTGATCGTCTAGACATTCTAGCTGTTTCTCAGTATCTCCAAGTCTTGCAGTTATTTGTCAGTTTAATAGTAAAAGAGCTGTCGTAAAAGAGGATAGCAATATTAAACCCATGTAAATACGGCAAGGGGTGTAGACGAAATGGAGGATAGAATGACAGTGACCGACTAAGCTGGCCTCTGGCTGGGAGACATTTGACTGATTTGGAGGGAGGACATATACTGAAATATATTGAAATAATGAAGTCACTAAATGCAGCCATTTATAGTCATTATCTCCTGCCAAAAACCCTTATTTAAACGAGCAGCGTATATTAGCAAACATATTTATTCTCTCAGCCCCAGCGTCCCATCTGGGTCATCAAGGACTGCAGAGCCCCGTGTGGAAGTCCAGGAAAGCATTTCCTGAAAAGAATGACTCACGGTGGGCTTGGGTGGGGCCACCTGTGCTCTGACATCCCAGAGGCGAGGAGATGGGGTTCTGGCTCAGGTGTGATGGGGAAAGACTTCAGGCCGAGGTGCTATCTGCCTGCTCCGGTGGCTGTGCAGCCCTTTAGCAGGTGGAGAGGGTGTTGGGGAGAGTTTCCAAGCAGGAGAGGCGCCGGGACCAGAAGGATGAGGGTTGGTGGATGAGGGTGGCAACTGCCAGCCGTCTAGTTGTGTGTGGGGTGTGGCGTGGAGTGGAGGATTGAAATCTGAGATGGAGGGAGGGAATCGGACTCAATGAGCTAGGTCTTGAGTGGCCAGCTGAAGACTGAGAGCCACAGTGGAGCCTTAGAGGAGATTGTTTAGACTTTCAGCCGGCCATCTTTCAGTACCTGCTGTGGGTTGGGAGCTCTGCCCGGTACCGAGATAGAAAGTTCTCCCCACCTGTGAGCTGCTGTTGACAGTGTGGCAGAGGAGCAGTGGTTTGAAACACAGTGAGATGAGTACAGTGTGGATGATGCTCCTGGCGGTTTGCCGGCCCAGAGGAGGGAGAGGTGGAGCTGGGGGCTGGGAAGGGCTTCGGAGAAGGAGTGGCCTGGGAGCCGGGACTTTGCACAAAGGAGGGATCTGCTCTCTCTAGCTGTATATTTATTTTCTTTTATTCTGCTCATCCGCAGACCTTTAAAAAGACTGTTATTCTCATTTTACTTCATTCACAATATGAAACGGTTAACTTTTGAAATTCAGTAGTGTGACCCACTCCGTGATCTTTTCCCACTAATAAAATGGAGTTTTCAGATGGGTCTCATTCCTTTGGTTTCATTATTCCCAGAGGTCTTGCGTTCTGGAGCAGATGGGTGGTGGGCCCTGATCCAAACCTCAGGGAAAATAGAGGTTTTATAGATATATCTTGGGCACTGAACTGTTTCTGATCCAGAAGGGACCAACTTGCTAACTTACTCATCCTCTAAGATGGTGGTTGTTAAATGAGCTTGCATCGGAAGCATCAGATGAGCTCGGCCTGCACCCTCGAGGCTCCCGTAGACCTGGACAGGGTCTGAAGGGTTCCTAGGAAGTGCTGACGCTGTTGGTCCAGGGGCCACACTTTGGGAACCCCTGCTCTATCTAAGCCATGCAGCCACTGGGAAAAGGCACTGCTGTATTCTTGGTGGAATGTTCCTTTACATGGCCCTTTCTTAAGGACTTCCCCAGTGGGCTGTCTCCCTAGCCAGTCATAGCAGGAACAAGGGTGCAGACACACGGTGCCCTCGAAGGGAGAAAAGACGGCTCTCCAGACTCCCCAGGAGCCCTCCAGGTTATCCTCGTGGGAATTCAAACTCCTGCAGAGCCTGTGCCAATTGCAAAGATGCTGGGACAGGTGAAGTGGGAGTCTAGACTCTTTTTTCTTTAATTAATTTTTTTATCTTCGGATGCATTGGGTCTTTGTTGCTGCGCACAGGCTTTCTCTAGTTGTGGCGAGCAGGGGCTACTCTTCGTTGAGGAGCACAGGCTTCTCACAGCGGCGGCTTCTCTTGTTGCGGAGCATGGGCTCTAGGTGGGTGGGCTCAGTAGTTGTGGCTCACGGGCTCCAGAGCTCAGGCTCAGTAGTTGTGGTGCACTGGCTTAGTTGCTCCGCAGCATGTGGGGTCTTCCCAGGCCGGGGCTCAAACCCGTGTCCCCTGCGTTGGCAGGCGGATTCTTAACCTCTGCGCCACCAGGAAAGCCCTGGGATTCTAGACTCTTGACTTTCCTCCTCCTTGTCTGTGAGGGCTCACCCATTCTCAGGACCAAAACTCGATCTCAAACACTGACATCGCCTGCGAAGAGTAGCAGATTTGTTCTTGTCCGGCGTCAGTCCGTGGCCCCCCATTGTCGCTGTCAGGAATCAAGATTCAGCCAGGTCTCCCTTCTCTCCTTCTGTGAGAGGCCCCTCTTGTAGTCTGGAAACGGGGTGGAGGGGATGAGGCCCCACGGGAAATGGGCAGACACCCAGAGATCACCCAGCTCAACGGGTGCTCCCGTGCTTCGAGCTCACACCCATTGGGATGATTAATTGATGTCCTCCACTCTGCTGGACAATTAAGAAAAGCAGGAGAAGGAGGGAAAAGTCTTCAGTTGGACCTGATTTGGCACCATATTGTTTTCTGTTAATCTATTTTGTTTTCTGTCCGTCTGTCCCCAGGGACAGGTGCCTTGCTGCTTGCTGAAGCGCGCATAACTAATGTCCTCGTTAAGGGCTGATCTGTTTATCAGGACTGTGCGAGGAAGCCAGCCTGCCAGACCTAGGTGCAAGCGGGGGGCTGTTACCTCCCTCTGGGCCTTAGCCCCACCTCATTAAGCGGGTCCGGGCTATTGATTGGGAGCCTGTGTTTGGAAGAGTCTTACTTACTCCATGCATTATCTTGACAGATTGATCAGACCTGATTGAGAACCTCTTAAAGGAACGAACAGCTGTAATGGGAAAGTTGGACTCTGTCATCCGTTAGGATGATTCTGGGAGCAGGGAGAACAAGTCTGACATCTTGGAGCAATTGTATTTACAATTAACATGGCTGAAAACGATTGCCTCTATTGATCCCCCCTTCCTGCAATTACAGCCCCATTGTTTACATTCCAGCACTTCAGTTATAAAAAGGAAATTCAATAATTATTGCATTATTTAAAGTTAAAGTGCCACAGAGTTTGCTGGCTACGCTTGCTGGTTGATTTAACGTTCAGTAAAATCCATGCTGAACTCTCCATCTTGAGGCCGAACAATATCGGCTTTTAATGAGACTTAAAAAGGGGGGGAAGGAGAGCAAAACCTGGTGTACAGGGTGTTTGTCTGGCTTATTTATGGGGGGGGGAGTGGAAACCTGAAAGCAGGGCAGAGAAACTAGCCGTGTCATCTTTCGCAAAACTGTGTCCCGTCTCACCACGTGGCCGTCCACTCTGCCGCCAGCCGTCTCCTGGTCTCTCAGCTCCACTTCCTCAAAGCAGCATTTTTCTCTTTCCTCTCTCGGTCCCTTGTCCCCCTCCCACAAGTGTAACTTATCTTCCTTAACCTTCAACAAAATCCACATAATTTAAGGAGAAAGGGTGAAATGTCTTAGCAGCCAGAATGAGCGACATCAAAGGCATTTGTTTAGAGGGAATTTTTCTCTCGTGCCTGGTCACTTTCCCATTTTCTGTTTCAAGGGAAAAAATGAAATAAAAATTAAGCCCCCGGGCTTCCCTGGTGGCGCAGTGGTTGGGAGTCCGCCTGCCGATGCAGGGGACACAGGTTCGTGCCCTGGTCCGGAAGGATCCCACATGCCGCGGAGCGGCTGGGCCCGTGAGCCATGGCCGCTGAGCCTGCGTGTCCGGAGCCTGTGCTCCGCAACGGGAGAGGCCACAGCAGTGAGAGGCCCGTGTACCGCAAAAAAAAAAAAAAAAAAATTAGGCCCCTCTTATGAGGAAGAAATCAGCCCTGTGCGTGCTCGCTGCCCCCTGCCCATCTCATGCTGGCGGCCCGTGTTCTTCTCTCATCATGAAGGTGATGAGGGTATTTGTCAGCAGATCGTGGGAGCTCAAGAGAAGCCTCCAGGTTTGAGCACCAAATTCACGCTCTCAGCAGCAGCAGCTAGAAAGTTCAAGAGCGTGGGAGGAATTTTAAAGACCGTTTTATTTTTCTCAAAGCTCTCCCATGGGCTCGGTTCCAGCAAGACATCTGGACAGGTGCACTCAGCAGGATGCAGGGCTCGCGAGGAAGAAGTGATGCCTCACGCCTCGCCATCAGGAGTCACGCTTTCAGCCACAGCCCCACGAAAGTTTAGACTGCAGGTGCGAAAGGGGAGAGGAAGATGAATAGAGCCAGTTCCGACTTTATGCAGTATCTGGAGCAGGCCAGTAGCAGGCAGCTGCTTCCGAGTGACTTTCTCATTGAAGGGGTAAATTCTGGTGTGCAGGCATCGCGTGATTTATCGAGTGCAGTTTGCTAGAATCTGAAATACTCTTTGGGAAAAGGCGGGCCGTTCGGAAATGTTAGGCCTTGGAAATGTTCCTTTTTACAGGGGAGTGTCTCCATGTATTCTGACTTAGGTCTCTGTTCTGTGGCAGTTGCTGTCCAAAGCAGCTGTTCTCAGAGGGTGATCCCAGACCAGGAGCGTCAGCATCCCGCCAGGAAGATTGTTAGAAGTGCAAATTCTCCATCCTTACCCCAGACCCGGTGAATCAGAAACCCCTGGGGTGGGCCCGAAACTCTGCGGCATGACGCACCCCCCCAGGTGCTTCTGATGCACGCTCCAGTTAGGGGACCGCTGAGCTGGAACACGTCTGCATCATTAACCACCAAGCCCACGGTGGTGTACCTGCCAATCAGAGGTGAGGAAGCGAAATCTGGTCTCAAGGTAAAGAGATGATGCCCGTGCCAGCTATTCAGGTCGTCCTTCACACCTTCTGAGCGATCTTCACATTTGTTTGCTCATGTGGTTTTTAAAATTGCATCCAAGGAAGACAGGGCAAGTATAAACATCTATATTTTACAGATGAAGTAATGCACCTGTTTTGACCACCGGACAAGTATGTTTTTCCTGCTGTGTTGACTGTCATGGGGTTGGAGATCCAAATAAGCAAATCCTTCAGAGCGGATTTGGGGAATCAGCGCCATGTCTGCAGCCTTTTCAGCAAAGTTCTCCTTTCCTGGTTCTCACCTGGGATGTTGGCAGATGTGATAAAAGAGCAAGGGTTCTGATTTTCATTATGTATTGACACCTCATGGGCAGAGAGATCCAGAGAGAACAGATGGGGTTCTGTGGCAAGGACATGGACCTGGGGTGTGATCCTGGCTCTGCCTGCGCCAGCTGCACGACTTGGGCAAGGGACTTAAAATAAAAATTAAGCACCTCTTGTAAGGAAGAAGTCGGGCCTGTGTGTGTGCAGTTTCCCCTCTATTTTATCATTTCTGTACATCGCAGTTTCTTTATTGTCAACAAGGGATTCTTCTTTGGCCCTGGGGGGTGGTGTGGGGTGGTGGTTCCCAGGGAGGGGGCAGGATAGTTTGGTCATAAGGAGGGAAGTGTCAAATTGGTAAATTCAGTAGACATTCATTTCTATTCCTAATCCCAAAAGCTTAACTAGTTTGAAAGATAACGGCAGTAATAATAATGGTCTCGTTGATTATGAAGGCACAGCATACATCAGGCACTGTATTGAACACTTTGTACGAGTCATCCCACTGACCTCTCCCAGTGGTGCTATGAGGGGGTTCTGTTATTGTTCCAACATTGCAGATGAGGCACCTGAGGCCCGCCCCGTGTGTGTAATTTGCTGAAGGTAGCACAGAGGGAGGGTTTTCCCTGGCCTGCCCTAATCCAGAGTTCGCCTTAAACCACCGTTGTGACAACAGTGTGACATGGAGCTGAATGAGGACCAGCTTGAGTGGCATATATATGGCGGCCTTCGTGTGTGTGGGGACTTACACCTGTGAGAGCTGGAAAGGAGCGTGAGGGAAGAAGCACATCTTAATGAACTCACTGTTGCCAGTGCCCTGAGTGAAGGGCTGATCTTCAGATCCAGGGAGCTGTGGGTAGTTCCTGGAGGATTAGTCAGTTTGATGTTAGCCTTGTGGGACCCGCTTTATTGTCTTCCCCACCACATACCTCCGTTGCTTCCAAGTTTACGTAGATGCTCATTTGACTGTCGTGGAAACTAGCCCTTATTTGGCTTGAGACCTCAGGCTCCGATGGGCCCTTTCCTTAGGGAGGACTCCTATACCCCTTATCAGCTTCCTCTCTGTGTATAGTTATGCCACACTCCTTTCTGGAGGTTTCCCAACAGAGGGAAATGAAACCTGTTAGGGATGGCATCAACATTCTGCAAGAGTCCATGCTTGGACTTTTCTAGAAAAGATTTCAAAGCCAAGGCCGCTACAACCTATAGATTGCAGATTTATGCTGTTTTTTTTCCCTAGAATTTACTATACTTCTCTCAAGGAACATTCATCTTGAGACTTTTGAATGAGGAAATATCACTCATGCCAGCGAAGAGATGCAGGGTTAGAAAGTCTTGACTGTGGCCTTGGAGCTCGGGTGCTGAGAGCGAACAGTCATGGCTTGTTCCAGGGCGTGAGGAGACTGGCCTAGAAACTAGAAAATAGGTCAGAGCAACGCAAATGGATTGATCTAAGGGAATATTTTTACTTCCTTTCACGTTCTCTTGTAAATGGTGGTTGGGGCTTATATCTTACGCCGTCTGCTGGGCTCCTGCCGTGAAATAGGACTAAATTAACAGGTGCCGGGGATGAGGGCATGAGTGGGTGAAAAGCCAACATGAAACAGAGAATACATATATATTTAGGTTGACCTTCCGGAAGCTTTCCTAAGAATGCGACATTAAATTTGGAACTGTAACACAACCCCTGATTAAAAAAATTAACCACCCCCGTTCTGGATTGCATTACACCTGAAACAATTTCTTTTTTAGGCATTCAAAGTGAATACCTGGGTCTGGGGAGTCTCGTGTTCCAGCACCCCATGGTCATTGCAGTGTAGCTGGACAGCTGTGGACCTGGCCTACAGCCCTGGGTTCCAGTCGCATTTCTTCCATGCTCTGTGGGACCTTGGGGGCAAGGAGTCACATGACTTCTTGGAGCTCTGGGTTTCTCCAAGGACAGGAGCCAAACGCTGCCCATGTCGGGGTGTCATGAGAAAATCAAAGGTGTGAAGGTGCTTCCTCAGCAGTAAATGCCGTGCACGGGTGTGATGGTGAATTAACACCTGCTTACTCCTTCCTTATTTCATCTTACTGGGTAATTAGCAGATTCACTCTGGACCCTCATCTTCCTGTTTCTTCTCACTGGAAGTGTTGGTGAGACTTTCATAGTCCTACCCCAAGCCCCGGGCTTGCTGTGGTTACGTTTTTTCCCTCCAGAGGCCTGACGCAACAGCGACCTGTTCCACTGGGGACCTCTGTTTTATGGATTGAGAGGCTCTTCTACCTGCCCGTGCCGGGTTGCACTTCCGAGCACCACAGGTGTGTCAGGGACCTTTTTGGGCGCCCGCCGTGGGGCTTCTTCTCTGTGATGCAGGAAGTGTCTGGTCTGCCGCTTGCCCGGAGGGATGCCTGGGAGCTGCTTTACCCCATCAGGGACCTTCAGCGTTTGCTTTGTCCTCCAAGTGCAGTTGCGTTGTACCCATGGGAGAATGTGGTGAGCGGGGTGGGCGTTTGTGTGTTCATGGTAACAGTTATTATTCCCCGAGGAACCTTCATTTGTGAATCGTGTGTTTTCATTTGTGAGTGTGGGGGTGTGTGTGTGTCAGAGTGTACTTTGTCCATTTCTCCTTTAAAGGGGAGGCTTTGACGGAACCTGATCAATATTTTGCATTCCATGCATGAAGAACCAGATGTTAGAAGTTTCCTATTGTTGAGGAGGAGGGAGCCGGGGCCCCTCCAGATTTATAGAAATCGATGTCCTCTGACAGAACTTGCTTAGTTTTCCTGGGAAACAAGTAACAGGAACACATTTTTTTGATTTTCACGATGGATTATTTTCTAACAAGAGCCCTCTTTTCGTCTCTTTGACTTTCATTCGCTGGCCAGGGTGGGCGAGCCCAACATGTCAGTGGGGTGGGATCCCACAAATATCGCGGGCTGGCTCCTTTCCTTTCTTTTTTAATTATTAATTTGCTTTTTGCCTCGCGTGCCCGGCCTGTTATTCAAGGCGCCTCTTGTTGTATCGAGGTCTTTTCTTTTCCAAGTTCTTCCCTCGGAACCAGACCCAGAAGGGAAAACGTGGGACATTGGATGTTTCCGTGTCAGGCGCACAGGAGGTGTCGCCTGCCAGCTAAACCAGGACAGGACGAGCATTTTAAACTATACATGCTCCGACAGGATCAGACAGATGGACAGGAAAGGTCCCTGACCAGTGTGAGGGAGCCCCGCTCGCTCAGTTCCAGCACAGGTGCTGCCCACCTAGTGTGTGTGAATCCAGTTCCTACTCGATCGCTGTGAGGACAGTCTGTTTTCTGCCACATAGTGGTCAGTTGGAGAAGTCGGAGTCTGTTGGGCTCTTTCTCTGTTTCCATTTATGAGTCACACTGGATACTTATTCCCCTCTTGTGGGTCCTTGTACTTCTCTGAGCTTTCAGGAAATAAATCCTCTTGCCCACGTGTAGAAGTTTCTTTTGGTGGAAACAACGGTACACTTGCAGTTCATATAACCCGGCGTTTTGCAGGCACTTTAGAAGACAGCAGTGCGATTGGGGGAAAACAAGGAAACCCTAGGTGGTTCACTGTTCGAGGTTGTAGGAGAGGCTGGCTGGACCGAGTGAGTTTGGTTGGACCTCGGTTGCCAGTCTTCTTTAGCTGGGTAGTTCTCCCTTTCTTGATTTACTAGTTGGTCCTGCTTCTTCATTGCTCATTGGTAGGTAGGTGTTGATTTCTCTTGAGTGAGCCAGTGATTTTCACTGGTCCAGCTGGAGGGTGTATTCTCACAATGGTATTCACACTAAAGGGATGCCCTCCTTATATCCCTTGGCCTGTCTGCCAAGTCACCACCATCACTGCCTTATTACCTGCAGGGTCATGCCCTAGGGTAGGGCATAGTCTGTGTGTGTGTGTGTGTTTGTGTGTGTGTGTGTGTGTGTGTTTACATAGTGTCTCATGTGTTGTAGATGCTTAGAATTGAACCAAAACCAAACCCCGCCTGATGGGGTCAGTGGCCAGTTTTCTTTGGGTCCACGTGTAGCACGCTAACCACAGTTGAAGTTATTGTTCTGTTTTCTTTTTTCAACTGCACACCTGACCCGATAGAGGTGAACAGTTAAGAATCTTGAGCACAGAGTAAAGAAATAAATGGAAAAAGGCAAACAAGACCTGGGTCCTCCTTCCCAAGGATGGGCAACCTTTGTGAGGGGGAGAGTGTTGGGGGAGTCCAGTATCTGCGTGGGAGAAGAATTTCCTGCCTGCAGAGGAGAGCAAGAACTCTGAAAGGAGGCAGACAGCTCCTCCGCTGAGTCTTCCACTGGGATTTGTGCCTTGGTGGATTCTCCGTATATTACAGTGAATTTAATTAAATACATTGTGATCCCAATTGACGGTATTCTAATTAGCTGGGACAGGAAAAATCATTCTCCCTCTTTCTCCAAATGAAAACATCTACTCTCTTCTGCAGGGAAAGCATGTCCTTGGCCGACTGGCTTGCCCCGTGGAGTCCTCATCGGCCTCTGCAGCCCCATCCCCTCCTGCTGCGTCTTATTAGGCAGGTTGCAAGGGTGGAATTCTGGGGATGGGCCAGGGCATCTTGGGAGGGAGAGGGTGCCTGGCCCACAAGGTCAGGGCATTGACCCACTCAAGGCCTGGGAAATGACCAGATGGTGTGGAGAAGTCATAGAAGTCAGGACCCAGGACGCTGCTGCTCGCTTTGGGCCCCCGTTTGCTGGAGATGGGACAGCCTGAGAATTACCGAGCTTACGAGATGTGGTGAGGACAGGAGCTGTGACATGCAGGTAGACCTCAAGAGACTCCAGTTGTGAGTGGAAGTTTGGGTTGGGTATAACCTTTATAAGCAGGTGTTTCCTAGGATGGAGAAATAGTTTATTCTGGACTTTCGTGTGTATGTCTTGGAGAATGAACTTGGAGTGCAAAAGCAAGCTTGGAAGTTTGAATCACGCCTCTGTGCAAGTCTCTGCGAGAGGACCCTAAATGTTCCCTGCACTGGGATCAGTGGGAAAGGCCGTGGCTCTGTTTTCCGCATTTCCTTTTATTCTTTTCTCTACCATTTGTAGCATGTAACCGTTTCCCTTCCAAATGGTTCTCACATGGCAGACAGAAGAATTCCTGGTGGCAGTAGAGATTGCCACTGACCACCATGAGTCAAGTGTAGTGGTTTGGGGACATCATCCTTATACAATTATTTTTTAAACAGGAGTCCCCAGTATCGTGTTTATTTTAGTTCAGGGTTTATACAGCCCTGTCACCCAGGAACCCATGGATTTGAGGACAAAATACATCTGACATCTGACAACTCCCATCCAACACTTTTTGGCCATGTTATCCTCTCTTCTGGCTCAGAGACTAGAAACCCCAGCTGTTTGGAAAAGAACCCTCACATCCATATTAAAATTTTATGTTTAAGATTCAGAGCTTTAGTGCAAGGAAGTCCTGTTTCATGGGAAAGTAATGAGAATTTGGGGTTAGGGCTTTAATGGTACTTGCTCTGATTTCATAGTTTATGATACCACCAAAACCCCTCGACAGAACTTACTGCTGGAGATGCCATGGGTATTTTCCCCGTTATCTTTCATTCAGTCAGTTTTCGTTGAAACTTTAATGAACGTCATTCTTTTGGTCTTAGTGATCCAAGGCAGCAGTGTCTGGCTCCTGTACAAGTTTCCTCTTCCTCAATCCCAAGCCAAACCCTTGCTCCCAGGAATATCCTGGTGCAGTTTTTGGCTTTCGGGGGCCCCTGTGGAGAAGTCGGGGAGAAGGAACATGGACGAGCTCATCATTTTCCTTTCCACCTAGCCCATCAGACTCTCCTTCTTCCCAAGGTTGCAGCCTCCAGAAAACCTTGCTTTGGTGCTTTCCATTCTCCTGAAACCCTCTGTAAGGAGCCTTATGTCAGAGGCAGTAAATTGAAGATAAACGATTAAAAAAAAAATCAGCTCAAATTTATTTCAAGAAAAGTCGCTTTATATTTTCAGTTGTTACAATTTGACAGTTAACACTGAGCTTGCTAGTTCTTCAAACTCCTTCTGGTTGTGAGTGTTCTAGGACAGCGATTACGGGGTCGGGGCAGGGAGGGAGGATATTGCTCTGTTCCAAGGCTCTGCACTTGAGTGTGTTACTCACCCATTTCGAGGACAGAAGGGATTGTTCTCTCTTGGTACTGCTGAAGCCCTTCACTCTGTTATCTGCAAGTTGGCCCCAGAGCAAAAGTGATTATAGTAGTGTAGTTTTTCTGTAGCACTCTATTGTTGCATTCCTATTTCCTCTTCCAACAAGGTCCAAACGTGCTTCTGGAATGTTCACACTTTTTCCGTGAACATAGGATGTGTGCGTGTGAGCACATGAGCCTCAGAGCCATGCCATCCAATGGGAAGTGCTGCTGGGGCCACTGTGGTATTTTCAGTATGAGGCAGAGTGCAGGACATTCTGACTCTTGTGCTTTCTGAGTGTCTCACCGCATAACGTGGACGAGAAAGATATCCAAGCAGGACCAGAAATAGTTATCAGGCATGGGCATCAACTAGAACAAGTGTGGGCAGAAGTGAGAGGGGCCGGACAAAGAAGTGCTGAGGCATTTATCGTGCGCTCTGTGTAGTTAGTCCCTTGGGCCAGGCTCTGGGGACTAGAGGTGGGGCTGAGGGTGAGGAGAAAGAAGGAAGGACAGGTGGAAACATGAGCCCATAAAACACATGATCTGAATTTCCTCCTCCAAAAGGATGCTGGGGGACGTGAGACCCAGCTTCTCGTTCTCTCTCCCACTAACTAGCTGGGTTACCTTGGGTCAACCACTTAAACTTTTTGGAATTGTTTCTCCTGCTTTATGTGCACCCGATAGAAAGGTTCCCTCTTCCCCTAAAATGAATCATTTGAAATGAAGGAGGCGGCCTTCCTATACCAGGAGCGTGTCAGTTCCCTAATTGCTAATAAAAAGGGTCCACAGCTTTCAGCATATTCTCAGAGGCCCCGAAAGGATGTGAACGTTGTGCCTGGATAATCTTGAGGCCTTCTCCTAAATGCAGAAGTCTGGGCTCTGCTAACTGTTTCCATGGCCTCCACTGTCTCGTGCCCCGGACTTTAGTCCTGTGTGTGCCTGCTTTCTGCCAGCTCTGGGGCTTCCGTGTTCTGAAATCAGAGCACTGTGTTGACACAAACACAGCACCGACTGTAATTTTGACCATCTGAGCACTAAGCCAGATGACCTTGAGCTGTTGACAGGGAAACTAGTCTGGAGAAATTTACTTTTCTGTCTTTTTTTTTTTTAAGCCAGGGGAAAACCTAATTTTGGGTTCTCCTAATAGTCTGTAGTTCTAAATACAAAAACTTGAGTCATCTTTCTTGTGAAGTAGCCAAACAGCAGCTTTGCCTCTGTGTTACTGACCTGAGATTCTATACAGGTAAGGTGACTATGTGGGCCATGCCCTGAAACGGGCTGGTCACTTTTTCCATAAGGGGCCAGATAATAAGATTTTAGGCTTTGCAGGCCAAACAGTCTCTATCGCAACTGTGGAACTCTGGTGTTGAGAGAGCAGTCATAGACAATACACAAATTAACCGATGTGGCTGTGTACCCATAAAACCCTATTTACAGAAACAGGCAGCAGGGTGGATTGGCCTGTGGGCCATAGCTTGCCGACCCCTGTTCTAAATAAAGCAGGACGCTTTGGAGAGTGGAAGGAGGAACCTTTAATTATTGTGCCAGGAAGACCAGTTTTATACTGGGAGGGTCGGATCCGTCAGCGTTTTCAGCACTCTGACACGTGTGAGGGAGACGGGAACGAGGGTCAGCTTGCTCCCCTGTCCTCACAGAGCTGCGGGGGAAGGACCCGCTGGGAAAACCAAGCAGCCCCCATAAGGGATCCTCGGGCTGCTGCCAGGGCATGGTGGGCTTGGAGTGGCTTACCTGAGGCGTGTCCCTCTCTTTCGCCCCTGTAGCACCTGCAGCAGCACGAGAGCGGCGTGGAGGGCGAGAGCTGCTACTACCACTGCGTCCTGTGCAACTACTCCACCAAGGCCAAGCTCAACCTCATCCAGCACGTGCGCTCCATGAAGCATCAGCGCAGCGAGAGCCTGCGCAAGCTGCAGCGGCTGCAGAAGGGCCTTCCGGAGGAGGATGAAGACCTGGGGCAGATCTTCACCATCCGTAGGTGCCCCTCCACCGACCCCGGTGAGTGGTCTCGTGGGCATGGGCGGCCCGGGGCCGCCCGGGCAGTGGCCTCCCGAGGGCTTCGGCTCGGTGCAGCTGGCCGTCACGTCCATGACTAGCCTCACAGCTGACCATTGTGTTCTGAAGGGACACGCAGGGATTGTTGCTTTTCCCATTTTTTAAAGGAACTTAGCACCACACTTCTCTTCAGGTGTCACAAGCCGCTGCCCAGGGAGCAAAAGCCAACAGACCGTGTTTTGTCCCCTCTCCCCACATTCTTCTGAAGTGTGCTCTAGATTCAGTTTTTTGGTTCAGATCGACATAAAGCAGATGCTAAGCAGTGTCTTGCTCAGTATTGAGAATGGGCGCTGTGTGACCTCGAGTCTGGTCGGTAAGAATGAACTTCAAAGAAGATCGAAACATGTGTTTGCTATAAACATTGCGATTGTATTTGAGAGCGACCCAGTTGTTCCTGGCTCAGTGCTGGCTGTTACTTCACAAAGAGGGTGGAGACCTTCCAGGGGAGCTCACCCCGCGCTTCCGCCTCCCACCCTGGCCTCTCACCCGCCATCCCCTTCTCCTTCCTTCCCCATGGGACTCTCACTCCCACTGGGACCTCACTCAGTAGAATCTCCCCTCTCTCTTATCTTTTTAGCCTTCCAGTCCCTTTCTCTCTGGTCAGGAGCACAGGACAGTCATTTGTCTCTTTAAAAACGATTTATGGTTAAAGCCCTCCCTTAATCCTGTGTCCCACTCTCTCTCTCCAACAGCATCTTCAGATTCTTGAAAGAGCACTCTGTGTTGGTCCCTCTCCTGTTCACACGTCAGCCTATCATAGCCCGTTTCCTCCCGTCATCAAACCATCCTTGAGAAGGTCACCGCTGACTTCGGATTTTCCGAGCCCAGTGGCTACGTGCTGAGCCTTTTTCTTTCTGTGGTCTTTGAAATTGCTGCCCATTCCCTTCTGGAAGCGCCCCTCCCTGGACGTGTTTCTCTCCTGTCCTCCTGTTGCTCTGGACTGTCTTCCATGCCACCCCCCACGCCCCCGCCCCACACCCCGGCTCGTGGCCCTCAGGCTGCCCTACGTGCCGTCATCACCTGGGCACTAGGCCTGGCCTTTGGCTCCCAGCCTCTTGAAACTTTGTCTCCTGGTGTTGGCACGTGTGCCCTTCAGACAGCTTCCTGGACCTCTCACGGGCGCCACCTCATACACGCTGGGCTCACAACTTCCCCTGCAGACCTCTTTCTCCTTCCGATGGCATGCTGTCGAATGACCTAGCCGGGCTGCAGACTCAGGCCTTTTGGTCTCTCCATCGCCTGCCGCGTCCTCTTGGCCTCTCACGTGTCGTGGCCATGTGGGGACTTTAATCCTAATATTATCATTCACGTTTTTATGAAGTTTTTAAAGGCAAAAAGTTATATAAACCTTACTGTGAAAAATGGCATAGCCCCCGCCAGTCCCATTCCCCAGAGCACCGCCTTTCAAGTTTAATTGTTCCTTTTGTTACTTATTTCCATATTTCTTAATGAGCTTCTACTACTATTTCTTGATTAAAAAAATTTTTTTTTGGTAAGTTGTACACATTATCTATTGGCTTTCGACTCCAGAAGATGTGGATTTTCCTGGTATGCCGTTGTGCAAGCTCACACACTCATACCACTCACACACATACCCTCCCGTAATCCAGACACACTCTCTCATACACACACACACAGACACGGTACCCACACACCCCAGCGCCCTACACACTCAATCTTCCCCTCGCTTCATCGTCCATTATGATTAAATAATAATTTGGGGGCATATTAATATTCAGTGTTTTCATTACTCTGACTCTATAAATGTTAATCACAGCTGAGCCATGTCTAGTTTTATAATTTCATTTACCTTCTTGTACAACTTTTTTGTTTTCCCTGGTTTTCTAGGTACCTACGATTAATTCACAGCTGGCTCTCTGCCAGCATAGACATCTTCTCATCTCCGAAGGCTCTGCTGTATCGGTTTCTCTGTTAGCTTCATTTCCTCCTGGAGACATCCCTCCCGAGCCCTTATGGACCCCTCTGCCCATGGCTCTTGTCTCCGTCACCTGGCTGTAGCTTTGCTCCCTTTTTCCATATAAACGAAACCGGATTCTTCAGTGGTGGGATATACCAGAATTGGAGAATGCTTCCCCCCTGCTAGAGTAGATTATCACAGAGGAGGGGCCCGTCCTCCCGGCAGTCAGTCTGAAATGTTGCTTCGGGAAAGTACCGCGTGGGTACCAGGATGATTTTTGTCACCTCCAGGTCGCTGGAAGACTGACTGTGCCTTCCCATGTGTATGGTAAATGCCCCTTTGGGTTAAAGTTCAGTCTTAATCTCTGGGGCTCGTGCTTCGTGTCTGACCCCATGGCTCTGCATGTGAGCCAGGGACGGGGCCCAGCACCCCCAGACATGCCAGTGCCATCTGGCTGTGGGAATCCCTGCTCCCCACTGGGGCATTTTGGCCTGTTTGGGCCTGCCATTCCCCATTATTCTGCTATTAAGTCATTTCACAGGATTCTCCTTCCTCTGCCAATATACTCAGACCTATTTATTTCAGGGTTTAAAAATTTTTTTTTTGCGAGCTCTGCACACATCATTGTTTCAATCTTCCGCTAAAAGCTGGTCCCTTTCGCCCCTCAATTCTTTCTTTCACTCTGCTCAGAATTCCCTTTTTATTAATGAGGTGCCCCAAACTAAATAGTGTACAGCTGCCATTTCACCCGGGGTCTATGGACTGGAACAAACAGTTCCCTGTTTTATAATGTAATACTTCTATTTATGCAGTCGCTCTGGAATTGCTTTCTTACACCATTGCCTTCTGGGTTTCTCTCATTTAATGCGTATTAGGGTTTTTTTTTTTCCTCCTCCCGAAGTGTATGAGCAACTTTAGTCTAGATGATAGACTTCCTTTCTGTATTTCAAAATCCTTTTGTATTGTCTTTGGCCTGGAGTCATGTTTTTGCTCTCCACCCACCTCCCTCCCAACCCTGCGCCCCTCCCACTCATACGCTCTAGCTACGTTTATTTATTCTCTTTACTAATGACAAAAGGGACAAATTATTAGACAATACTCATATTGGCATTAACAGTAACTCGGTTCCGTTTTAGAAACTCATTTAAGATAACTCATCTTATATATTTTAATATATCCTTTTCCCTCCCACCGGGAATTGACTGTTAAAAACTTCTTGGAAGAACGTCTTCAAGAAAAGGGACATTGTGGGCCTAGTAGAGTTAAGACATTGAAAGTCATCAGCTTCAAGTTTTGTAAACACAAACTTTATAAAATACAGGCATACTTCGTTTCACTGCTCCACATGCTTCGTTCTTTTACAAATAGAAGGTTTGTGGCTGACCTGCATGGAGCAAGTCTGTGGGCCCCATTCTTCCAACAGCATTTGCTCACTTTGTGTCTCTGTGTCACGTTCTGGTAATTCTCGCAATATTTTAAACCCTCCACCAGCAAAAAATATTACAACCCCCTGAAGGCTCAGAGGATGGTTAACATTTTCTAGCAATAAAGTATTTTTTAATTAAGGTAGGTACATTTTTTAGACATCATGCTGTTGAACACGTACTAGACTACAGTATAGTGTAAATGTAACTTTTATGCACCCTGAGAAACCACAGAATTCGTGTGATTCGCTTTATTGTAGTACTCGATTTATCACAATGCTCTGGAGCCGAACCTGCAGTATCTCTGAGGTACGCCTGTATTCCCAGTTTTCTCCCCTGGAACGTAAGGATGGGGTCACTAATCTTCAGCTGGAAACATCATTCATGTAGCATAAGGCGGCCGCAGGGAATCTTTGGGCACCTTTTAGGAGCCCTGCCTGTTCTGACTCTAAGCCGCGTATAAACGGTGGCGCTGTCTAGGGTTTTCGTTCCTGGTATTCTGTCATCATCTGGTTAAACGATGGTTTTCTCTCTCCTTTCCTTCCTTTTCTTTCCTCCTGTCTTGTCCACATACCAGAAAGTTTTACACAAAAGCCATCAGAAATAACTTCCTTTCCTTCTCTGAGCCCAGGACCTCAGACCCCAGTCTCCTGCCGCCTTCTGCAGGTGGCAGGGCTTCCCTTGCTGAGGCTGATGGAGTGGACTCTACCGTGGATTCTTCCCAGTGGGTGACAGAAATATCACTTCTTCAAATCTTACTTGTTAACTTAAGCCCACGTGTTTTCCAATCAGTCAGGCTTACCACGTAGCCTGCCAGCCCACATGGAAGTGTAGAGAAGGAGAAATTGTGAAGGTCTCCTCTGCCCTTCAGCACTTTGTGGCAGCGGCCAGGACTTACACCCACCATGGGCCCTCTAACCCCTTGAGAGGCCTCACGACCCGACGTAAAGCGTCTAGGTCCTGCCCTGCTGCACCAAAGGACTGAGTCTCGGTTGCTGACCATGTGCTAATAAGAAGTCCACCCTCCCTTACATGGTCCTGCTTGTGGGCAAGCTTCACCCTTCCATCAGTGGGCAGGCTGAGTCCTGTATTATATTGTCTTTAACCGAGTGTGATGGGCTTCGTCCTTGCTACAGACATACATGCGCGCACGCACACGTGCACACACACACGTGCGCGCGCGCGCACACACACACACACACACGGCCTTCCCACTTAAAAAAGCATGTCTTGGAGTTATACATCTCAGAGAAAAGAAAGTGACCAAACTAGATGAGGTTCACTGCATCCCCACATTTTTTGTGTGTGACCTGGCCTTTCAGTTTATGGCTTGAGTGTATTTTCTGCGAGAGCAAGTGTTCTCCTGACTTTGTTGGGATTTAGCCTTTCTGTTTCATCCCCACACACAGATAAAGGAAGAGAAAGCCTGTTGTGTGGCCACACCCTGGGTTATATCTCCCAGTGCTGGCTTCGGCTGTTTGCTTCCCCTTAGTTGACCAGAAGCTCTTGAAAGATGGAAAGCTCTCGTAGGTGGATCGTGTGTAGGATCAGCTTCCCTGTTTGCTTATTAAAAAGGCATTTCTGGCTCCCGGGTGAAACTGTAGTTAATTTCACTCTATCAGTGCCCTGGGCTTCCAGAAGACAAGAGGTGCTTTGTGTTTCTGTCCTCAGCCTTCCTCTCCTTTTCCTCCTCCTGTTTCTCTTACCCTCGCCTTAACTACTTCTTTCACAGAGACGTTAACCTCCGAACATTGCACAGAAGTAATTTAATGATTCTTCATTGAGCACCTACTGTGTGCAAGACTTTGAGTTGGGGGCACAGCTGCTGCTCTCCTCTCAGCTCTTGGTGTGGGTACACTGCATCATACGCCAGCCCAGGCATCCGGGGCAACTGGACGGTGGCTCAGTTTACAGAGGGCGCGCTCATTCAGAGTTTAGGGGAATATTTTGCTTGGAGCGGAAGACGGCGGCCTCCTTCACTGACACATCTTTGGCGCTCAAGGTAGTGAATTCCTGGGGTCAGGGAGGCAGACACAGCTGGCCAAGTGATGATGTGGTTTTGGTGACAACCTTTACTGGAACACTCACCGGCTTCACTTGATGGGTTATTTTTTTGAACCAACTTCCAGGGAGTTCTGCTGAACTCATACAGTTTAAGAGAATAAGAAAATGTACTGTTTTCCACTTTCTCATTTGTTTTTGTTTTGATTTTTCAAAATTGGCATAAGGCTGCGCTCTGAATATGAAGTGCATTTTTTTTTTGTAAATGGCTAAATTATATGCAATTTCAGTGTCATTCTTCTTATAGCACTAAAATATGTTGTGGCCAGTTCTGAAGCACTGTTTTCATAAAACCAGCACAGTTATGCTCTCTCCTTTTTCCTTTTGACTGTGTGTCTTGTCCATGGGGTTTGGGAAAAAGTAGGATAAAGTATTTCTAACTAGAAAAGTTAAATGGAAAAAGAATGTCAGAACAAATTGGGGTGACTGAAAATTTAAGCACTCATGGAGGAGCAGAGAAAATATGACTTTATCTGTTTTAAATCCATTCCCTGATGAAGGACTATTGGGATAGGATTGTGAATTTCAGTGTACTTTTTTAGATAAAGGGACATCATTTTGTATCGACATGAAAAGAGAATATAATATTGTTAAATGAAAAATGGAGTTTACAGAATAGGGTATAGTTTGACTCTAATTTTTTTAAAGCTTTTGAACTAACCATTGTAAGCATAGTTTGTAATTGGCATATCTGGCTGTTTCATGGGTGGGATCTGAGTGTCAGGCACATGGCAAGAGCTCAGATAGTGGTGGAGCTCATTGACAGAGCTATTAGCAAAATTGCTCACAGGAAACCAAGGGGTGAGGGTGAACCTTGGCTGTCTTTTGTTCATGGTGATAAGTTTTCCGTTTGCCGGTATAAAGTATACGTCGTTTGATTACTGTCTGATTTGCTTGCATTTTGCATCTACATGAAGAGCACAGGAGTACTTCTTAGGGTGTATACTGCCTTGTTTTTTCGTTGGAACAGAGTTCCTGATTTGCCTTCATTAGTCCTCTAACAATCTACAAAGGTCAGCGCCAATTGCCTGTTCATTTACATTTGTAATTGTGATGGCTTCTGATTACATATTCCTTGTTTTAGTCCTTCCTCTAAGTATATGCTAGTGTGTCCTCCCCTCCTCCCACACGTGTGTGCATGCCTAGGCGTGCATGTGCACACACACACACACACACAGGCACCCACACCCCAGGCCGGTATAGAAGCTAAGGATCTGTCTCTCCATACAAAACAGCTTGGTAGTGATGGCACTGTCTTCCCTGGAACGCCAGAGTCTGTTATGAAGAGGCATCTTGGAGAGGCTGTTGCTTCTAAGCTAGGGATATAATGAAGCCAGAGTCAGGGAGATGATGTGGATACCAGGCAAGAAGTCCAAGAGCCGTTATCTAGGAGCTTTCTTGAACTGGGGAATTAAGGACAGTTAAGGTTTTCTGCTTGCTCTCTGCAAAGTATGCTAATGATCTGGTGTGTTGGAAGATGGACATGTGCGGGGTGCTGGTTCACTGCTGTCCCGTGCTCCTGGTCTGGAGGGGTCCCTCTGGAGAGGATGTGACATCACCAGGATAGTCCTTGGGCAGTGGGTCCAGGGTCTACGACCTCCCACCTACTCTGTTTCCCTTCTGTCTTCTCCAGAAGAGACGAGCGTCTGCACCAAGACATTCCACCTTTTAGAAATTATCTGAGATCTGGCTGCAGTAGCCTGAGTTGCAGTGATTATCATTTATTCGCCCTTTGATACTCTGGATCCACCATTTACTAGTTGCTTTATTTTCATGGGAGGTTCAAAGCTGTCGAGGTTTTTTGGTTTTATTTCAGTATATAGCCCTGGAGCATACATTGCCTATATATTGGGCTGTATGTATGGCTAGACATTGCCTGCCCGGTTAGCCCTGTCCTCAGTTGGGGGCTCTAGTTGTCTTGCATGCTCTCCCCTTGGGTAGGTAGTGGTGTGTGCCCTTATCGCCACCCTGCGCTGCCCACTCTGAGAGGTAGCAACGCTGTGGCTGCTCCCTTCCAGGGAGGGGGATACCAAGGGGCACAGCAAAAAGATAAAAGAAAAAAAGGCGCCCGCTGATGGTAACTGGAATTAGGAGAGACTGGGGGTCCTTTTGGAGGGGGGATATTGAGGGTGAGCATTAGGGGTCTCCTGTTTAGGGCTGTGAGCATGTCAGAGAGCCCAGAAACACAGGGATCCCCAAGGGAGACAGAGAATGTCATGACACACCAAGTATCACTTCAGTGAAACTTTTCTGCCAAGTCACCTTTGAAAGGGGTATCCAAGGAGCTTGAAAGTTTGCATCTTGACAGATGAACATGGGTAGCTAGCCAGTGAGTCGGTGTTTGCGCTGGGCTGGGGTTAGGGCTGTGCACCTGGATTTCATGTGGGTTGGGGATGGCGGTAGCAGGATGGGGCGGTCATCATCTACTGTCCTCCGCCACGTGGGCAGACCCTCATCCCAGCACTTCACGCCTCCTGTGTTGCCCAAATGTAGTTTTTCAAGAGAAAGGAAGATTTGTACTTGTTTTGCCTTTAGGAATGTCTAAAGAATCCATTTCTTGGGCTAGTTATATTAAACTTGTTCCTGACCTTGGCAGGGGGCCAGGGAAATAGAACATGCACCTGTCTCTTTGCTTACAGAAATAGCTCAAAGCCTTCTTCTCAGAGTTACAGATGTTAAGGAAGAAGCCCCTTCAAACTGTGACCCAATTAGGAGAATTATAATAGTCCCACATGATTTTTTCAAACATTGACTAGCAGTGGAAAGTTTTCTGGCCTCCCAAATCAGAATAAGCGCTGTCCGGAGTCCCCTGGTCGTTGGGTTTCTAGATCCCTTGAGAGCAGCAAGGAGGCTGCTTCTCCAGATTCTCTGTCTGCCCGTTCTGCACGGCAGCCACAAGCCCCCTGTGGCTATTTAAGTTTAAATTAATTAAGGTTAAATAAAAATTTAAAATTCAGTCTCTCTTGTCATACTAGCCAAATTTCAAGTGCTTCTTAGTCACATGTGGTTCATGGCTACCTTGGTGGACAGAACAGATTTCTAGAACAGTTCAGAAGGTTCTGACGGACAGCGCTGGCCGGCTGTGAGGGCGCATGACACACTTACCCTGGCTTTGGGTTCCACTGGGATCCTGAAGGTCCAGGCTGGGTTTGGGCTGCACTTTCCAACTCTTTGGCTTCCGTTTTAAAGAATATGGTGCCTACCTGCCACCTGCTTTCTGCCGGGCTGCGTAGGGTGTGTTCTTTATTGCTTTCCCATTTCTCTTTTTGCTTTTTTTTTTCCCCTCAGTTTTTCTCAGTATGGGAGAAATATGTTTTCAAATAGGCTTTTACTTTGGGTTTTGCCACTTTAGCCTAATCCATTAGCAGTTCTGAGGGAGCTGGGAAGGACTTTGTAAAGATGTATCCTTCAGAGTGGTTGTTAAAGGGCTTTGTATAGTTTGTTTGTTTTTTTTGTATAGTTTTTTTTTTTATAGTTTTATACCTCAAGACTATATCTTGAGACCTTTTGTGTGTTTGTTAATAAAAAGAGCTATTTATTGCTTTTAAAAGATCCTTGACTTCTGCTCTAATTAGAATATTAAAAATTGGACAGTATGCGATTTTTCTTGGAACAGGCCTGCCTGTTGTTTTAACTCAGTTTTATCCGGATCTGTTGCCCTCTCATGAAGACACAAAAAGAATCTATGTGCTTTGCTCTCACCATTTTCCTTGGGTTAAAATCCTCTGCTTTGGACAGAGTTTGTCCTTTCAGACTGCCTTAGTGTGCTTAGAGCTGCCATAACAAAATACCATAGGCCGAGTACCTTAAACAACAGAACTTAATTTACTCCCAGTTCTGGAGGCTGGAAGTCCAAGGTGTTGGCAGGTTTTGTTTCTCCTGAGGCCACTTTCCTTGGCATGCAGACGGCTGCTTCTCTTCTTCCATGGTCTTTGCTCTGTGCTCAGCCCTGTGTCTCTCTGTATGTCATAACGTCCTCTTCTTACAAGGACATCCGTCGGGGAGAGCCCTAATCCAATCTAACACTCATTTTTAACTTAATCACTGCCTTAAAGGTCTTTCTCCAAATACAGTCACATCTGAGGTGTTGGGGGTCAGAGCTTCAACATATGAATTTGGGGAACACAGTTCAGGCCGTAACATTGACTCTCTGACCTCTGAGGCCAGTGTCTTGTTTCTTTATCTGTGGTCCTTTTGGATATGGAAGGAGGGCAGGAGGTGGAGGTGGGCGCAGAGGCGGAGGGCGGTGGTGAGACCCTGGACGCAGCCCTCCCGCAGCATTGTCAGGACCTGCTGGTCCCTCCGTAGCTTCCTGCTCCCAGCCCTTGGTCCTCGGTGAGGGCCTTGGCCTGTGAAGAAAAAACAGAGCAAGCTTCCTGGCAGAGGACTCCAGAGGAGTCCCCTTGTTAGATCAGGCAAGGGGTCAGAGTGCTGTGCCCACTGAGCTCGTCGAAACAGGAGTCTTTTCTCACCTGTCCTGACACAGCCTCTGCTCAAACCTTCCACTGATGGGCCCCAGGGGCACAGCCAGCCCCATGTAGGGATAGTCTCGTGCCTGTGAAACTTGGCAGTCTGCGCCTGGGGACAGCTTGCCCTTGTCGAGGGTTCTCCAGTAGGCTGTCACGTACGAGGCTCTTGTGGGAGGATCTATAGCAGTAGTGACTCCTCTCTTTTACCCACTGGTGCTTTCAAGGACAAGCACGACTCCCTTGTGGATTTGTGGATGGTGTTCAGTGGCCCTGTTTGGTTTTTGTCCTGGCTGGAGTGAGTGCCCACCCCCGTCCCCTAGACCTTTCCACCTTCTACGACCTGCTTTGGTAGAGAATTCTACGTGGTGTCTATTGGTTGGGCTTCCATCCAAAGCATTTTTTCGGTTGCCGGAAGTACCTGAAGGACTCTGACTCCATGTGGTTTTTACCTTCTCTGTGTCAAATCCTCCAGGATAAAGGCCCCAGTGTGTGAGTTTTCACCCTTTTCATTTCGGGCCCACCCCTCACATGTGTCCATAGGGCAGGTACATCCTCTTCCCCAACCCTCAGCTTTCCCAGATGCGAATCTGGGATGCAGGTTTCACGGCCGACCTCCAGAAGGGCCTTCCTCTGCAAGAGTGTAAAGCAAGGCATGTTCACTGCTTCTCAGCCATCGTAGGTCTCAAGTCTCCAGGTTCCCCCCGTTCCAGACTGTGTGCTCAGTGCCACGTGTGACTAGGAGCTGCCGTGTTAGTGCAGACAGACAGAAGGAAGAACGTCCTTCGGGACGTTCTCATGGGTGGTGCTGCTGTAGACAGAGGCTCAGGGCAGCGCTCTTCCCGTTGTGTCCTGCCTCCGTCGTGTGGGCTGACGACCTCATCCAAGGGACGAGCAGTGCTTTGTCCCAGGGACAGGCTTCTTCGTATCCAGAAAGGAGTATAATCCACTGCCGGATCCTCTCAGGGTAGAAATGAAGAAACCCGTCAGGCAGGTGAGAGAAGGGGCAGCAATTATCTGTGACTCTCCAGCCAGCAGAGTTTAAGCCTTGGTTTTCTCCGAGAACTGGAAATGGTGCGCGCGGTTTTCCTAATATTCAAAACCCTTTTGTGATTTTCTTGTGTGAGTCAACCCAGGAAGGACTGAGAAACCGCACAGAATGGGGAGGGCAGCCCTGCCCTGGTGGGCTTGGGTGGGAGTCTGTACCGGGAGCTGTGTGAGGCACTTAAGTGATGAGGGTGTGGCCCGGCCATGGACCAGGCAAGCTTGTGTCCGCCCCAGACATTTTCATGCTGATATTGCGGTAGATGTGAGCTGGAATTTGGGTTGGTGGGAATTATTAACAAAACAATGAAGTCTGTGTAGGCAGTTAAATTTAGAACAAAATCAAAATTGGGGCCGTGATTTTTGACAAAGGGAGGGAAATGAGGTATAAGGAGGATGGGCAAGTGCTGAAGAGTTTGGAAATGAAGAGGCGAAGATGAGGCACAAGTAGGGAAAAGACAGTATCTGACTTGCCTTGCTTCTTTTTTTTTTTTTTTTTTTGCGGTACGCGGGCCTCTCAGTGTTGTGGCCTCTCCCGTTGCGGAGCACAGGCTCCGGACGCGCAGGCTCAGCGGCCATGGCTCACGGGCCCAGCCGCTCCGCGGCATGTGGGATCTTCCCGGACCGGGGCATGAACCCGTGTCCCCTGCACCGGCAGGCGGACTCTCAACCACTGTGCCACCAGGGGAGCCCTGCCTTGCTTTAGAAGAGAACCACGGCAGGGGAAGAAGCGACTGGTTTGAGTCCAGAAGTGGAGCTCTTTAATCCTGCATGCATGGGCGTGTCCTTAGTATGGCCACACGCCACTCTAGGCTCTGGGAAAGCCGCCGGCAGGGAGAGAATGCAAAGTCTGGACTTTGCCCTCTAGTAAGGGGGAGACAGACAGC
This sequence comes from Orcinus orca, assembly GCF_937001465.1. Lineage (NCBI taxonomy): Eukaryota > Metazoa > Chordata > Mammalia > Artiodactyla > Delphinidae > Orcinus > Orcinus orca. The sequence goes on along the minus strand of NC_064578.1, from coordinate 15,636,050 downwards.
AGATAAACAAGTAGATGATGTCAGGTGTGCAAGGTGCTATAAATATAGAGCGAGGCGGGGCAGGGTGTTATATAAGGCGCTCCGGGGAGGTTACAGGTGACATCGGAGCTGAGCGGGAGCGGCCCTGGCAGAGGGCCCAGCAAGTGCGCAGCCCCTCGGCTGATTGGAGGAGCAGCGGGGAAGGCGGGCAGAGGGCTGGCAGACTGGGAGCTGTGGTCCAAGCAGCCCGGTCCTGTGGACCCTGGCAGGATGCAGGGGGATTTGGAATTTGCTCCCATCAAGATGGGAAAGGTCAAAGCAGGGGAGTGACAGTGCAACTTCCACTATTCTGGTTACCATGGAAACTTGACTTGCATGTCCACTGTCGTACAGATGTGAATTGTCTCCCTCCCCATCACCCCCAAGTAAAGGAGCCCCTCAGGCAGGGAGGAGAGGGGGCACCACAGGGTGCAGTCTCTGCAGGGTGCTTGTGAGCCAGGATGACCGCAAGTGGAAGGGGCTACGTTGACCTTGAACTGCTTAGAAGCCACTTTCTGGGATCAGAGTAGCTCTTTGGAGTTCTCTGGTTTAGCCCAGGGGTCAGCGGTTTTTTCATAAAACAAAATCCACTTCTGGTGAGTCATCACGCAAGTGTGAAGCACAGGACAGACTCGTGTCCTTTAGACTCGAGGATGAGCTGTCTCTACTACAACATAAACACCATATGTGAAGAGTGAGAAACTGGCTCTGGTCGGGGTATGTGTTAGGATGACTAGAGCGAAGTAATAACCTTCCGTCTCCTCCTGCCCTCTACCTTCTGATAGGCATTCACATTCCACACAGC